>NC_056699.1:7662823-8030323 GCF_018831695.1 Puntigrus tetrazona
ATTAATAATAAATTAAATAATAATTAATAATCAAATTGATTTGTAAAAAGTATCTAAAGAATAATATGATTTTACTAATGGAATATGAGTAGCAGACTTTAAAACATTTAAAAAAGTTTTTGTTATATTACAAAAATCTGCAGTTTTATATATATTTAATGCATGCAGTTTTTAATCACCTTATTTGAGTTACATGATATGCCATATTTGCACTTTAATGTTTGCATAATTTGAATCATTTTAATATTAAGTGGAAACAAAAGGTTTTGTGGCCAGGATCCCATATGCAATAAATGTTAACATAAAATCTTACGTACCATAAAGTCATGATTTAAAAAAAAAATGCATTGACACATTTTGTGTTCTTTACATCATTGCAGGTTATGTACTGTACCCAACTTGTCAAGGACAGAACAAATGCACAAGGGATGGGGCAAAGAAGGAGAGAGTGAGACGGGGGAGGGAGAAAAGATCAGACCTCCCCTTTAACCTGTGGCAGCAGTAGCAGCATTCTTGATCCATGACAGTGAAACAGCAAGTGCTTGGTGTCCATAAGTCTGTGGGATTCATCTGAAGGATTCACCATCCACGCTAAACTACCAGATGCGAAGGTAAATTGATTTATCGGTAGTAGCATTCTGGTATTTGTGCATTTTCCTCTGTTTCTGTTTTTTATTATGTCCTGATGAGTTTTTCGTTTAAGTGCAAAAGATCTGTAAACCCAGCTTAAGGAGCAGTGCATAAATGCACAAAAAACATACGGTGGTTATTTTAAATGAACATGAAATGATTGGATGATACTTTATCCCATTTAACTTCTATAAATTTGTTCCATTTTTGTGACAGATGCAAATGGTGTTCACTTACTGTACCCGTGCATTCAACTGCATATATGATCACTGGTAATAAATATACATTAATGTGCTTGATACAGTATGTGCTGAGATATACTGTGAGACGGGGTAAAAGTAAAGACTGTAAATCAGGATAACAGTGGCCTATAGATCCGATTAAATCCTTAGCTTGACAGATGGATTCATCAGAGGAAGCTGCCAGGAGTTTTAAAAATGTAAATATAAATGAAAAAGACATTTTTGTTAAAATTCATGGAAAAAAAATCTGTATTTAAGATCTATGCAGTAAATTATATTAATAAAAACAAATGTAAATACAAATATTATAAGTGTCTTGTAGGCAATGTGTAAATACGTTAATTTATTAATTATAATCAAATGAGCCAACTTCAAGCTGCATAATAGCCTATTTACATTAAGTAATGTCTTGCTTACCATAGCCCCGTCTTTCTACAGAAATATATTATTTGGTGGATGCATTGCTTAATTTGATCATAAATAATAATAAATGTAACTATTTATTTGTTGCTTTTTTAGTCATTCTGATTTAAATGAGTAATGAGTAATGCATAACTTATATATCGTTGGTGTAATATCTCATTTTATATGTGAATGATTAATTGCTGTGTTATTAGTTGCATGCATTGTGTGAGCATCTAAAGGTGTCTGCCAGATTACAGTGGTTATTTATTGGTTTAGACGCATGAGCACATGTCCTCCTATAACCTATAGACACCAGATCAGAACAAAAGCGTCTCTCATTGTGGGTCAATTTTTGGAAGCGGTTGGTTATATTTAGATAGTGGGTTATTGTACACTATGAAGCCCAATTATTGGCAATGCTAAGTGTATCTCACTGTCATATTTAGACTGTAGTGGACTGGCAATCCTATGGGATGAGATTCTATTTTTAGATTCACATGGTAGTCTGTAGGCCTTCAAAAAAAGAGAGAGTGGTAACTGTATGTGTTGTCTAATATATTTTGATACAGAGTTATCACAGTAACATTGATTTAAAGTGATAGCGTACACATTTATCCTGCTTTGTTTTTAATGTTTTTGCACAATAAACTGTGTTAATATGGTTACATCTAAATGAATTATTTTTATTCAAAGCTAATATGACAGATCATATCATTCAATCATTCAATATGTTCAAAAATAGTTGGCACAAAAATAAAAATTCTGTCATCATTTACTCACCCTTCCAAATATCTATTAGTGTCAAATGAAGATATTTTGAAAATGCTGGTAACCAAACAGCTGACGGTAGCCATTGGCTTCCATAGTATTTTTTCCCCATACTATGAAAGTCATCTGCATGTCTTCTTCTAGTGACAAAAGCAACATCCCAGATTCTTTTTGAAATATGAAACGATGGGAAGGTTTACAAAGTATAAGTATAGTGGGAAGAGTTACGCTTGGGGAGACTTTGGGGCTCTATTATATTGGAAAAGAGAGATTGTGTGTGCCAAACAAAAAGCATCTGTCATTGCCCTTAACCTTTCTATCACCTGTTAGGGAACCTGTAGCTAAAACGGCTGAGATTGTTTGCTTAAATTATGTTAAGTTCTGTTAGATACAATGTCTCCCGTACAATGATAGTATAGAAATATGTCTTTCAGTGTGCTTTAATCATAGACATTAATAATAATAATAATTATTATTATAATAAAAGAATTGAAAAATTCTGAGAAATTTTTGCTGACCAGCATTCTTCAAAATACTTTAGTTTGTTTTTGTTTTTGCATTTGGAGTAAGAAAGATCTGGAATAACATTAAACAGAAGTGATTAGTGTTGCTTTGAATCAGCAGCCTTATGGAACAGGTGTGGGATCAGTCTGAGAAACACTGTCCTCCTTCGCCTTCAAAGACGTACTCTGGAAGTTAATAGGTTGCAGCAAGGTGACTAACAGCCGGCTTCCTGATTGGCTGAGGAAAGCATGTGTTACATTAATCCTACTTAAATCAAGCAGGATATATTTGAAATAAACATAATCAACTTTTCTAATCATGTCATTGATATTCATTGTGTTTCGATTCAAAATGATAAGGTAAATCAGAATCCTCTAGGGCAAATATATTCTGATCCAGAAAAATCACATTTTTTTTCACTCTTGTGATATCTTGTGTTTCAGAGATTATTATGAGGAAGCCATTAGAGACTCTGGACCCTGTGAGGAATCGGGGAGTACATTGTTCCTGTCAGGTTTAAGTAGAGTGGGTGTGTGATCATGTCCGGCGCTCCATAGATTTCAGACCACCGGACCCCCAAGCTGCCCGTCAAACCATGGATCCCATGTTCCCCAGTGTCAAACTGGGGTCAGATCGCACCCCTCTGCAGCGAAACAGCAAACGTCAACGAGTGCATCATGTCAGGAGGAAACTACGCCCTTCTCGGATTTTTGGTTTTATCCTGAGCATCTCTGCCCTCACATTGTTCCTGTCTTGGAGTGCCTTTACTTTCACTTTGGGCCCATTCCCAAGATGGACGCCACTCACCTCTCTCAACAACCATGATGGACTTGCAGCGCCAGTGCCACACAGAACTGTCCTATCTTCTGACGAAGAGCGCAATGTTTCGGCAGATTCACCCATCGCTATGGCCTCATCCGACGAGCACAGCCAGGGAGACTATCCAGAGGATCTGTTCAGTCTGGAGGAGAGGAGGCAAGGTGCAGTCGTGCTGCATATGTTCGGCATGATGTACATGTTCATTGCCCTCGCTATCGTCTGTGATGAGTTTTTCGTCCCGGCTCTCACCGTAATCACAGAAAAACTGGAGATCTCGGATGACGTCGCGGGCGCCACCTTCATGGCCGCTGGAGGTTCTGCTCCCGAGCTCTTCACCTCCGTGATCGGTGTCTTCGTCTCACACAGCAACGTTGGCATCGGGACCATCGTGGGTTCGGCTGTCTTCAACATTTTGTTCGTGATCGGGATGTGCGCTCTCTTCTCACGCGAGATCCTCAACCTCACCTGGTGGCCTCTGTTTAGAGATGTCACATTTTATATCATTGGACTAATTATGCTTATCGTTTTCTTTCTGGATAACCACATCACCTATTTTGAGAGCATTGGACTGTTACTCTGTTACGCTAGCTACGTCACTTTTATGAAGTACAACGTGACTGTAGAGACTTTAATCAAAACTAAATTACTCAGGAATCAAGTGGACGACATTGAAGCTCCTCCTAAGGTTAGTGGAAGTGTTCCAGGTGAATTATCTACTTCCCAGGTCAAAGGTGGCATTCTCCTTTATGTCTCCTTCCACTCCTGTTAGGAATCAGTATATCACAGTGGCTCTCAACCAGATTTCCATTGGTGACACAGGATGGCTTTTATATGCAATTGATATAATGCAACAAATGCAATTGATTTAATTTTATATTATTCTATTTTTAATTAATAATTTTAGTGATAACTTTAATGCACTATTAAATGATTTTTATTAATTATTATTTGTATTTAAAATGCTAAAAAAAAACATTTATATGTCAAATGAAATCTCACTGCTAGTTTCTTTTAATATTTCATAGACAGATATAGTATATTTACATTTATGTTAATATTATATTTATATTTATATTTTATATTTATTATTTATTATTTTATATAAATACATTTGGCACTTCACATAGTTTGTAGGACAGTGAGAGAGCTGAGAACCACTTTTTTTATGAAGATTTAAGAGCGTCTTAGTTTTAAAACGAGACGTTGTCGTTGTCCAATAGGTTTTAAACTCATTAAATATGTACTTGCACGACCCTAAAAGGGTCATGGTGATAATAAAATGCATGAAAGCATTTTCCTTTCTCTGGGAAATGGGTTACTCTGCAAAGCATTATGTGCATACAAACATTTTAAAAAAAATTAGCAGCTGTAATTCATGCACATTAAGGAATTAGACTGAGGGGACCGAAAATAAAGCTCATGTACATTTGTGCTCATGCTCTGATGATTTATGACATTTCTGCTATGTGAATATGTGCAGCCAGTGCTCAGTGTTTTTTTATGGTGCATTTTGGGAAATTCAATGGATTTTGAGCACTTAACAAGGGAGCTGATTGCACTAGCAGCGGAAGCGGAACCTGACTGTTGGCTGAGAATCAGTGTTCCCAATGAAAAGAACACAGACAGTTTTATCACCTCTCTGAGCCGGATTAGGCATTATATCAGGTGTCACCTGGACAGAGCAGACAACACTGTTCCGAGAGCACACAATCAGCTGAGTAAGACCAGAGCTACTGCTGGACAGCAAGTAGTAGAGATGAGGCCAGAGAGAAAAAAAAGTTAAAATCATTTACTTTCTCCGTTTACTAAAATCTGTGTTTTATCAGCTAGACACCTCAAAAGGCATATATCTATTTTTGTTTTTTACTGGCACAGTTAGCTTTGTTTAGCTTTGTTCAGCTTTGCTTAACCAGTATTCTGTTGGAAAGAAAACTGCATATATATATATTTAATATATAATAGAATTTAAATATATGTTTAAATATATAATAGAATAGAATAGAAAAGAAAAATCTACATATAATATATATATGATAAAAATTTTGTTTAAAAAATAATTTGTCAGTTATATTGTTGCAATCTTCTTTACATATTTTTACTGGGAATACTGATTAGGAAAGCACAACAATTGTTTCATGTTTGTTTGTGTGGGCATTAAACAAGGCACAAGGAACTTAAACAATACAGTACAGTACATGCAGCTGAATTTTATGTTTCCAAAAGCTCTTTGTTCTTTTTTCTTGTTTATTGTAATTATTTAAAAATAACTTACTATACAGTGACCCCCAACATAAATTTGAATAAATTAGCCACGTGCATGTATGTCATTGCATTAGATAATTGACAAAGACGTGACAAATTGTTGGCATACTGTTCTTTCAACAACAAAAAAAAGATGTGCAGTTTGAAATACTATAACAAAATACTTGAAGAAATTATGTATTTAGACACTTTCTAGTCGACAGACATTAATAAAAACACCTTGGGTTTAATTGGTTTTCACTAACGCAGTGAGACAAACTGCCCAAGTGTCATTTGGGGGCCACTGTATATTTCCCCATTGCTGGAGGTGACATGAATAATGTATGATTATATGCCATGCACTGTTGAATTACCTTGAATCTGGATATCAGTTTAGCGCTAATATGTATATTGATAGTTTAAGAGGCCCATATGAAGCCAGTTAAACCTGTCCAACCTGCTGTGTTTCGTTCAAACAGCTGGAGTCGGATTTGTTGTTTGCAGATGCAGTTTGTCCCACGTATGGAACACAGGTGAATCAGTTGACCGTGCTGTTTTTGATAGGCTTCTTAGTGATGCACCAGGGGCATGTACATTACTTTTGAGAACCATTAGTAGCGTATTATCTACATAAACCCACATTCTTTAGTCTTAGATTGCTCTTTGCTGGTAGATTGCTTTTTGAATGTAGGATTGTCACCTCAGTATTTTGGGAATACGATTCCAGAAAGCTTGTAAAAATGTTTCATAAATGTTTCATGAATGTTTCGTTCAGAATTCATTTAACGCAACTAAATAGACATTCTTTTATTCACACAGAGAGGTGAGCCGTGTAGAAGCCATTATAGAAAGCACTTTACATTGGATTTGAACTCTTCTGGATTGGAATGAAAAATGGCTTTGGTTTTGGTTTAAGACTTCTAAAATTAAAATGAATAGTGGTAGAGATGGGGTTGGTGTAGGGAGGTTGGTACATGTGCTCTTTGCTCCTTTAGCCGAAGCTCGGGCTAATCCAATAAGATGTGATCCTTTTAGTAGCCCTAAGTATAGACAGGTGTCCTGTTCTTTTTTTAAATTGTGCTCAGATATGGAGTATTGTGGGAAACTCTTCAGGTTTTTGAATCACATTGTCAGATTTATTTTCACAGGAAAGAACTTTGTTTCAACAAGTGTTTAATATACAGCTCAGAAACAGGGTGGATATATGCATTTCTGTTTGTGCTTTGTGACTCCAAACCTGAAATCCTTTGTAATCCCAAATCAACTGCTTAGAAGGGGTGACGCCAACCAAAGTAAAAAGACTCTTAGTGCTTAGGAGAGTGACCTGCCTTCTAAAGAAGACTTTTGAGGGAATATCGAACATTGCAACAACTCTTTTCACTGCCTGTCCTATCTTGCACAATTTCCTGAGAGGCATTTTTAAAATAATTAATCACACAGTTCTGCCTACTGTGAATATTTTGAACGATTTTCATAGAAAATTGATAGCAAATTCGGAAATGGCATTTAAGTGATACAGCTGCTGTTCATCTGCCAAAGTTAATACTTTGTTAAAATGTCAGAACATTGAGCAGTACATAATTCCGCTCAGATTCATACTGGCTACCTACAAGTATGCCTTTTGCCTCTTAGTTTCTAATTTGCTGTTTTAATTAAGGATCTAAAATATGGTTTCAAAATAATCCATGTTTTAAACAGCCAATATACTAGTAATATGCATGCTAGTTAACAGTGAGAATTGGCGTTCCTTGTGTGGAACGATACACAAAACAGCTATTCTGTAGTTGTCTTTATCTTATATTAGTGTACATCATTTAAAAAAATAAAATTTTGTGCAAAATTAGTAAATAGGTAAACATAAATAATGCAATATTAAGGATATTACGACAGGTATTTTCTTCTGCATTGTGACATGATTATTACTCTACCTATTAAGGGTCATTGAATTATGAAACCTATTTAGCATTTTGTGGTACTCTATAGTATTTGATTCAAATGGACTCAATCCTAGCGTAATTCAAAGGATATTTAATTGTGAATGAAAATTAAAGAGGGGAAAGTGTGAGAACCTGGCATCATATGTTGTTAATTTGCGAATCCTTAAATGCCTCTGTCTCTAAAATTGGTTACATGTCACCTTAAGCCTCTTTAGCGTACTTGTCTGCCTCCTCTGGTTAACTACCGGACCCTTGCTAAGAGACACTGTAGAGGCAATTCAAGTTCCCAGATGACCCATATGATTAAACCTGGAATGATGTCCACAGGATTTATGACTCTTTTTAAACTGTCTGCTTGTCATTGTTTTGCGCAGACGGTGTTCAAACACAGTTGAGCTTGATGTTCAATTGGATCTTTTAAAGGCAAAGGTGATTCAGCGTCTTCAGTCTCTCTGTTACATCATACTGAATTATCTTCATTAGTAAAGGCATGGCGCCAGGAGAGCAACAGGAACTTTGTTCTGTCTTATGTGCTCTCCAGCTTTTGTGATGTAACAGGCGGTCTTTATATGTAATGTTATACTAATTGATATAAAGTAGACTGATTGAGTTTGCTGCTACAGGGAAAGGTTTAGCATATATTAATTAGTGAACGTTAAGTGAAATTTTTCGAGGATTTAATTGGATGTATGAATATCCAAGCTCAAAGTTGTGACTTTTGCATTACATTTAAATATATCCAAATTCTTTCCCTTCTATATAGATAACACTGTAATGGTGGCATTGCATGGATCTAGCATGTTAATTGGTCCAACTAATTGCTAAACTGTTACTTGGCAAAGTTCATTAGCCGCTCTCTAGTAAGACTGCCCTTGATCCCCAATACTTCCATTTTTAGCATTTGTGTTTCGTGTAAAATACTTGTCAAATCCCATGACAGATTCATTTAAGATTTGTAGAGTATTTGATTTATGTATTCATACAAGATTTTGTAAAGCTTTGGCTTTGCAGTACTGGAAAATATTCCTGTAGTTCTCTCCGCCCCCTCAATCATTTTTGTGTCATGCGTACAGTTTTAACTGTAAGGTTTCACAAGGTCAGTTGTTTATTTTCTAACATTTTCACATGATGTCGGCAGGTTAGAATTTAAGCACGGCTGGTGAAACATCTGTAAGAAATCATTTTTGTTATGAAACACATGTGGTAGCTCGCCAGATTCCAGACGACTGAAGGCCAAAGCAAGGTCGGTCCTACTGCAGCTGATCATTTTCTGCTTCAGTTTTTGGTGCTTAAAGATCTCTTCTGATAAACAAAATGATCAGTTCCGTGCTCAAATCGCATTGAGTATGCTATTCTTTATGCTGCAAATACTGTGTGTAGCTAATATTTCCGTATATTGTGATAGATGTTTTACTAGTGAAATACATTTTACTTGTAGGGCTCTTAAAAGTGTAAAATTGACTTTTTGCATCTCTGGTCGCTTGTGGTGCGAGAGGGATCTTGAGTCAGGATTGTCATTTTCCTGCAACTACAGATTGATCAGGTTGACTCCAAATGTGTGGAAAAAGATGGAATGAGTGAGATGTTCGAAAAAAGACAGTCGCTTCAATACCTGTGCTAAGGTGTCAAAGAAATGCTGTAAAGATGGAATTGCGTCATCTCAAACCAGTATTGTTCTCAGTGCTTTTATGTTTAAAACGGTTAGCTTTGATTGTTTTTGATTTTGAATTCAGCTTCGAGAGTCTGGTTTTAAGGTCTTATGTCTAGTCTTCAGATTTTTGACTGTTTGGTATATATGAGTTCTATAACGTGAAGGTTTAGTTACATCTGCTTTAAATCACCAATGATAGTAAAATTTAACATTACAATTTTTTTCAAGTTGTAAATAAAACAAAGATTATTAGAGAAAGTTACTACTTGAAAATTTAATTTGTTGTTTTGTAATGAATAGTGAAATTGGTTTAAATATCTGTAATTATGAGGTTTTAAAAACTGTAAGAGAATATAAAGAGAATACAACTATAACAATAACGATCAGGAGACATTTCTACATTTTCTACACCTTTTTTTATTATTTTTATAATTTCTGAAGAACCACCATTACCTTGTAATTAATGTTTCTGAGTCGAAGTTTTTTCTACACATTTTTTTTTCAATTTATGTAACTATGAAGTTTTAAAAGCTGTAAGAGACTAGCAAAGTTCACACCACAGCTATAACAATAAGATTACATCGTTTTTGGTTTTTCCACTGAAAGCAGATAATAACTTAGCCGGGCAATAAAAAATGCCATCCTTTAATTGGACAGTAATTGGAAGATGGTTTAGAATAATGTTGGCATCAATATTTCTGGAAGCAGATGTAGTATAGTTTTCATTGGCCTTAACTCAGATTTTTTAAATTGTCGACCTAGCAGCAGGACTTCCGTTAATGTCAGACAGCTTCAGCGAGCTGGTCTCCGGTTGGCTGACCTCTGCTTTAAAGCTCACTGAACACACAGAGCTCAGCTGTATTTCCACAGGCAACGCTGGCCATAGGCCAGAGCTTATCTTCCACCTGCAGAAAGACCAAAGCTGGGAAGGGAGGAACGTGAACGGGCAGCAAATGGCTGGGCCTGCTAATCACGAAGGAAACGTGCTTAAGCCCTCTATGCTCCACTGGGCTGATTAGGCTTAATTAAGGCTGCTCGTGTGTCTCTGATGAGCCAACCGATTTTCTTATGAGGACACTGCTGGTGCTGCCACCTCACTGGGCAGGGGCTTACTGAAAAAGAGCTTATTTCAACCATTTACGTACCTGAAGACTACAGAATAGTTCCAAAAATAAATCAATTATTAGAATAAAATTATTTATTCTGTTCTAGAATGTAAATATACATATGAATTCATATAATATTAGACATTAATGATGCATTAAAGTAATAGCTTTTTCACCTTTCCTGATGTAAAATAGGTTTTACAATGGACTATAAAATATTTTCTCAACGAGTGAATTACTTTTTCTGATTTTTTTGCACTTAAAAATGTATTAAATGTAAATATAATGTACATATATAAAATATAAATATCTATACATATATACTGTGGAGTTTAAAATAGTGCGGTTGATTTACTGGTTGGATATGATATTAAATGCAGTGCAGTTTTGTTTAATTTCTTGCATACAGTGGTCAGACAAAAGATGCGCAGTGCTTGAAGACACATTTGAAAGAGATTTTTGGGTTTAGATTTTGAAAGGAGTAATTTTCATCTTTTAGTTTCAGTGGTCTCTTAGAAACGTATTGATTGTATTTGAAAGATGTGACAAAATTCTCTGATTGGCCTTTCTATACAGTACTCAAGAAGTGCTATTTAGGGTCAGGTATTAGTCTTAGCTGTTTTTAGCTGTGTAACAGCTTAACATGTTCTTGGTTACCTGAATGTTGGGGATAGATTGATCTGATCTTTTTAAAGCTGGCCTTAAATGTCCTCCTATCGTTATTGCACTAATTATTTTCATTTTATTTTTGTTGTATTTAAGCAATAAGGCTTTCCCATTTTATTTACCAAACTGGGCTTCTTTATTTATTAGTGTATATAAAGTGATGACATTTATAATGTTACAAATAATTTCTGATTCAACTTTCTATTTATTAAATAATCATGAAAAACGTCCGCAACTGTATGCAGCACAGCTGTTTTTAACGTTAATAATATTTTGCATTTTTAGAGATATTCTAGAGCATGAATGATTAGAATGATTTGTTAAGAATCATGTGGCTGAAGACTGAATTAATGACTGCTGAAAAATCACACAAGCAAGTTATATTTAAAATATGTTAAAATAGAAACAATTATTACAATTTTTAATCTTTCATAACATTACTGTGTTTTTGATCATACAATCACAGTATTGTTATGCATAAGATTTTTATTTACTTTAGTAATAAAATTATTAATTTAGTGTGTGTATGTATGTATGTATATATACTACAATTAAACTTAATGTTAAGCCTTGGCTGTTAACATTTTTAATAACGGTAATAACTTGTCATTATTAAGTCAAAATAATGCTGCTGTTTGTAGGAGGAGGCAAAAGAATTTAGAGAGTGTGTGTCAGGCACTTTATTGGTGATAAAACAATTATCTTAATAGGTTTGAAACCTTCAGCCTCTATTTTCTAACAACTAGGTGAAATTTCCTTCATTCATCTTTCATTTTGCTTTGAAATCAATTTTTGCTGTGAAAAACAATATATATTTGTGGAGCTTCTTTGAAAATGCCTTTTAGATGTTGTTTTACGGTGATGGGTAATTTTTTTGACAATTGTTTTAGGAATGCAAGTTTTGATTTTACTTTTCATAATTCACTGAGTTCTGTTTCTCTCCCTTTTTCTCAAGGTTATCAGTGTGGCAGATGATGAAAATAAACTCTCGGTAAGCATCATCTTCAAGCATCGCATAAGTGACAAGACATTTAGATATCTGAAGGCATTTCTTTTTTTCCCCCCCTATAGGCTAAACCACGCCTCCAGAGAGGAGGAAGCTCCGCCTCCCTACACAACACCCTCATGAGAAACAGCATTTTCCAGCTAATGATTCACACACTCGATCCTCTCAGCGAAGGTAATTTGCAAATACATACACTCCAGATTTACAAATAGACACGCATTGACGTGCATCGTTAAGTCTTATTAATAAATTATGTGATATATTCTAGGGAAGTTTAAGGAGAAGGCATCGATTCTACACAAGATTGCAAGAAAAAAGGGACAAGATGAGGCAAATGGTGTTGGTATGTTTACTATTATATTTTACAACATTGCTTAGCTTGTTTTATTCACCGAAAAGTGTTTTTTTTTCATGCCAACTCTGTTTGGAAAAGTATATGAGAAGTAAAGGGATTATACATAAACTAAATATTTACTTCACTAATAAGCATCTAAATGTTCCAATATTGTAAGGGTTTCTGGGGATTTCAGTGCTTAAATCACATAATTAAATATTATAGTAATGAAGTAACTTTTAATTTTAAAATTCTGTTGTTTAATTTTCTAGTTGACAAGAATGTCCCCAACAGCAGTAATGTGGAGGTGGAAGTCACTCCGCCTATGAATGGCAGTGCTGGAGCTGAGGTGATGTCGCAACGCAACTAGATCATCTTGATGTGTTCAAATATATTGGAATCCTTATCTGATATTAAAATATCACAAGCAACTGAATGGCCTCATGTTTTTGTGGCTCTAATCTCAAAGGCCGAGGAGGAGGAAGATGAAGACCAGCCTCTGAGCTTGGCGTGGCCAGATACGCCGAGGAAGCAAGCAACATACCTCTTCATCTTCCCCATCGTCTTTCCATTGTGGCTGTCACTGCCAGATGTCCGCAGAGATGTACGTGTTTTTTTTTTCTTTTTTACATTAATTTAAATGCAAAATACCAACAAACCAAACATCAATGGAAAGAATATTTATTTAGCTTTCAGATGATATAGGTCTAAATTTCAAAATGAACCCTTACGACGGGTTTTGTAGTCCAAGGTCACATTTGTAAATTTACTGCTGTTTTTAATGTTTGAATAGCATGCTGCCTCTTCCTTATCTTTCCTTTTATCCTCTCCTGTTCCGCAGACATCAAAAAAGTTCTTTCCGATCACATTTTTGGGATCTATTTCTTGGATTGCTGTTTTCTCTTACATGATGGTGTGGTGGGCTCATCAGGTACCTCAACTTCACCAATAGCGCGCAATGAACCAGTTTCACACAGTTTCTTTCACCATATATTGCATCACTATTTTAATATAGTGATGCTCTGGCATTACTGCGTGTATGTCTGAAACAGAGAGAAAGAGCAGTGTTTGCTTCCTTACAACACTAATGTAAATCTGTAACTATACGTATCTGTATCTGTATCTGTAAGACGTACTTTAAAAACTAGCCAAATCCCAAAGCCAATAAGCTGTTCTTGTCTTTTCCCAAACTGTTCTTTAGCTCCGCTTCAGCTCCCTGTGTAGAAAATCACCTAAACCCATTGCTGTTGTTCTCTACCACAATTAGAAACCAGGAAATCAATTATGGTTACTTAACATAATAAATCTTTTTATATAAAAGTTTAAAATCAGACAACCAAAAATAGTGGGGTCTTTAAATATTGGACAGTGGAGGGACTTTTGGGTCAAGAAGTTTGATAACCACTGAAAATTACTGAAAGAAAAACTTTTTGGATTGTACTGGATCTGATATTCTGTTAAACCTGTTTATTCATTTTAATGATTCATATCTAGATGAGATGGATGTTAGGCCTTTGCCATAAGATACTGATATGATACTTGGATATGATAACCCTATTCATAGTGTAGTGTCATTAATGTATTCTTATCATGGTACCATTTCAAAAATTGTGGTTTACAAAACGTAGTAACTAAAAGGGGAGTTTCTACCTGATTTAACTAAACGTTTTGTTGGTATAAATTAATTTAAAATTTATTTCGCTGGTATTTTGTTGGAGTTAAGACATTGATGCATATAAGTTGGAACAGTTCATATATTTTGTATATAGGCCTATACTTAAATAAAACCAGCTATCAGGTGTTACAATTTGCCATGTTTTCGGTAAACAGTGTTGTTATTGTTACCAAAATGAAAAACAAAAAAAGATTTCTCACTCTTACCGAATCTGAACATTTTGTTGACATTCTGTCATTAAATACTCACCCTCATGTCCTTCCAAACCCGTAAGACCTTTGCTCATCTTTTGAATACAAATTAAGATATTGTTCATGAAATCAGAGAGGCATCTGGCCCTCCATAGACATCAGCATAACTGGAATGATTCAGGTCCAGAGACGTAGTAAACACATCAGTAAAACAGTCCATGTGTCATCAGCAGCTCAAGATGTTATGAGAATACTTTTTTTTGCGCAACGAAAACAAAAATAACATGATTTACTCAACCATTCTTCTAGTCTGCTGCCATTTTAGAGGGTATATCAGAACGTATTTGACATAATCTGCGGTTGTTTACTCTTAAGGGAAAGCGTGTTTTAACTCTAGGGAGAAGAACGGTTGAGTAAATTATTTTTGTTTTCTTTGCACAAAAAAGTATAGTAGGAATTAGAGCAACTGATGTCACATCCTGTTTTACTGATGTATTTATCACGTCTCTGGACCTGGATCATTTCAGTTGTGCTGCTGTCTATGAAGGGTCAGATGGCTCTCAGATTTCATCAAAAATATCTTAACTGATGAACGATTGTCTTACGGGTTTGGAACGACATGAGGGTGAGTAATTAATGACAGAATTTTAATTCTGGGTGAACTAACCCTTTAATGACGCTTGAGGCTAATGTCAATTTAACCCAATTTCATCACAGTATTTTCATGGAAAGTTTCAAACACCCAGTGCAAATTTCCTACAGGTTGGTGAGACTATTGGAATCACGGAGGAGATCATGGGTTTGACTATTCTAGCGGCTGGCACCTCCATTCCTGATCTCATCACCAGTGTTATTGTTGCCCGCAAGGGTCTCGGCGACATGGCCGTCTCCAGCTCAGTCGGCTCCAACATATTTGACATCACTGTGGGGTGAGAGATCTTCAATTTCATAATTAGCACAAGAATCATCATGCTCTAGACCGCCTATTGTAAAACAACCTTCCCTGTGTCTCTTCACTGTCCCCAGCCTGCCTTTTCCGTGGCTGCTCTTCTCGATCTTGAACGACATGTCTGCAGTGACCGTGAGCAGCAACGGCCTGTTCTGCGCCATCGTTCTGCTCTTCCTCATGCTCCTCTTCGTCATTATCTCCATCGCTGTGTGCAAGTGGAAGATGAGCAAGCTGCTGGGTTTCTTCATGTTCCTGCTCTACTTTGTGTTCCTGGTGGTCAGCGTAATGCTGGAGGACAAGATCATCATCTGCCCGGTCTCCATTTGAATCCTTTATCGTGCACGCCGCTGCTCTTTTTCTGAGAACAGACCCTTATTTATTGGGCATCCGAATGATAACACGAGAGCTTGACCGCAGCTGCGCTGTGGCACCGCTTCTTTATATCCACTGAAGTCTGAGTAGCAGGGCTTTCCAAGCAAGTAGTTTGTTATGGGAAAGTAGTGCAATATTCCGCATGCACTCTCAAAAGCAGTACATAGAGACTTGATGTACTGTAGATTTTAGCCATTTTTAATACGCTGTTTGAAGAGGATGGACTTTAAAGAGCATGGAGACACAACATCCAATGAGGAGGCGGACATCTGTGGGGAATGACCACGGACTCAGGAAAGGACCTTTGGTGCAAATATGCATTAATAATTCAATCGCGATCCTGGTACTGTGCTTTAAAGCTCATGATATCATAAGCCTTGTGTTGCACAATAACTTTAAAAGAAAGAAGAAACAAAGCTTAATATTTGCTTTGGCTGAATGCTGGTCCTTTCTGATTGTTACTTGAGCATTTTCATTCTGAGTATATCATATCTTTTATTGAATAGACTTGTAGACATAGTCAGAAGTCTATTCTCAACCAAATATTATAGGGCTAAACTTAAGATTTATGTTTTTGAATTGCATATGAAAACTTATGTCCATCTAGATTACAGAGTTTTAACAAACTAATACACTTTATGCGATGGCCTACATTTGAGGGTTATTATAGATAACTAAAACAGCAACAATGGTTTCGTTGCTTGAAATAAAATAAACGTTAACTGAAATAAAATATGAAACATTCTTCATTTTCATTTTTTTTTCGACTTGTTGTACTAAAATAACTAAAACTAAAATTGAAAGTTAAAAATATATGCCACTAAAATGGAATTTTAAAATTAAAATGGAAATAAAAAATTACTAAAAATATTAAAAACACTATTACAAAGGTACCAGAATAACACATAGTTGCTATTCAAATATAAATGAAACGGGTAAGACTTATATAATAGTATGAACAGAGAATGACAATATATATTTATCAATCCAGTTTGTTTCAGTCTCATGTATATGAACTAACTGAATATTGCTTTTGTATCATAGCAATCATATTTGAACAATGCCTGAGTAAATTGAATTTGAGTAAATACTTTTTGAAAATGATTATTTATTGTACCATCGAATGGAAGCAAACATTTTTTGAGTGCAAAAATCGAACCCGTTTCTTTTCAGTCGAGTATGATTGAAAAATATGCATTACATTAAGTTCATTAGTTCATGTTAAAATTTTTAAAACTTTTATATGCAAAGTCAATACATAAATTTTAAATTTAGGCCTATTTTTTTTTAAAGTGTAGAACTGCAAATAATCAGTATCCAACTCAAAGATTTGGAGCGCTCGTTGTACTATTGAATATAATTAACCACATTAAATGTTATTTGTAAATGCAATATTTTATATGTTTATTCTCTGGGACTGATGTTTAATTTGGTGCGATTCGTTTGGTGAAATCCAATGAATGAATGAATAGTGAAAGACATTCTCTGCTTATAGAGGAGAACCAGTTATCGCTCTCTTTTCACAATCATCTCTTGAGCTGTAGGGTGTCTTCATCACCATCTTCAGCATCATCATCATCATCATCATCTGTCTAGACTGCAGTGTTCACGAACTCTTACAGACTCCACTGTTATCAGAGCTGTCAGCTGGTGTTAATGTGAGTAGATGTGTGAGAGAGTTCGGTGCAGAACTCTTTACCGATCATTCATCCCTGCCTGTATCTCTCATTCCTGTCTTAAATCATTTCGGATGATGGAATGAAATTTGTAAGCGAAAGTACTAAAGGAATGGAGCACCCAACAGCTTTGAGGTTGACCGTTATTCTTAGTTAAATACATATGTATCTATCCATTCATAATTTCTGTGTATTTACATGAGTTATGGACAAAATAAAATTATTTCTAAACTTACACTAAAGCATTATTACTTCAAGTTTGTGTATTTATGCATTTTTTCGGCGCTGAACGTTTTTGTGAAGTGAAACAAACATCTTAGTTCTTTGTTATTATAATATTTTATGAATAATACTTTTGTGTATTTTTTTAAAGGTGTGGCCTGTACATCATGATATATTATTAATATTACATAAAAGAAGAAACTTTTAAATATCAACTGAATTTGAGAACTGATACGGTCTTTGATGTAAAGATATGAATACGAAAGCAAGTCTAATCTTAAATTGTGTTAAATTGTATTTTGCTTAATATGCTCATACTTAATTTTAGCTAGTTAATATTTGAATAGCTAAGGTAATATATTCTTAACTTGGTTATGATATCAAATAAAGATACATATAGTCCTCTCCAGTGGTTATTTTCTTTTTATGCTAATAAAAAGATAAATGAGTTCTCTGCTAGCTATAATGCTAACTTGAACGGATAAGCAGTAAATAATACTTTTAGTGACAATAATAAAGTTACTACTTGAACAGAAACGTATATTTTCTTAATAATGTGGAATTGTAAAAACCACCTCTCTTTATTTCCGGAGGTCAGTGTTGTGTAATTCAATAAACCTGTCAGTAGACGGCGACAATGAGAGGCTCATCTGCATAAACACGGAAGCGGAAGTAGCGTGATAAGAATGATGCCGCACTGAACTGTCAGTTACATTTGTTTACATCAGACTTTATTTTCACTAATTGGTGAAAGCCACGTACGTGCTCACAGTGAGGCATTTCAGTCCACCTTTTTAAAGGGCAAACGAGAGGTTTTCCGTCGTAAAGGGAGAAATGAGGAGCTCTGGCGTTTTCTTCCTGCACTTCTTGCTGTTGATCGTGCCTCGCATCAGCTGCTGGAATGATGGTAAAATATATTTTACATGGACTTCACAGCGAATTAAACGAACGTAATCAAGTCAGGGATATCACAGGAGATAGTTTGGTCAGTCTGAGCAAAATAAGTGTGTATTAAATGTACTTTACACAGTACTTTCGCTCTAAATGTGCAGCATTAGTGCGTGTTATAACACCCACCGGATTCGAAAATTTACTTTTGTTTATTTTCAACTCATCTTAAACATCTTGCATATTCGTTTTTCATAGCAAATGTTCTGTATATGTATATTTAAGTGATAATATTTTACCAATTGCTTGTATGCAGTACGGAATTAGTTTGGGGGGGGTGGAAAATATGATTATATAAATATGTGTTTATATATTATTAGTATCTTATAATAAAACATTTAAATAGATACTATCAAATAGATATAATAAAAACGTACTAAGAGATAAAATATACATTAAATATGTACATTTTGTAATATAACTAACTTTTGGAGATGAGCCCAATATGATAATAAATATTTTTACTTGGTATTATTATTATTAATAATAATAATAATATAAATTATGTATATATAATTAATGTTTCTTAAAATTGGTACTTCTTCCTTTTGTCATACAAAATGTATGTGGCAAAAAGAAAATAAAAATATTTTCTTAATATAATTAAATGTAAAATATGCAGTAAATAATACAAACCAGAAGCAAAATTGAATGCAAGTATAAATATTGAAGTATAATATAAATTCAATATTTTCAAAAAATATTTACATCTTTACGATTTTATTTGTTCACTCATAAGTCACTTTGGATAAAAGCACCTGCTAAATGTAAATGTAAAGGAGCTTTTGTGTGATACTTTTTTTTTTGGATAGATATATAGATAGAAATTGTCATGTGTTTTTTTTCTTTCCTGCAACAGAGGCTGTGTTGCTGCGTGATGTTCAGGTGCTCACGCTCCACCGAGGACGCTACACCACAGCCCGGCGATCCAGTCCTGTTCCACAGCTGCAGTGCGTTGGAGGCTCGGCTGGCTGTGGATCGTTCGTTCCTGAGGTGGTCCAGTGTTACAACAGAGGATCAGACGGCATAGACACTCAGGTAAGACTCCCGAACTGCCTCTCGCGTGCAATATGTCTCTACACTATTTAGAGTATTGCTCTCTCTCTTATAGTGGGAATGCAAGGCTGACATGGACAACGCGTACAGGTTCGGGCGTGTGGAGGTCTCCTGTGAGGGCTATAACAGTCCCAATGACGTGTATGTGCTGAAAGGCTCCTGCGGTCTGGAGTACACGCTGGAGCTCACGGCGGAAGGGAGGCAGCAGCACACGCAGGGCTCCTGGGGCTCTTCGGGCTTCTCAGACTTCTTTCAAGGCTTTTCCAATAATAAGCAGCAGCAGCAGCAGCAGCAGCAGAGCGGAGGCCACTATCAGCAGTCTAACGGCCAGTATCCCTTCCAGAACGGCCCTTCTGGTGATGGACTGGGTGGGCTTATAGTAGTAGGTTTCCTTTTGCTGGTGGCATATGCTGTGTACAAGATGTTTCTGTGCAATCCTACTCACGGCCACCAAGGCTACAGTGGAGATGGATCCCAGGGATACAGTGGGACATGGGATAACAGCCAGGGTATGGAGCCACCGCCACCTGGGTTCAAACCAGATTATTACTCAGGTAATCTATCTATCTATTAGAAGCGGGACTTTTTCATACAAAAACACACTCGTGAATTGACAATTTTATAGGTAGAAATCAGTGTTGTCTGTCTGTCTATATCTTTATGTACCAGTCATTTTCAGTATGATTCTATTATTATAGAGTAAAAGTTGCTCACCATCATGTCACTCCAAACCTGTATGACTTTCTTGTTTCTGTGGAACACAGATTGTGACCAAACGAGTGTTGGTGACCAAACCGTTTCACTTCCCACTGACTTCCATTATATGGTGAAAAATGCATGTCAGTGGGACCCAAACATTTGGTAACCAACATTCTTCAAAGTATCTTCTTTCTTGTTCCATAGAAGAAAGAAACAAATACAAGTTTGAACAACATGCGGGTGAGTGGTGAGATATATTTGCACATTTATTTTAGGGGAGTGTTTAATATTTCCTGTTTTGTGGGTTCTCTCAAACAGACCACTCCAGCTCAAGGCCCGGGTATGGCTTTTCTGATTCATACACCAGACCTCAGAGTTCTTGGACCGGAGGTTTTCCTGGTGGAAACACTGGAGGTTTCACTGGTGGACGTGGTGGGGGTGGATTTTGGACTGGAATGGGCACAGGTGGAATTCTGGGATATTTGTTTGGGAATCAGAGGTAAACAAGCAATATATTCTTACATAATTGACTTATGTATAAGTAAAAGATGTCACATTTAAATATCACTGATTTGTAAAATACTAGTAGGGCAGTAAGCTCAAAAGATTGCAGTGGTTACATTTGTAAAGTTACTAAAATGAGATAAAACATATTTTTAAGTGCCCCAATACTTTCATATTTTTCAGAATAAATATAACTTGTCGTTATTGAGTATTCCTAGTTTCTGTACTACAGTGTGCACAACCACACATCTAGTAAATACAAAGTGTTTTTGGTAATCATAATAGTTTTAGCCTTTTTAGTAAGAAATGATCTGCTGACAGCATTAATGTAAATCTAAATGCAGTAATTTTTTGTTCGGTCTTCACCCATCTTTTACGTTCATATTAGACGCCAACCACCTATGGGCTTTGCAGGACCGTCTTACACCAACCGACCTTCTCCAGCACCAAAAACAAGCTCAGGAACACGGACCGCCTCAGGTAAACTACAGCAAATATAGTTAGAGATGCCAGATGTGCTGTTGTGAGATCAGCTCAATTTATGGTGTTTTGTGGTGCAGGTTTTGGAGGAACTAAAAGAAGATGATTGAACAACCCCAGTTCTCAGATTGGACATGATCAAAAAACATATTACAAGGACTTGCAACTTCTTATTCATACTACTGTTCATTTAATGTCCAGTCTTTGCTCAACTAAATGTAGCATATTACTGCTTTGATTGGTTTGTTGCTGTGCTCTGAAAACAACCTGCCTTCTTTCATTTTGGGCTTCACTATGGGTTTAACAAAGATTTAAATACAATGCATCCTACTCTTTATTAAGTCTTTAATGCAGTTTCTTCTCAAAAAACTGTTCTTTCATGTTTTAAATTATGAAGGAGTTTATTTTCTGTATAAATATATTTCTATAAATAAAGTCAACATTAAAAAAATGTAGCCTATTTTGTTTCATAATGCAAGTTTGTTGGCCTTATTCTGCAATAACTCAACAATAGTCCAAAGAAACAAATTCGAATTAATGATTTCTTGAAAAAAATGTCATCAGATTCAGTTCTGGCTTACTTCTGGTAGATATAATCCCTCAATAAATAATTGCATAGTTTCTCATTGAAACTCGGTTTAATGCATTCTTTTAATGCATGCAACTTTCATTCTTAAATAAAAAAATTTAAAAATAATTCAAATGAGTTATTTTTGTGTGTGAGAGATGACTGGACACATCTAAGACATATTCTGATAAAGTTTTGTCATGATTCATTAAGACATGTCTATTGGCTTACTCTAGTACTTGTTATTTTCATATTAAAAGTCTTCTTGCTATGACAATTCTTTGTGCCTAGTCCTAATAATGTTAAGGTGATGTTTGTAGGTTAACAGTTGTGTATAGATCTTTTGAAGTTTGTCTTCATTACATTATCATGTTCACCTGAACATATGAACTCCACCTGTTTGCTGATTCAGATTATTGGCTCATCAAGTTTTCAGAAATCACTTAAAGCAATGTAAAGATTTTTTTTTTTCATTTTTATTAAGCTTTTATATACAAATGTATATATTATACATATTAAGCGTCTTTGTGTGAATGTATATATATTTATATTCATATATTATTAAATGTATTTGTGTGTGTGTATATAAATAAAGGCACACCAGCAGGTATATTGATCATCAGAATAAATAATTAAACTTTTTCTGTAATTACAAAATACACAGTTAACCATGACATTGCAATGAATGCGTACAAAGTGAAAAAAACAATTGTATTGCATCTTGCAGTACCCTGAGACAATAACAAACACACATTAACATATAAACTGTTCACAGATCAGCCTTCTCCTCATAGTGGCAAATGCAAGATGATCTTTGACTATCCAGGTAAGGCTTACATCCCAAGTGCATCACAGTATCAAAGAGCAAAGTCACTGCTGACTCACATGCTGTCAAATCAAATATGGGTATAAGGTTTGATCTCAACAAAATGTACAAGAAATACAGTAGGTTATGTCAATAATATATTATTTACACACCGTTGGCAAGAACAAAAACCTTTGGTTTTAACTTACCTTGAACACTTTGGGACAAACCCAATGTCCTTTGTAAATTACTACAGATGGATTCCAGACAGATCTGGAACTGTTCATCACAGTCATTTTTCTCTCTCCCGCAGGTATCATAGCACAGATCGTGCTCATTGCAGCATGTGTTTATTGACGGGATCCCAAAATCAAACTGCAGTCAAATAGAACAGAAGTCAGAGGCAGAGAGAACATTAATCAACCAATCACCAATCTATTTACATAGCGCTTTGAGCAATACAGAAGTAAAAGAATGAGTAGCATTCAAATTAGAGAAGAAATGGATTAGTAATAGCTTCTCTGTCTTCACCTGAAATCCAAACAGTGGGGAGCCGCATCCGTTGGGTAGAGGGGATTTATAGTTGGGACGAGGAACTGGTGTGTACCCTTTAAAGAGCACGAAAAGGTACACAACACGATGAGGAGGGTGCACGATTAATTATCACAAGTGCTTGCGTTTCAACTGACCTACCGTCATTGCATTTAAAAATACAGCGTCCGTCTGAACCTCCGATCAGGTCTAAAGCCATGTTGAGGAATTTGTCTACTTTGTGAAGCCCGTTCCGGATAGATTTGAAGGTCTTTTTCCAGTCAGGAGGCTTAATTTCTTCAGTAAACTCATCGGCTTTGGTCTCATAAATCAGTGCTCCGACACACAGCAGCAGCGTAACGCAGATGACACGACAGGGCATAGTTCAACAAGTCACTTTTGACAGTCTATCGGTAAAGTACTTAAAGTAGTTGTATCTACGTTTACAAAACACAGCACCTACATGATTAAACGGCTCTGTTACAGTAAGGTCGTGATTGCTAATAGAAATAGTTAATAATGAATAAATACTAATAAATCGAGTACACGTCTGCGAATGCACCGGCTTCTTGTTGATAAACGAGTCAAGTTCTTCTTCTACTAGTTTTCTATTGAATGACGTTCGGCAAACTAACTCCTCGGGGTGCATCTCTGCCACCTACTGGACGTAAGGGCCTGGATGCATTAAAAAAAGACATGGGGTATTTATTTATTTATTTCTTTATATAAAGTATAATATTACAGTATTAAAGGGTTGCAGATGGAATGGTCACCGTTCGCACATAATGTAAGATACGACTCGTAATTTACCTAAATGTCTGTAAAAATAACGCTGCCATCTTTCTGAAGTCATTTTTCCTCTTCTGCAATTTGGCTACAAATCTCATTTTCATATGAAAACAGCTGTGTGTAAATCTTTATCACTGTTATTGTATTTGTAGGTATTGTCCTCTTAAACACGGGGACTTCTATACAGTATAGGGAGGTAAACGGCGCAATAATGCTTTTTTATTTCAACAATTTTTTTTAATTGAATTTTCTTAGGCAAAGCATAAATAAATAAATAAATAAATAATTTTTGTATTATTATTTTTTTCCCTGACGCCCAAGGGCTAACTTGCTGACTAGCCTTGCTTCTGAAAAAGAAGAGTTTGGAAAGGGAAGCTTGAATACCTCTCTTTACTTTCAGCCTGACATCTTTGAGAGCTGAACCAGGTCTCGGGTCTTCATCGGGTTTTCATTGGCACTAGCATCAGTTCTTTTTCAACACAAAACTGATTACTAATAGGAGGACGCAGTCTTCCATCTCCGCAAGTTAAACCCATTGTTTTGTGTGTAGTCGAGGATAGCTGCAGATAGGACAGCTGTCAGATAACTTACAGCTATTTTGTTTTCATGCCATACTGACTTAGAATAGCATGAGCTTCGATTATAAGTGAACAGCGTGCGCGCGCGCGGTCACCAGGCGCTGCTAGCTCTTCAAACAAGAGAACGGTTTCCGTTACGCGGTTGCTATGACGACTCGCAGAAGAACCAGCAGATGGCGATGACGGACTTTTGACGCAAGATATCCAAAGAAGAAAAGCTCTTCACAATAGTGCACGCTCGTAAACATTAAACGTACACAGTGGAATGGTGCTTTCAAGTTTTTATTAAATTTATCCCATCTCGGACCAACCGTAAAAGCGAAAATAACGTTTCCGGTATGACAACGCTTTTTCGAATCGTTGTTATTAAATCTCGAGCTTTTAGCATTATGCTCTTAATTTATGCGGGTCAGTTATACATGTCATTGCCAATGTAAATGTAAAATATATTTGATTAGGAATCTATCCAACATTTTATAAATCTATTCAGTGATTGATTGATAGCAATCAACTTCAGTTTAAGCTGTGCGCATGGGTTGTTATCACTGTAAATTTATAATGTGTTCAATTTAATTTGGGATTTCTGTAATATTTTATGAATTTAAATTTTTGTTGGTCTTTGATTGTGGTTAAATGCTTGAAAGGTGATTTTTGTTCACTGTATAATTCCTAAACTTAGAGTAGGGTTTGATGTTACGGTAACAGAGTTTATGCTGTATATATTTATCACTATTATCACAGTAGATTCAAATCTTTTGAGGAGATTTTTAAGCCAAATACAAATAATGTTTTTAATTCAATCAGAATATTTCTTGCCATAAAAATAGCCACGTAAGATGTAATGGCATTAAACACAAACAAAAAAAACACAGTACGTTCACAATACATACTTTTAATTGAAAGTGGTTTATGTATGTATTTATTCATATGCTTTTAGTTATCTCATGGGTTTTGGTTAATTGTTGCCTGTTTTGACTTTTGCTCAGTGCAGATTTTTATTTGTACGAGTCATTTTTTATTACTTACCGATTATTATTTTGTATTGTGGCTAAATGTGCTCAAATTTGGTATTGTACCTATACAGACTGGTCATGGACGTGCCAGAAGCCAGTGATTCTCAAGATGCATCGCTGGATGCCGCAAACCCTTCAAACAATTCCAACGAGACCTTAACACCGCACATGTTGGCCAAAATCGAAAGGAATAGACAACGGGCGTTAATGCTCAGGCAAGCCAGACTTGCAAACCGACCGTCATCAGCTCCAGAAGGTTTCTTCATGTGTTAACATGTTCATGAATTTACACGATTTTCACTTTATCATGTTGGGTGTACAATAATCTGTCTTTCCTTAGGAGCAACATGTGCCAAAGTGGCAAAAACTATAGACTCGGGTGCAGGCTTCTTTATTGAGGAGGAGACAACAGAGGATGAACAGCAAGAAAAGAGAGTGGTTGAGCAACCAGGTGATCCAAAAATGCCATCTTTAACCAACATATGCATGTTTTTGCATTTGTTTTTAACTGAAGTTGAATTTTATGTGTTTCAGCCCCAGTGATGGAGCCTGATTATCTAATGTGTGAAGAGTGTCTAAAACCATTCATGGACTCTTATCTTAGCAACAGTTTTGATCTATCTGTGTGTGATAAATGCAGGTATGACATCCATTTCTAGTTCTTAAAACATAGCTTTAAATTAGTGTTACAGGATGAAGCCGTTATTACTGTATTTAACTCCTAGTTTTATATCAGTATTTCGGTTTCAGTACTGTGTTGTGTTTCCTGTGCACCTGCAGTTCTACAGCTGCTCAAAACAAGCACTGTGCGTATTTCATTTTATGATTGCATGTTTGCATAGAGACAACGAAGTGAAGCACAAGCTAATATCTCGCTCAGAAGCCAAACAGAATTTCCTACTGAAGGATTGTGATCTGGATAAGAGGGAGCCGCCGCTGAGATTTATTCTCAGGAAAAATCCTCACAATCCTCGCTGGGGAGACATGAAACTCTACTTAAAAACACAGGTAGGTTTAACACCTCCGAATATTCATCATAAAAACCATGCTAAGGATAAGTTAAAAGTTACCATCACATCTTTTTTTATTTATTTTTTTACCACAAAACAAGTATCAAGTAGTACAAGCCATAATGTTTAGGTGTTTTTTTTTTTTTTTGCACCAGTAGTTGCATGAAATAAAAGCATGCACCATTCGTATGCTAAATATTTTCATATTCATTTCAACTTTTAGAGTGTCAAATTGATTATATTTTGGGTGCTCTTCACAACAAAGGATTTTTACATTAACAAGTAAAAAAATTTGCTAATATAAAATTGTAACGATTTATTCGTTTTGGTTTATTTCTTAGTTATACAATAAAAAAAATAAATAAAAGTTTCTAAAATAAGTGCTTGTGAACACCAAGTGTACATTAATTTGAACAAAATTATCATAAAACAGCTGAATTTTCAGAGTCATATTATCCTTCAGAAATCTTTCCTGCTGATTCGCTGCTCAGGAAACATTTCTTCTTGATATTAATGTTGTAAAAAGTCATGCAGCTTTCTTAAATTCTTATTTTCTCCATGATCCAAAAAATCTTCAAAGTTGAACAAAGTTCAAAATTAAGTTTTCTAAAAAATGTCAAACTAAATGTTAGTGGCATAATTTGCTGTTTGTGTATAAATACTTTCTAACATATTTTTGTAAAATGTAAGGTGGTAAAGCGCTCTCTGGAGGTGTGGGGCAGCGAGGAGGCTCTGGAGGAGGCCAAGGAGAGCAGAGAGGAGAACAGGGAGGTGCAAAAGCAGAAACGATTTAATAAAAAGGTTAAAGGTACGATAGCTGAGCAGTCTAGTCAGTTACAGACTTTTTCACGCTTAAAAAGAGCATGTTTAGTGAAATAAGTACTGATTGTATTGATTAGAATGACTATGAATAAGAGTTCTTATGAACTTCTATGAACTGACTGCATCGGGTTTGTGTGTATTCATACATTGCTTTTAATCTTCATTTTTCTTTCAGAGTTGAGGCGGGCCGTCAGGAGCAGTATGTTTAAGAAAGACACCAGCGTTCATCAGCATGTTTACGGCCCGGAGGAGCTGCTAAATGAAGAGGAAGATCTCTACAAGAAAGTGTGTCAAACATGTGGACATGAACTGACTTTTGAAAAGATGTAAACACGTCTTGGAGGTCTCACTGCTGTGGCCACTGTTCAGGGAAGAAGCAGGATCCAGATCCACATCAGCGAAAAGTAGTACTGATCTTACTTCTGGTCCTCAACACATTCTCTTTACTAGATGTCAGGTAACAAAACAGGTTTGCATCAGTTTCCGCTTTGGAGTATCTGAAACGCTTAACCAGCATAGAAAGTTTAGAAATGTCAGCATTAATGAATGAAAATTGCTCAAATGATCATTCCAGAATGATAGTTAACTCACCCTCGTGTCAATTAAGATGCATGAAGAAGTTTCCAGGATTTTTCTCTATAAAGTGGGCTTCAAATGGAGGTCCAAATTTCAGTTTCAGTGAATTAAGAAGGCTCTTATCTTTAAAAACGATCTGTGGTTTTCTGAAAATATACTTTTTAAACCACAAATGCTCATCTTAGTGCTTAGTGCATAAATTAGTGCTTCCAAATGATTAATTGCGATTAATTGCATCCAGAAAATTGTTTACATGTTTATATGTATATATATGCATCTTTTCAAAATATATCCTGAATGCTTGTATTTATATGTTTATAATAAATGTACACAGTACACACATTTACTATGTAAACTAAAATTTTAGAGCGATTAATTGTTTGACAGCAGTAATATAAATCAGTATTTAATTTTTTTTTTTTTTTT
Organism: Puntigrus tetrazona; assembly: GCF_018831695.1. Classification (NCBI taxonomy): domain Eukaryota; kingdom Metazoa; phylum Chordata; class Actinopteri; order Cypriniformes; family Cyprinidae; genus Puntigrus; species Puntigrus tetrazona. Next base: position 7,691,023 of record NC_056699.1, read on the forward strand.
TTTTTTTTTTTTTAGAAAATGTCATATCGTTAAACTAGATAAAACCTTTATTCCTGGGCTGGGTCCTTTAAAGTTGCATTGATGCTACAATTGAGACCTTTAACCCCTTGGTCACAATTGAAGTCCATTATATGGAGAAAATTCCTAAAAAGCTTTGTTCAAGAAAATGATTTTTTATGCGAGTAAATTATCAGGAAGTGTTCATTCAGTTAGTACTCCTTTAAGCTTAGAGCATATCACACTAGATTTGATCACATGAGGGCACTGTAGAGCTATTGGTTTCGGAAAACTGAATGATCAAAATGTCAGTTGAGTACTTTTTCCATGTTAGACTGAGCACAGTGTTCACCGTACGTGAAGAAAATACAAATGATAGTTATTTAAAATTTAGGAAGTGATTACCAAACATATGCCATTTCAACTGAAATAATCTTTCCTCAGTATCATTTTGAGGCAAAAGAACCAAATTGGTCCAAAGTTGAGCCAGTAACAGGATCTCGTTTCTCACTCTCCTACCTCGTAAAGTCCAGTGCCTGTTTGTTCAGTGAGAGGTATTGGTGATTCCATACGTAGACTAGAAAATCTCTCACGGTGTTGTGTTTCAGTCTGTCTGTGTGACTATTGAAAGTATCAGGCTTCCTGATTCACAAGAAGCACGGATGCACTCATTCCTTGGCCTAATGGCCAAGTTTTTCGTCACCTTTCATGGCAAGGTTGGCTTGACACTTCATGCTGTATTTGAAATAATGAATTTAGTCAATGAAATGATTGTTTGAAAACATCTTTTGTGTTTGTAATAAATGTTTGTTTTTCATATTAGAAAGGGTTCCTCCATTCTGTGCGCATTATCAGCTTTTATGCCTGATGTCTCAATGACCACAAACATGCATATTATTATTCTTCAGGGACACGTACTGTACGATGCTTGCCTAGTTTTATCATGGCGGAGTATGCGTAAGTGAGTAAGAGCGTGAAAGTGTGAACGTTACTTTTGTCATGGTGTCCACTAAGAAGGGAGGGTTACACATGCCATGCATTGCTGCCATTATTTGTGTTCGCCCTATATCTTGTTAGCTTTTTAGTCTTTGGCATCTTTGGGCCTCCGTAGAAAGAAGGACAACTCTAGTAGTGTCCAGCAATGCCAGCAATGCTAAACATTTGTTATGACAACTTTTTGGTTCCTAAATAACTAATAAAGAAGTTTATGTTTTATACGTATTGTATACTACTGTTGAGCAAGATTTTTTTTTTATTAGAACCAAAATACAGTGAAAACAGAAATTTTGTAATTGTTTTATATTATTTTGTACTATAGTTTTTACTATGTCTATATATCTATAAATACAAACGCATGTACATATTTAAGAAAAAGTTTTATATTAGTGCTGTCAAATTATTAATCACATTCAAAATAGGTTTTTGTTCACATAATATATGTGGATGCTGTGTATATTTATGTATAGACACAGTATATAAATTTACATGTGTGTATATATATATATATATATATATATATATATATATATATATATATATATATATATATATATATATATATATATATATATATTCATATAAATGTCTTTAATGTATAACTTTTTATTAAATATGTATTTATATATACATAATATAAACAGTATACTCCTGTAAACTAAAACTTTGATTTTGAATGTGATTGTGATGAATCATTTGATAGCACTAGATTATATATATATATTAAATATATTTACATATACATAAAATAAGATAGAAATGTATATATTTTCAAAATATATACCGTTTGTGTGTGCATTAATATAAATACTAAATAAACATATTTCGGATGCAATTTATCACGAATAATCATTTGACAGTGCTAAAAATAACTTCTGTTTTAAAATATTTTTTAAATGTAATTTATTTTTTTGATGGTTGATTGGTTATCATTTATCAATATTAAAAACAGTTGCGGATTGGTTTTCCGTGAGCTTTCTCATAGTCGTTTCCACACTTTAAAAGACACACGTTCACTGCCTCAGACTGTAAATTTTCCTCCCGTTGATTTAAAGGCCTGCATGTTCCTTTGGTCGGGCTATGTCAAAACTCATGTAAGCTATGGACAAACTACAGACGCAGAAGTATTTGACGGCGTCAACGTCACCAACGGTAATGAATTCATTCCTCAAGCTCCTTTAGTGGGGCATTTTTATTTCTGTTCTCATGCCTGGTGCGTTCTTATGACCTAATTGCGAAGTCTCAGCATAGCACTTCTGAAATTCAAAACCCTCCACGCTTTTATCATCATTCACACTGACTCAACTAATGCACACGGGGACATGAGGCGAGCTGCCTGCTAAATTGCCCACCTGCAATCACACAAGAATTGTAATAATAGATCGGCTGTTTGTTGATAGTTACAGTTGAAAACATAATATTAATCATATACGGCGTGGCCTAATTTGGGCCTGGACGTAAACTACAGGAGAGCTCGATGCCTTAACGCGTTACGTTTATTTAGTGCCGTGTAACACTGTTGATTTTTGTAGACAGAAATTGCCTAGTTTGCATTGCAGCTGATGTCCCATAACCTCTGCTGACCTTTGGGGTCAACATAAGGCCGAAAGACCAGCAAAGCGCAGCAGGGCGAGAGAGAAAGAGAGAAGGACATACCACGCTAATGCCTGCGCTTTGATTAATGGCACTCATGATTTGCCACCTGCTGTTTTATATGGCCCTCTGTGAGTAACTGATCTCGAAGTGCTTGCATGCGTGGCGTCCGCATTTTAAATAGCTGCCTAAATTTAACAGCTTTGTGGAGGTCGTTAAAAATTCAGACACCGAAAAGTTTGTAAGCAGCGTGCGTTCTGGTGCGAAAAGGGCCGTTCTGAAGTGCTCGGTGCAGTCGGTTATATATGCAGCTGTCACAGTGGATCCATCTTTTACCCTTTCGCACACGTGATAGTAATACACGAGATCTGTGCGGGCCCATTTACTCCATACGCAGATGCTTTACATACTGTTAGCAGGTGTCCTAAATAGGCTCGTACCCGGCTCCTCCACTGCTCTGGAGGATAGATTAACCACTGCCAGGGAGGAGAATGTGCAGCCTGGCATCTTTCTCTACTTTAATTCTCTACTACACAAGTTCAGATCTCTTCCGCTGCAACTGCTTAAAAAGTGCACTTGTTTTTTTTTTTTTTTAGTTTTGGGTTTTTTTGTGCAAAACAAAATTCTACATTTAAAAGTTAAAATTAAAAGTTTATAACAATGTTCTTAATCACTAAAACTGATAAACACTGTAAAATGCTTAATTCAAGTGCTTCCAAATATGAGTATAGTTGATAACACTTCTAACTTATGTTTCTATTGATACGATAGTTAATATAAAAATTGAATAAACAGTATTTTGCAGCACTTATTAATTTTGGTAATTGTTCATTTATACACACACATTTTAGTTTGAATTAAATAAACATTAGTTATTGTGTTATGAATGCAAATTATGAAGATTTAACAGTACAGCATTTATAAATGACTTTTGGCTTGCTAACTAATCCATTAATTCATGTTTTTAAAAGGTAAACCTTCATGTTAATATGTATATATTAATGTTTAAGATGAATAACATTTTTCCATTTCTGTTTGACAAAATGTTAGCGTTTCTAAATGTTGCCATGTTATTTGAATGTCAGTTTGTAAATGATTTATTATGTAGCTTACTGCCACTCTTTTTATTCAGTCTTAACCTACTAATATTTCTCTGGGTATGTTTATTTTTGAAAGACATTTTCTTCTGACATTCAACATTTCAATGATTATTGTCTAGAAAAGCAGTAGTGTATTACAGTTTGCATTTATTGTATATAATATGATAATACTGTACCTTTATTATAACTTTTCATAAAATGAAAAGAAAACCAAAAGTTATGTTAACCAGCATACAATTACTGGACAGTTTTGGAGAGTCCCCCATGTGACTACTAGCCCACTATTTAATTTAAAGCATTACCAAGGTCAAAATTTCACGTTGAAAACTAGGATTTATTGATGAAGGCGCTGTTATTAGACTGGATGTCACCATCTTAGATTTATTGTAAAAGTCTGTATAGCCTTCTTTCTTAATGGATGCCGTGATTTCAGACTGTCATATCCCTCACACCTCTGCAGTTGTTCTTTTCTCTCTGTCTTTGTTGGCTTGTGCTTCTCATGTCTTTCCCAGGGCCAGCTTGCCTTCCGTACGGTTGGCAGCAGGCACTGGCTCTAATACGGGCATGCAGCTGTCGTGGCCCAGAGGCAGACATTGATAACATTCAGTTGACAACAAATGTTTCTATACTAGCGTTATGTGAGCGGTTATGAGCTTCTAGGAGGTGCGCCCACAATAGACACACGGCTCTTCTGAGCACAGTGTTTTGCTCTAAGCTTTGTGGACTATGACATGATGTCTAATAATACCTGCGTAGTGGGGAATGGGGTGTGATGTGTCGTCCTTTTGATCTAGGAAACCGCCGCAAAATTTGTCACATGAATTAAAGAAATAGTTCACCCAAAAAATGAATATTCTGTCATCTTTTACTGGCCCCCCAAGTAGTTCCAAATCTGTATTTCTTTGTTCTGCTGAACACAAAGGAAGACATTTTGAAGGAAGTTTGTAACAAAGCTGTTTTGGGTCACCATTGACTTCCATAGTATTTTTTTTTTCCTACTATGGAAGTCAATGGTGACCCAAAACAACCAAACTTTCTTCAGATTTTCTTCCTTTGTTTTTTCGACCAAACAAAGAAATTGATACAGGTTTGGAACTACTCGAGGGCGAGTAAATGTTGACAGAATTCTCATTTCTGGGTGAACTGTTCCTTTAATTACACTTCAGCTGCCTTCGATTAAGACATGCACATGTAAAAATAAACTATTTAGAAGTAGTATTTATTTAATTCCGCAGTGTCTTTGCTTATGAGAAACATGTTTCTATACTAATAATATTTGAAACTTAATTTATCCAGGCCAAAAAAGACCCCCACAAATATTTAAAATTACTGAATAGAATTATTGCACGAGACATTCTTCCTAAAATATTAACTGTGTCAGAAACTTTTGGGGTAAATTCTGCCAGTGGTTGAATTAACAGTCATAGCTCCTGAATTTGAACGAAACCCTTAATATTAAGTTAAAAGACAATCCCGCTAATAACTACAAGTACTATTTATTACATTTCCACTCTGCCCTAAAGATGGTAATGCATTATCAATATAATATTTAGTTTGTTCATTCTTTTAAAGAAAAAATAATAAAACATATTTAAATAAATATTTAAATAATTCCTACTCGTGACTGGGTTATGGATTTTTTTTTTTTTTTGTGAGCAAAATATAGGCTATATAGTCTTTTCATTCTGACTTGCTCCTGCACCAATGCCTAAACCTATCCCCTAACATGACATATAGCCTATGAAAGGTTTCCAGACATCCTGAAATATCATTACGTGTGTTCGTTTTACGTCCTTAATTGCTCCTTGCCTAGAGGACAGCCTAAAAAGTGTCAAGTTTATCTCAGCTATGTAGTCATCCTTTATAGCCTTACGTCATTATCATTACTAGACCTATGATTAGCGGTAAGGGGATCATACCTGTGCAGTGAGACTCGGTGGATCACTCTCTCTCACACACACACACACACACACACACACACACACACACACACTCTCTCTCTCTCTCTCTCTCTCTCTGTCTCCCCCCTCCCTCTATCGTCGTCGCAGTGTCTCCCCAAGCTCACTTGTCACTTTCCCCTCGCTCACACAAGCCGTGCTGCGGTCCGGTGTCAGAGGCAACACCACTGATCTCCGTGCGGGACGCCGTTAAGAACAGATGGAGACACTTCAAACGGCCATCTCGAGCAGAGAGGACACCGGACCGTTAAAAAAGCCACTGGCGGGCACGAAAGAGCGCTGCAAAAGTGACGAACACAGCGAAACTAATTATGTAGACCTGGGCAACCCATCGGACATGAAGTCGGACAGCGCAAAGACAGTGAAAGTCACATTCACCGGCGAAGGGAACCAGCTCGCGATATTCAAATGCAAAGGCGACGCGTCCGTCCCCGGGATCAGGAGCCCCGGGGAGCGAGAGGAGACTGGAAACGCCGATAAAAGTTCATCGAAGGAGTGTGACGCGGGGAAGTGCCACCCCGAGGGACTTTATGGAGAGCGCGCCCCGCTGATAGATGATTATGCGGACGCGGGAACGGATGCAAAATCCGCGTCGTATGAAACGGAGGAGTTGCAATACACCGACATGTACTTGAACAGTCGCTGCGAGTCCAAAAACAGCACGAGCGTGGCGGACGTGGAGTCGCACTACATAACGACGCACGAGATTCAGCTGACGGAGCTGGATCACGATGTGGATTACGAGTTCGGTCGCGGGTCGTGCTGGGATTTCGAGGATGATAACCTGGTATATTCATTTGTTGACTACGCATCCTTTGACAGCGACGAGACGACTCTCGGGAGAATCCAAAGCAAGTCCAAGAGCAACAAAGTTCCTCCCGCCTCGCGCGCAGCGAAGCTTTCCGCCACAGGGGCTCTGGTCAGCACCGAAAGCGAACTTTGCGAATCGGATAAATGTGCCAGCTCGGATGAGGGCGCCGGACAGCTTGGGAATTCAACCGGACATATTCACCTGTCAATCAAAACGTCCTCGCGCGCGGTCAACGAGCCTGCCGGTCTGTTAGGACACAGGAATGTCCGCTTTCACACCAGACGTGCCGGCGAGCGGAGTCATTATTCATTTAAAAGCTCTGACTCCAAAAGCGAGACCCTGTTTGACCGCTACTTTATCCCACCTCCTGGTCGCCAGCACCTCGCGAGCAAACTAAGGGGAAAAGACATCAACGAATATTCCAGTGGCGCGTCCAGTTCCGTCAGCGAACTGGATGACGCTGATAAAGAGGTGCGTAACCTCACCGCGCGCTCCTTCCGGAGTTTGGCTTGCCCTTACTTTGATGCCATAAATTTGAGCAGCTCGAGTGAGTCCTCAGTGTCAGAACACGGACTGAGTTTTAACAAATGGTCCGCTTTCGTCGACTTGAATTACGGGAATTTGACACGCGAGGCGCACAAGAACTCCACGCCCGTTATGGAGGGAAATAAAAGCACCGAATGTACGAACACAAAAGACGCGATTCAAACCGATACGCATAGCCCTCAGACTAAAATGGTGTCGCTGAAGAATAACTTGAACTCCCAGCAGGCGTCTAAGAAAATAGAGTTGCGAAGCAAACCGGGTGAAACCATCACACTTACTGAAACGTTGAACTTTAACTGTAACGTCGGCGCAGGGATACCTGCGCGCGAGAGGCGCGCAAAACGCGCTCTGAATGCCATAATGTCACGTTCCACTGCTGATGTTATGGGCAGCACGCCGGAGTGTGAAGCAGAAAGCCCTGTCGGTGAGGCCTCTGAAGATGCCCACAAGAAAGCCATCTTTGCCTCTAGTCTTTTGAAAAATGTTATTTCCAAGAAAATGCAGTTTGAGCAAGAGCGTAAAATGGAAAGAGGCGAAATAAGCGACACATATCCTGTTCCGTCGGACGTGTCCTCACTCTAAGGACTGCAAAGAGACTGTGAAGAGCTTGCAAAGACAGGTTTCAGAAAGCGCCTCAGGACACTCTCAAGAGGAGCTTGGTGAGGCAACAGACCAGCCGCAAGAGAATCTGTGTTCCCATGCTGCAGAGTCGCCCTGCGACCCCGAAATGACCTCTAAATTAGACTCAGGCGAACAGCTTAAGACTCCTTTGACCCCAAGCCAAAAGAGTGCTTTTAAAACTTGGAAAGATGGAGAGCAGGAAGCACAAGGTGATGGAGAATCTCAGTGCACATTGGAGGAGGAGTCGCGGCTGCCAGACACCTCAATTAGACCTGTGATGGAAAGCAGTGAAAGTGTTGAGGGCGAGAGTAGTAAGATGATTAAGATGTCTCACTTGTATGTCCCTAGCTCGCAGCTTATGCCTAAGGAAAAGGAAGCTGCTGGGCTTTCATTACATAATCTGAAAGTGACTGGAGATCTTGCAGAGTCAGATGGGGAAGGGTGCGGAAAACTGAGCTCTGACCAGCTCCATAGCCCTGCGGATACAAGCCAAACGTCACAGTGTCAAAAAGCCCCCGAAATTAAAATACGTCTGCGAAGTGTCAAAGAAAACAAAAGCAATCAGTTTAATATCACCAACCTGTTAACGCCTAATATCCATCATAACACCAGTGCTAAAAAGGCGACGAGCGAATCTAAAAGCCATTTGTTGACCATATCAGACAAAGTGCCGCATTTTATGGTGAGGGATATTAGAGATAGCAAATGTAAGTTCCAGACACCTATTCATCAGGTTCGAGATGTGCGCAAATTGGTAAAAAGTTCATATCGGTTTGTAGCGCTAGAAAATTCTTCTGGTTCATCAGGGATGGCATCTACTGCATTACGAGAGGAGAGCAAACCTTCTAATAGAGGACGTGACAAGAAACCATTTCCTACGCCAATGGTAATAAAATGCCAGTCTGTAAACACAAACAATGCCGCAAAGCCCTCTGAACCTGTTAACACGGATGAGAATGTCGGTGAAACGGTGAGGTTATCGCCACATCTCTCAGAGTGTCCTACTAAAAGTCAAACCTTGCGCTCCATTCCCAGAGTGCAGTGCGCTAAGCAACCTGTGGCTGAACAACCAGAGTTTAGCTTAAAAATTGACGCTAAAGCAGCAAAACAAAAACCAGAAAAGGCTGCGGAGGGCAGCGAGAAGAAACCTGAGTCGAAGGTTTCAAATCAAATGGCTCTTGAAAAGTTAAAGGCAGCTGTGAAAACTATGGAGCAACTGTATTTTTTTGATAGGAACGAATGGAAGCGCAAAACGCAAGCTCCGCGACCAATCACAGATAGTCACGTGCTGTCGCTCATCACTCGAGAGGAGCAAGGAGTCACGACCAAAACTGACTTTGAGAATGAATACGGTAAAGCAGATACTAGCTCGCAGCTGTACGCTGAAAAGTCGAGCGCGACCTTGAGTTCTGGCGTTGACGAGGATAAAACGTGCATGCTAACAGGTTCTCACAGCCAGGAAGACACGGCTAAGTTAGTAACCCAAAGGGCAGATCCTTTCAACGACAAGTGCGTTTTTAGTCTGGCCAGTAACCTCAAAGCACCTTCACGTATAAATACAACAAATGACAGCGCTCAGCAGATGTTTTCTAGCAGAAACTACACTCTCTCCACGCAATCTCATAAAGCTCCTCTGTCGCTAAAAATCTGTCCTTCTAAACTGAAAAGCGAGGAAAAGCACCACAAAGAGCACCAGCAGACAGATTCGGACAATTACATAACAATCCCAGTTAAAGCTCACGCTTCTGATTCGAAACCCTCGCAAGCATCGCACCCAAAGACTTCCCATCAGCCCTTGCAGCGCTCGCCTATCGTAATGGAGTCTTGGTCTCCTGATAATCAGACAGCCATGATATATCACCACGCTATGCCCCTGCCGGCCGTACCTGCTGCTCAACCCCAGCTCCTCTGCCTTACCCCCCCGGCGGACATCGCGCTGCCTCAAATCCAGCGCAAGCTCCTGCTGGACCCCTCCACTGGCCAGTACTACTTAGTGGACACTCCTGTGCCCATGCAGCCAGCCGCCCAGCGCCTTTACCATCCAGAGAGTGGTCAATACTTGGACATTCCTTTATCACTCACCCCAGTGCCCGTGTCCGTTTCGCCGGTCGCCCTCGGTCCGGCTGCAGCCTATCCACCCACTTACTTGGTCTACCCTTCGACCCTTCTGCCACCCCATCCGCACCCGGTCTCACAGTCCCACTCTTCTACCTGCTCGGAGGGAGATGAGACGGTGGAGACCGGCAGCATGTATCTGGTCCCACAGGGCACAGCAGTTCCCAGCAGCACCTCCAAACCTGTCATTAGTATTACATCCCAGCAAGGTGCTCGCATTGTTGCTCCTCCCTCCTTTGACGGCACAACCATGAGCTTTGTGGTGGAGCATCGATAGCGGAAGGTAAGTTGCCACTGCATGGCTTTGCGTGTGTGGGCTTATTGTCTTCGAGCTTATTGTCTTCAACAAAATATAAAAAATGCATTTATTCAAAAGAAATACTTCTTTCATTTAAGCTTTCAGATTTTAATATATAATATCATCAATTTGCTGTTGAAAATGAAGACAAAAGGTAGTAAAATGATTTACAAAAAACTGTTTCAAATAATAAAATAAATAATTTGCATTTAAAAAATAAAGACAAAAACTAATCTCTAAATTTATCTCAAACTGGTACATATTAATACTTTAAAAGTACATATTAGTTGTCTTTTTCTGAGAGTATTCACTAAAATATCATTAGATCCAGTTATATAAATGCCATTATAAAAAATAGGCATCATTTGTTTGCAAATTTTTGCATCATTTGTTATCTGTTGCAAATGTTATTATTTAATATTTCATATTTAGTAGCACTTAATTCATACATATTCAAAGGTGGTACACTTTATATTGGCTTTACTTAAAAACTATGTACTTACATTAAAAAAGAATAAGTACATAGTACCTACTGTGTTCTTACTGTATTGTAACACTTTTGCTGCTATGAGGTGGGATATGGGTAAGGTTAGGGATAGGTTTGGTGGTATGGGTAGGTTTAAGGGTGGATAAACAGTGCAATTATACATGTAATTACAGAAATTGGATGTAATTGCATAGCTGTTTTTTATTTTTTTTTTACAATGTAAAAATGTATGTGCAGAATAACTGCAGTTTATCAAATAATTAATTTAAGTGTAAGTGCATAGTAGTTAAGGTCACTTAATATAAAGTGGGAGCCAGATTATACTGAATCCCAGTCACTTGTTTCTCTTCTTACAGTCAAGATTTCTTAACAGTATGAGTTATTAATAATATTTAGTATCAGCTACAAAACATGCATATGGACAGGCAAAAAAGAAAAACAAATGCTTTTGTGTGTATGATTATCTGTATGGCTTTGTGGAGCAATATTGTGTGTAAAAGTGAATGTGAATGAAGCTAGGAATTTTACAGCATATCTGATGTGCTTGGGCCTGAATATTATCGAAAAGATGAGACTTGTTAGATAGTTTCATGTGTCCAGGTTTTTGGATTTTATTTGTTTTATAATGTCTGTTTGATGTATTGATGTTGCTTTATCGCCAGTAACACATTTGATTGAATTTTTCTGTTTTGAATTAAAGCAGCTTGACAAAGAACAGTGTCAGGGAGCAAAATAAGGGCCACTGCGGCAAGCAAAACACAGATGTTTACGAGAGATGAGAAAGAAATCCACAGAGGAAACAATGACTAATGTCTCATTATACACTCAAAAAGTCAATGTTGAGAGTTGGCGAACGATACGCATGTACGTACCATGCTATCAAAATATGCATGTATCATTTTTTTCTCGTGATGCACATCAACAAAATCATAGAAATACCAAACGCTGGCAACTATTGCTGGCACTTGACAGTATGCATGTGTGAGTGTGAGCTGGAGCGTGTGTATGTGTGTGGAAAGGTCAGTAGGCGAGTAAAGTATTTGTTGTGCTGAGGCAGTAGGATGACAGCTGCTGGGGCCGATCAGAGGACCAACAAGCTGCAGCAGGGTCAAACCTTTTTATAGAGAGAGACAGAGTGAGAGGGACATTCATATGTGAACTTCAGATTCTACAGTCTGCTGCAATACTGGAGCTGTGATGAAAGCAATATGGTCATTGACTACATATTCAATGCTTGTGATAAAAGACACTAAGCATTGTCGCGCTGGCTTATTCGAATCCTTTGTTTTTGTTCCGTGTTATGCTGAATGCCGTACAGTAGTATATAAAATTATAGCATTTCAATAGAAATGGTCATAATACAATCTTCCCCCTTTTTATTTAGTTTTATTTTCTTCTTTCTTTCTTTTTTAAACTGGGCGAAGATGTTCAAATATAAAAAAACCTGTCATAGAAATATGATTATTATTTTTTTTAATAATCATTATCTAAACAAAGAGTGAAATAATCATGAACTCAATATTTATTGTGTGAAAAACAGCTTGTTATTTTTTTACACACATTTTATTTTTTACATTTTTAACAAACTTTAATTTCCATCACAGCAAACGATTTTAAAAGTTTCTCTCTTTTTTTTGGTCAAAATGTTTCATTTTTTGATATTATTCAAAGAAAAGTGTATATGTTTAATTGTATATGCTACATAAATTATTATGAAATGTTAAGAAATGTTATGAGACTGACATTTATATTTGTTTTATACTAGAATGTATATAAAAAAATCAAAATCTTTGAGTTTCAAATGTAATAGAATAACATTATAAGTAGAAACATTTTAATTACTAATTATGTTTTTTTTCTTCTAAAAGTCCACAGGGCCAAAATGTGCACAGTTAAAGAAACACCCAAATAAGTAAGTTAAGTATCACTGTTAGATTAATATAACTGAGCAATGATATTTATTGTTTCTTTGATTGGTCTGTTCTCTCCTTTTCCTTCTCAGGATGGTCTGTGTTTGTCTGTCGGAGACAGTCCTCCTCCCACTTCATAAAAAAATTCCTCAGACATGTTTCACAGTTTCCCACATCTGTCTTCATCAATTCCTACCCGGTGTTGCCTCCTGATCTGTGACTTTTGCGATGTTGAAAAGCTAAAGATGAAACATTTTTAAAGCAGCTTCACAAACATTTGCCATTTATGCGGTCTGTAGACTTTTTGAGGCAACTATTTTTGTCCATCCACCACTGCATAGAGAAAATGTTTTTTTGTTCAAGTTTTCATTTTGTTGTATAAAGTGTTTGTATTTGTACATTTTTATGGACTCCTTTATAGCTACCTTTAGGTAGCAGGTTCTGACTGAGTAAAGCATGGCTTGTGTGAAAGAGAGAAACAGAGATAGAGAAAGAGAAGCATTTTGTGTGGTGCCCATGTTGTGTGTGTGTGAGAGAGACAGAGGAAATGTGTGTCTGTTTCCTCTCACTGTGGTGAGAATTGTGATTATAGTGATGGATCATTAGGGAGTTCTGTATAGGGTCATTGTATAATAATAATAATAATAATAATGCTTGAACTGAAAATACTTGTACATTTAAAAAAATGTCTCAATCCTTATGTTGCCGATTACCTCAGTTTGCAGTGCAGGCATGTTGCTATCTCCTTTTGCCTCCACAGTATTATACTGCTTACACTTTTGTTCTGTTTTACCCCTTCTTTTCCATCATCTGTCCTCCCTGTTCTTTTTTTTTTTTTTTTTTGTCTTTTTTGTTACATCGATCATATATTAAAGGTATATGGATCTGCAGGCCAATCTATGTACCAATTTTAGAAGAAATGCATTGTTATTTTTGTCAGTTTTAAAAATGCTTATTACAAATGTGACATTCAAATTAAATTCCTTAAAAGATAACAGCTGGTTAAAATAAAAAATAACCAACACACAACGAGAGTTGCTACTTAAAAATATAAACGGAGAAAAAACGATGAAAAATAATAAATAATAATATGCGGCATTATATGCATAATATTGAATCACAGCAAAACAAATTAAGATGCTACAACCTTCTTAATAATAAATTATAATACTTGTTTTGATATTCATTATCGTACTTATTATACGAGAACTTGGTATGCTAAATATGGGTTTTTTCCGACGGTGAGTAACTAACAGTAAATATAACAGCAAGTTTTATAAGTTTAATAAAATTTTATATAATGCTAAAAAAAATCCACCAATAGATGTTGAAGGAAAACAAAAGCAAAATTTGGTTTTAGATACTTTTTTTGATACTTACGGTATTTGTGATACGTAAACACGGTGCTTTGTTGTACTAAACATTTTTACAAATATTATATAAAACATCCAATTCTATTAGTTTTATAAGTATAAATCAAGTAGTCTCCTTAACTCCCATTAAAACACATTCAGTGGAACATGCACGTCATTGCACTATTAAAATCACTTATACGTCTAGTTCCAGAGATGTTAATAGTACACGAGTAACATTGAAGGAATCTATTGGCCTACACAGCTGCCTTTTGTAAGGGCTGTTAAAAAGATCACCTAGTCTTTGAATGTTCCCTTATTAGAATTGCACGTTAAATTGTGTTATATCGTTATTTTGGTTGGTTTGCACTGTATGCACTCAAAACAAATTCACAACAGCCATATACAATAACATTTTGCTGTTACATATACATATAGTTTTGTCAGGTAACTTAAAATTGCATTATATAGTGACATCTGACTGGTTTGAATATATTATATTAAAATGATTCTATATTAATAAAATATTTTTTTATTTTTAGATTTCCTTTTTTTATCTTTAAGGTAACAATAATAATGTAGAAAGTATGAAACATTAAATGTGAATAATCGGCAAAGATTTAAAAAGTAATCGAATGTCCCCAAGCTCATTTGTGACACAAGTAGCACGGGTTTATTTTTAGCAATAGCCGGCGTTATTTTAACATTATAACATCAAAATTAAGCCATTGATTTCTCTCTTAATCCAAAAAATAATTTTAAGAGATGTTTTGTACATTTCGTACAGTAGCCTAAACACAACTAAAAGTATTTTGATAGCCTAAGCATTACTAAAACCTTAATTTGGTGAACTTTTTAATTTACTTTTTTATTTTCCGGCACCCTTAGATTCCAGATTTTCAAAGTGAAGGGAATCAGATGGTGGTCATCGTTCCCTAAGACCTGACGTACTCTATCGCCGTCCCTTTTCTCACACCCTCGTGTAGCGCCGTTGACCTCAAAAGGCCTTAAATCTTCAAGAGAAGCAGATAGTTGTTGTGGGGCCCGCTTGATTTACACAGCTGGCAGGGGGTCGTTTGACCTGATGCCAGCGTGCTAGGTAAGTTTTCCGTGAGCTCCTGAAACTTCACCCGCCAGAGGCATTAGCTCGAGCTGACAGTTTGTGCGTCTGTTTACGCGGTCGCCATGGCGGCAGCGCCAGTGACAGACACGCGCGCTCAGCTGCTGTCCGCCGCGCGATAGGAATGTCCACGAGAGAGCAGTTGTTGGTTTTCAGTTGCCAGCCGCCACCAAGCGGAACTACAGCTATTGTGTGACACGAAGTAGGTTTTTGTAAAAGGCGCTATTTTAAACACGTTTTTAACACTTCATTATAAATGAACAGCAGATGGAATCGGAGCGGGAGTAGCTTATGTCTGAGACATTACTGAGACATCAAAAACGTGCTCTTTAGAAATGACGTGTTTTAACGTCGATTCATATCAAACCGATATCTAATTACTAATGACTGTAATGACTTAATAAAACGCTCTCCGACTGCAGGTCAAAGAACATGGGTCAAAGGACAATGCCAGCATGGCATTTCCCTGCATTATGAACAAGTATTCATGTTATGTTACACCTGCATTGTCATTAAATGTTGAGAAGTATCGACAAAAAAAAATTTAAATATAAAAATTAAATAAAAAAGGTCATGTATGGTTTAACAGAGCTTATCAACAGAACTAATCAAACCAATTTCCAACCGGTTTTATCCAATATGAGATTCAACTCAATTTTTTATAAAAATGACTTGTCAGCAACATAGGTAGATGGATTATTATTATTTTTTAATAATTTACAGTGTTCTTAGGACTATTAAGCAGAAGAATCAACTATTATTTTCTAAAAGCTAACAGTGTGTTGTGCATGTTCTGCATTATATAAATTCAGATATGCTGACAAAGGAAAAAGTCTGCATTTATCGTTATTTTAGCTTAATAAAAACTCAGTAGCTGATCTATTAAAATTATTATCACATCATAAAAGGTAAAGATAGATTCTGTATTTTAAAGTGAAAAAGATTTTTACAACAAAAAAAGAATTCCAAAAAAGACAAAAACTTTATTCATGGTTGATTATCTTCCCATGTACAAGACTGCCATAAATATTCGCAAGAATGTAAACATCTGGTGTAATCATGGAAACCAGACAGCATGAACTGCCTGTGGAGGGATGAAGTGTGTCAGAAAGCCCTCTGATTAAATAAATAACACAGTAGCACCTCAAATACACAGTCCTGTTATAATGCTATAATGTTATCGTTTATAAATATTTCACCTTTGTTTTATGGGTTGAATAATTCTGTCACATGACGAGAGTGCCATTGGTTATTTTGTACGTTCCTATTATTTATAAAAATGGACAAAAATACAAATTTATTTTGTGTCAATCATTCATAAATGGCAAAAAAACAGGGCTTGACACATAAGAACTATATAGTGCACTCTTAAAAATAAAGGTTCCTTATTGGCATTCATGGTTCCATCAAAAATCTTTAACATTCATACAACCTTTTTATTCCACTTTGAAATGAAAAAGATTCTTTAGATCATTAATATGTCACAATAAGAGAAAAAGGGTTATTTTAAAAAACGATTTACTGAAAGGTTCTTTGGGGAACCCAAAATGGCTGAGGGTGGAGCCTTTTTTTTTTTTTTTTTTTTTTTTTAAGAGTCCACAACCCTTCGCATGCCTGACTGATTCAAGGTTTCAGCATAAACAGACACAAAATGTAAACTGATTGTTTGCATGAAAACCTTTTGCGTTTGCTAGCCAAAGCATCCAGCTTGACTACCAGGCCTGTTCAAAGACTTTCTTGCACATGTTAGAGTTCTCCTGGTGTAGGGGAAACTCTGAACCCGGCACCAGCTGATCTCTGCTCCTCTTTGAGGAGAATGTCTGTCCTGAAGGCAGTTTCTCCTGCTTGGACACGCTCTCTCTAGAGCGCACAGAAAGCAAAAACGGGTTAGTTTTGTTATTCTGACACATTTTCCCTAAAGTCTGATTAGCTGATAGATACCTGAAGGGGAAAGTGGTTTTGTCCATCTGCATGCAGACGAGGAAGGGGTACTCGGAGAACTGCACGGTGGTGATGAAGTCCAGGGTGGCCTCTGTCTCGAAACCTACTTCCACTCCAGCGCTTACGAAGTCTGTATCCACTGTCACGTTACCCAAGACGACCAACGCTCCCCTGCACACAATATCAAGGATGAGCTTAGAAAGTATGCTAAAAAACGTAACGTAAAAACTTAGCGACTGAATGAAAGAGATATGTAAAACTGCAATAAATGAACAATTTTAAACAAAAATGTTTAGATTCAGCGTTGTTAATAACTAAAACTCTGATAACTTTTGATAAAATCGTCTAATAAATGATTAAATGCAAAAAGACAAATTTCTTAACTGAAATAAACCTCAAATACAATAAAATATTACATGGAAAAACATACACAAACATAAATTGGACTAAGAAATTTTGCACTGACAACTAACAGAAAATAGGTTTTAGTTAAATAAATAATAAAGTAAAGTAAATTACTGAAATTAAAGAAATGAATATGGGATATAAATAAACAAAAAAAAAATAAAAAGACGAAGACAAAAACGATAACATGAAAATAAATTAAAACATACAAACAAGATTAATAACAATATTAATAAAAAATAGTATACAATATCAAAATAACACATAATATATTAAAGCGAATGTTCTTTCCATTTTTTCTGTTACAATTAATCAACTTTTTAATATTAATTGAAATGTTCCACCAGAGTTTATTTCTTTGGACGCACTGATAACATGGTAACTTGATTCTTAACTCTGTCTTTATTTTTAGCTTTTTTTATGTCAAGATGTTTATTCTCATTCTTCCTACAACGCATGCTCCAGAGAACAACTTAAGATCGAGATTTATTGCCATAGTCTCTTTCTCAGAGGCTCTGCTGAGTCAGTTTTGGTGTTTAGGCTCACATATCACATGAGACTGTCTGGCTCCATGCTTTCAACCTCCACCTTAAATGATCTATTCAGCATGGCTGCCCGTGATGAGTGGGCTGAGTAGAGGCATGCTAATCTTGTGCGCCCGAGAGAGCTGTGGTTTATTTCGTTTCTAAACATATCCCACTTGTGTCTGACTATGTACGTCCGTGTGCGTATCTATCTTTCTATCGGTTTTCCCCGCTTCTGTGTGCCCACATGTGTTTATGTATTAGGTTGTCTGTCCGTCAGTGAGTCTTTGTTTGTCTTCTTGTGTGTGTGTGTGTGTGTGTGTGTGTGTGTGCTTTCAGAGAAGGTAAAGCCTGCTGCCCTGATCCATACACCTGCCCCTGCCTATCCTGAAGGCTGGCAGATGTAGAAAACCAGATGCCACCCAGAAATACCCATCATCAAACAAAGAACTGCAAACCCACCGTGCTAAAAGTAAGGTAAAAATATATATATTCGCTCATTGCACAGTTTTATAACTTATACGCTCTTTAATGCTTAAAATGTAAAGATCTGAAATCTCGCCCTAAAAGGATTCAGTTTCTCACAATCGATATCATAACCTAATTTTACCCTCAACACCTGATCTTTTACTCCTGCCACAGCATCTTTCCATTGCCCTCATTTCCCGCCTGTCTGATTTTAGCCAAGTTGCCATCGCTTGCATCCACAAACTAATAGTAAGCAAGCAGGTGCAGTTGTGGCTAAAGATGTGGATTAGCATCGAATCTCTCTGAAGGATTAATGATGTTATAATAAGATGCACCAGCATCGTATTTACTGTCATTTGGAAAACCCGGTGAAGAAAAACTTTTGGCAGTGGTTTCTAAATAAGCAATTTAAGTGGTCGATTTGAACAAATCCATCATGGCATCCAAAGCAACTAAGGATGAAATGCCTTCCATTGGGCTATATAAAGAGTTTTAAAAGATTTACCTGTTGTTGACGCTCGTCTTAGACTCTCTGTACCACAAGCTGAACTCCATCCCTCCAGAGATATCGATGGCCAAACCACCTTGAAACTCAGCATTGGCTCTTAGACCAGACTGTAGAGGAATCACCTTCAAAGCGAGAAAGCAAGATTTTTTTAATACATCAAAAAGAAAATACACTATATCGACAAGAGTATTGGGACAGACCCTTCTAATAAACAAGATTGGCTTCTTTAGGAACTGAATGTTTAAGCATAAAATGATATTTTAGGGAATTGTGTGCTTCTTATTCATATGTTTGGTGATGAGTTTTTTGCTCATTATTCCCTACAAATTGTAATTGTGATTATTAATAACAATTATCACAATTTACACTGAACAATGTTTATTTCATTGCTTGAAGCAACCTCATGCCACATTTTTTACATGAACATAAACAAATTATAGATTGGATTTGTTTATTCTTCAAATAAAAAAAAGTACAACTAAGAATGGTATAATGGTATAATATAATGTTATACTATGGAAATGAAAACAATGGAAAAGCCCTTAAGAAAACCTGTAGAATTTTGTTTTGCCACTTTAAACGATTACATAATTGTGGAATCCGAAATTGTAATTGTGATTAGAAAATGAATTGTGCTGCCTAATTCTAATGTCTGAGAATTTTGAATAAAAGTCTCTTATGCATCCCAAGGCAGCATGTTTTGTTGCATACCTGTGAGTGGTCTGTCAGCAGAATAAGGCCCTTCACCACATTGATTGGATCTCCAGACATGGAGAACATCTTGGACATTAGGTCACTGTAGCCCTTGAAGAAGGTCACTGGCCGGAGTTGTACATCGAACAGCAGAGCAGACATTCCAGCAAAAGACTCCAGTTCTTCTTCTCCTTCATCTGGTGTGGCTGCAATTAGAGACTCTAGACCCTGTGCTTCAATTGTCACCTTAAATACAGAAGGACAGACACAAAGAGCAGTGAATGGCAAGACACACACTGTATGTTTATGGTGTACTGGTGCAATATGCTGTATAACACTGTGTTGTGGTAATGATGATGGTACCTGAAGGCCGTGAAGGAGGGCATCTGTGCTCTGACCATAAATGTTCATGTTGCTTCTCCTCAATACGCCAGAGCCAGAGTACAGGATGTCCAAATTGTAGGTGCAAGTGACATCAGCGGTTCCTATTTAAAAATAGAAAAATCAGACACTGCTACAAGACACACTTTATTCTTCTGCATAAAATGCATATATATATATTCATATTCATTTTAATATAATCATTCAGCAAAATGACAATAAAGACATTTATAATGTTGGAAATTATTCCTATTTTAAATTAATGCTGATCTTTCCGCCTTTATCAAAGTTTACAAAGTTTATCAAAGACATTTAAAAAGGTAACACACATTTCACACAAATATTAAGCAGTTATAATAAGTAGACAATGTATAATAAGCGGATCAGCGTATTACAATGATTTCTGAAGGATCATGTCACGCTGAAGCCTGGAGTGATGATGCTGAAAATCCAGCTTTATCATCACAGAAATAAATGACATTTGAAAATATGTTAAAATACAGCTATTTTCAATTTCACAATATTACTATTTTTACACCAGACAAAATTTGCTTCGAAAAAAATCTAACTTTTCTTTTTTTAACGAATTAAATGGAATGTCTCTAATAATATACTGTAGTATATGTGCAATGCATCTATACAGACGTTGTATCAGGCAGCATTATATAAAAAATAATAGGGCCACAGATTTAAGTTTAATGTGCTCACTTACGTGCCATGAAGCCTGAAAAAGCAGAGGATGACCCAGTCTTTGAGAATCTGTCATAGTTGTGAGAAACCATGTCCTTCATCACTTGTTGTACCAATTTACTGTAAACCAAACACATGACTTCTGTCACACAAGTGCCACACAGATAATCATTAAGAAGGAAACATTTGTTTATTTAGAGTCTATAGTCGGTGATTATTAAATGAGACCCACCAGGCTGGCATCTCAAAGCGCAATATGTCCTGGACTTTAGACAGCATGTATTTGTTCATCTCGTGTGGCAGGTGTCCAATGGAGAGTAGAAGATTCTTCACCTCCATATAGGATGGATTACTGCTCATAATCACATCAGCTGCCGCGGCACGAACGTTCTTCTCATAAATACGCTTGTTCTGATGGTATATGCGGTTCAGTGTCTTTTTCACCTGTGGAAACAGAGTGATAAATGTTTTGAAGAGTAGCCGAAGAGTGGTTTTTGTGCACCTCTAGGTGATGGGGACTGATAATTTACCTCTGATGTGATCAGCTGAGGGTCGTATCTCTGCAGCGCTGTAATGGCGATGGTGCTAAATGCTCCCACCTCAGACTCTGCGTATTTGGCAAGAACAGGAACACCCTCCGGCAGAAGAGCGTTCTTCAGTGCTAGCAGGTACATCTGAACTTCAGACTCCACCTGAGTGCTGTCAGGCCCTGCTAACAGCACCTCTTTCACCTTAAGCACCGTCTACGCATCAAACACAGAAGAAACACAGTCAGCTTGAATTACTAAACTTTTATTCACTTAAAAGGGATTGTTAAGAATAGATCTGATACACTAAAAACCTGCTGCTGTGAGCGTGTACTACTGCTGCACATATAACATATGTGAAACAACCCCCATATATAGCAGACATGAATCACCACATATCAGATCTATATATTGATCTATATATATATATATATATATATATATATATATATATATATATATATATATATATATATATATATATATATATATATATATATATATATATATATATATACTTGCGCCATATAGAGTTTCAAGAGAGAACTATGTATTTGTTCCGAAATAGTTTTGAGTTTGTACCGTTAAAACACAAAAGAAGCTATTTTTTAAAAATGTAGGCATCCTAACAATTTTTTGTCCATTTTTTTGTTAAACTATTGGATCATCAACTTTTTGGTTACCCACATTTTTCAAAATAGCATGAAAGAAACGTTCCAAATTTGGAACAGTAAATAACAGAATTTTCTAATATCTCTTTTTTTTTGGAAATGATTTGTTTGCAGTTTTGACATTAAATGTATGAACCATATGTAAGCATTTATATGTACAGAAATGAATACAAATAATAATCCAATGTGTGGAGACTCACTGTTAGTTCACATGCTCCTTTCAGACAGAGTTTCCTGAGCAAAGCTCCCATGATGATCACAACTGACTCTTTGATTTCTGTACTACCGATCTTTCCTTGAGACAAATCCTATGGAGGAAAAGGGCATAGAAATTAGAATAACAAATGAAAAATATGAAAAGCTAAATTTTTCCACATTATATGCATGCGCACACACACATACATATACAGTTATATCAACTACAACTCACTACAACAGTGCATCTTTGTAAGATGAATATTCACAGCAGTGAGGCTTTAAGTGCATGTTTTCTTACCAGCAGGGACTGCATCATGGTCTCTGTGGGGTGAGAGGCAAAGCCACATGCGTACAGAAAGCGCTCCTGCAGCACTAAACCTTCTTTCTTGCTGAAGTCCAGGAACTCCAGAATGGCTGAGAGAGAAGAAGGAGTCTGAGCTGATGTTACTGCATCCACCAGCTGAGGCCTGGAAAGACAGAGAAACAGCGTAAACTGGAAGGCTTAAGGTTGTGTTTATTAATGGTGAAAAACAGTTCTGCTGCTTAGTATTTGTTTGTGGAAACTATGATGCATGTCTTTCAGGATTCTTTGATATATAGAAAGTTTAAAAGAACAGCAAAACTGGGGATACAGTGAAACACAATCTTTCAATAGGAAATCTGTTTCTTTTATATAATCTTAAATATCATCAATGTAGTTGCCTACTTTTTGTTAGCAGCCTGTAGAGTAGCTAGCTACTCTAGCTTATTAAAAAGAGTAGCGTAATTCTATTGTAACCAAATGAGGAGTCTGGTCTTACAGTAGAGTCTTGCTGCAGTTGCGCAGTACCGTCAGGATCTCTGACTTGCTGGCTTTGCGCAGGCTGTGTAAGAGCATGAGGAAGCTCCTCGGGGCTTCTGCTTTAGAGAGGGATTCTGGCTCCAGCTGGGATCTCACCACTTTCCATGTGTCCATTAGCTATACCAAAACAGTACAATAATTAAAATATAAACAGAAAAATAAACATATGCTTAAAAATATTCGCAAACTTTTATAGAGTGATAAAAAAGCATTAATGCTTAATTGAACGTGTAGTTTCTTGTGATGATTTGTGAAATTTTAAGTGAAATAATAGTTTCACATCAGATTCATAAGAACAAACAAACGTTGGTAAAAGAAAAGCGCAGTAATTTACATTGGGGCATCCCTTGCATTTGGTTTTAACCTTCTCCACCATGACTCCAACCGACATGAGCTTGTCATCCAGAGACTTCACCACACTTGCAGCATCTTTCCCCGCTACTTCTGCTGGACCAACCTCGATCTTTTTAAGCGTCAGCGACTGCCTGTTGCAAATGAGAAGACACTTTAATTGCATTCATTAGCTAATTTAATTAAGTGAATAGTTTTCACATTTCTTTGGTACCTGGACAGGACTTTAGTAGCAGCTTTATGACGAGCATTGATGGACAAAATGTGTGTTTCCTCTACATCAGCAGACTTAATGATGCCTTTCTCCAGAGTGATTATGGTTTCAGAAGCAGACTTCCCACTGACGCCCAATACCTAAACAGGCAGTCAATAGGTCAATAAAAAGTGGCAGGAATTGTGTACGCATGAGGTAAGATGAGAAAAGTAGTTCTTACTGGGCTGTGTGTAGTGAATCCCATCTCTTGTGTTTTGCAAGTATCCAATTGTTTTATACGAATAACTTGATCTTTCGTAGCTTTGTACTCAACTAAACATTTCCCTGAAGCATCGGCCTGCAGAATACAGAGAAAGCATTTAAGCTTAGAAAAACATACGTACTTTAAACCCATCAATGGAGAATTGTAATAGTTTTTACCTCTGACATCTTCCCAGACTTTAACTGCATCATTAGCATACTGGCCACACCCCTCTTCAAGTTTTTGATGGTAGCAGGCTCCGCCTTATGGGCATACAGGCTTCTGATCTAAGTAAAATCACACAAAAAAAGAAAATTTTTAAAAAACTAAAACAAACACATTTTTATGATACATAACGAAGTGTTTGTTACCTTTCCCATCTTCCACAGCACCACGAAGGGTCGCTGAAGTGCCTCAAGCCTGACTTTACCCAGAATGCTTTCTGCTGAGCTGCCATGGAAGATGTTGTTTTTCTGGGAGCGCTTTCCAGCACTTTCAACTTGAACATTTGAAATCTGA
Organism: Puntigrus tetrazona; assembly: GCF_018831695.1. Taxonomy (NCBI): domain Eukaryota; kingdom Metazoa; phylum Chordata; class Actinopteri; order Cypriniformes; family Cyprinidae; genus Puntigrus; species Puntigrus tetrazona. The sequence goes on from NC_056699.1 coordinate 7,715,099, forward strand.
GAACAGGACATGAGAAGGTGATTTAAACATTTTCATCACTTGAAATTAAATAAAAATTTACTTTAGCTAGTTGACAAGGCAACATTTCTGATGTTTATTAAGTCAAAGCAAATGAAACCTAACAAAAACTACTGCATATTAAAAAAAAGACAAAACACAACAAAAGTCCCAAAATCTAAAAACAGAGTATATAAAAATAAACTAACAAGACTTAACAAGAAAAACTGAGCTAATGTGTTTTTTGAATATTTAGAATTAAGACAATTGGACAAATTTGATAAATAGTTTTTTGCTTTGTTGTTATTAAATGCCATTATTTCAACTTAAAAGTCTTTTTTTTTTACATACATAAGTAGAACTTAAATACTGCCAAATGTATTACTATGCATTTATGATAATTATGATAATAACTTGCTTGTATAATATACTTGTATGCCATGTTTATAATTTCACAGTTTTAATGAATAAATCTTAACACTACAGTTAAATATACATTATTTATATGTTAGTCAGAATGTGTTCTTCTTTTTTACATCATGAAAAATATTATTAAAGCTAAATGTTATTAAAGTAAAACATTTATTCTTTTAATTGTTATATTACAAATTGTTATATTATATTATATTATATTATATTATATTATATTATATTATATTATATTATATGCCACTACATTATAAGTACACTAAAAGCGCATTCAATATAATTGCACCTCCTGCAAAGGCTATGGAATTACAATAATGATAATAAAACTACCACTAAAGTTCTCCCCAGTACCTGCAATCGCAGTAGTTGTTCGTCCTGGATGTCTGGGTTCCTCCAGACGAGGCTGATGTCCACATCGCTGCTAATCCTGAATCCAGCGTTCCCTCTAGTGGATCCCGTCGGCCTGTTCAGCCCCACCTCGGCAACGTAGCTATATCTGTAGAGTTTGTCATTATCCAGCCGGGGCCCAGCACTTGCACCTGAAAAAACACAAAAATGTCATGCTGTGACACATTCTTCAGACCACTGTCAGTCAGTGGCATGCAAGACGCAGCTAGACAAGGGAGGAATGTGAAATTAGAGAGGCAGGAAGTGGACTGAACATCTAAAAATCACAAGAAACCCGGTAATGGAGCTTACTCTCTCTGAAATCTGAATTGAATGCACTGCCTTATTCCACAGGATTTACATCCGCAAGAAATGATTCATCAAGAGAAAAAGAAAGTGCTCCAGAGACTCCATGGCCTTTCTTATAAGGTAATACACACTAAAAAGGAATGTAGTCCTATCTGTAATTGTAGGTGGGTCTCAGATAACGGTGTACTATGAGCTATTAGTCCTCTGTAATTGCCGTATCATTTTTTTCACTTCATTTCACTTCAAATACTTTTATTTTGCCTTTAAAGTTTTTAACGAGTCAGAATCATTCAAGGTAACGATTGTCCAATTGAAAATAATTTTGTGATGTTAATGGCAAAACACTGAACTAAGCCAAACAATTTTAAATCCACATGGCAGTTTAATGCTCTGCTCAGACACAGTTTGTTAGAATTTGTAGTTTTAGGATTGTTGATTCATAAAGCGATTGGTGAACAGTATCTCTGCAGAACAAGACCATTATCCTCTTCGACAGCTCAGCTCAGTCTTGTCCCGAATACACTGACGTGTCACACTCAGATTGCATCACATCTACTGATACAGAGATTATGCCCTGATCTTACCCGATTTTTCCATTTATTTAATATTTATATTTTCAAACTATAGAAAGAATAAAATTACCACACAAATATTTCATTAATGATTGCCTGCTGACACTGAATAAGCATACTGATGATTGTACTTGCAATGATTAGATGAATCTGGGCACAGAATGAATGAAAGGTGTGACTAACCGCATGATTATTAAATGCGCTCAATATTACTACACTAGAGTCATCAGTGAACTGCATACACCATTACAAACAAATATTTAAATGGACTTTAATTTCAAATCTGGAAACTTGAGAACATTTGATCATTTTAAACAACAAAGGAACATACAGCCTAATTATTTTTTCATTTATTGTTGTCACTGAAAAAAATCACTTACCAAGGGATGAGGTACTTAAAAAGGAGGTGACACATAGTAAAAGTCCAGCAAGCCGCAGCATGGTTGGCTCGCTGTGTGCTGTGTGCGTTAAAGGTCTGCGGGCCAGAGAAAGGATGTGCTGCCTGATCCTTCAGCTCTCTCTCTCTCTCTCTCTCTCTCTCTCTGTTTATCTGGATTTGAGGTTCAGACTCCAAACTCCACGCTCCGGTACTAAGTACAAGATAACGGCTAATAATTAACCGGCAGAGCTCGGCGAGATTTGGTGAATGAACGCTCCTCAGAGACGGGGATTGATTTTTATAGTAGGGTGCTCATGATAGGGTGCTTCAAACAGGCGAGGGAGTTTCTGTCATTCATAATGATTAAATGTGATCACCTCGTCTTTCATCCTTCATGACAGGATTAGCGATTTGTTTTTACTCAACCACTTTATATTATATTATATTATATTATATTAACAATGAGAAAGAAACAATTTTTAATTTACTGCATATATATATATATATATATATATATATATATATATATATATGAAGTGAGATAAGAGTTATAATTAATATTATGAAATTGTAAATAGTAAATAGTGAACTGTCTATTTATCATTTTAGTTTGGTAAAATATTTGTTTTTTTATTATAAATTATACGATTTTATTTTTTCTAATGGCTTAATATTATTTATTTTAGCGCAACAGGAAAAACATGAAATTTAAAAAATGTTGCCATGACAACTGAAATAACGTTACATAAGTTTTTATTTTATTTTAATATTATTATTTTTATTAAGCTATAATAACTCTGTATGTCTCTCTCTGTATGCCAGTCCTTTTAACAGTGTCACTGAGACTCTGTCACTGTTAGGACAACCAATAAGAACCTGTATAACAGATCAGTTATGTGGATGATGTGGTCGATGATCTTTGATGCATGGCATGATTGCACATATGCCTAACTATTTATGCACAGTGATATGCACCTGTAAGAGAGTAATTTTTTATTTCCCTGTGCTACCTTTCACCTAGACCGCAGCTGCATTATCTCATCTCATTAAAATTCGCGGCATCACACAATCACACATCCTTTTGTGTCATGTGCTATGCTAAAAGAAGAAAAGTTCCTTGCGCAGTACAATACGACCTTTTGAAGAGCGGTAGTTTAGTTTAGGCGAACACTGGGACTCCTGAAGAAAAAACAGAAAGAGCTTCTGATTGAATCAGCCGTGATTACAATGCCACGGTGTTGATGCTGCTTATCTTCATTTCTTTTCCATAACGAAAGCACTGTCAGGAAGTGATCAGATCAGCACTGAGCAATAGCTCATGGAGCAGATTAATCAACTAGCATTTTTACGCAAACATATATTCCACATCTATGCTGTGAATGTGAACTAAATACCATGATAAGTATAACATCACAAAATATAAAATGTATAATTGTTAATTAAATAATTGGCTGTATTGGCCTATCAAAAAAATACTTCTGTTGAAAGCTAGTGCTTTATCGCCACCTTTTTGCTATTGTTGTGAATCACAGTATGATAAGGTAGCTCATTTCATAGCAATATTTACAATATTGCAATTTCCATTACTTAAAGTACGATTAAAAAAGGCTTTGAGAAAACATTTGGTGTGAGTTAAGTTTTAATGTTTAACGTTTCGTTGTTTTATTGTTTGTTGGTTTTTATTATTTCTGTTCACTGTTGGACCAGAGCTTCAGTTTCAGCAGAAAAAGTATCACCTCGTTTATCATAAACATATTACTCGCACTCATTTACCTCCTAATGATTATTTTGATTCCCTTTATGTAACCTCTTAATACATATCAATGTGTTTTCCTTCTAATTTTAATTTTATGCCAAGGGACTACTAAATCATGTGAATTTCTACACACTATCTGGTGCTGACATTATGAGGTTGTTAAGTGCACTGTAAAGTGACCCCTAGTGACAGGTCAAATAAGCACTACAATTCATGAACTGTGTTTGTAATACTATCTAGCACAAAAGAATGTTGCTGTAACGTTATATTCATGTAATTTAATAAATCCACCTGCACTGACCTACTTTAGCCTCTAGATGGAGACCATCAATTAACCATTTCAATAGAGTCTAGACTTGCTGTATAACATTTTACAAAAACTATGCTTTTAAATATAGGACAGTTTTATCAGAATGATTACAAAGATAACAAAGTTTTATATTATATATTTTTGTGTACACTTTTTGGAACTTTATTTGACCAATTTAGTTATTTGTATCATATTTAGTCGTTTTTTTTTAATAAAAAAATGTAAGTTAAAAAACACAGAACATCTAACAAAAGTATTGAATATATTAATAAATTGACCGCATTTTTGTTTAAATAAATGGAGCCTCGGTGATCAAAATAGTCTTTAAAAGCATGCACATGTTTGTTTCGTGGGGACTTTCAGAGGCTTTTATTGCTTTTATACATAAAGGTTCTTCTCAGCAATTCCATAGAAGAACCTATTCAGTGAAAGGCTCTTTAAAGAACCATCTCTTTCTTACCTTTTTAGAATCTGAAGAACCTTTTGTGAAACGGAAATGTTCTTCAGATGTTAAAGGTTCTTCATGGAACCATTTAGACAAAACACCTAATTCCTAGTTTTATTTATTTTTAATAATATTTTTTTATCCTAGTTCTGTTGCTGTTGTCAGTGGAGAAGCTCAAGTGCATTTATTTTGCTAACAGCATACAAATAACACTTAAAATGTACATTTAAATATGTCAGACATCTCATTACTGATATTTAGAGGAAGAGAGGAAAAAATATTGTGTTGATCATTATATCAGCTCAGCCAAAAATGTCAAGCAGGGACGACAAGGATGTTGGTCTGACAAACATTCCCTTTTCCTGTTCATACTGTACTGTTTATATAGTTTAACCACCAGTAATAAAACTGAACGCAAATAAAATGACATCAGAGACGAGCACTTTCTTTACACTCCAAAAGTTCAATAAAATTTAGTTTACAACAGGGCGGTCAAATTCTTGCACTAAACTCTCTTAAATGACGTGTGCTTTGAGTGGCGGGAATCTTTTGGCGTGCGCACGTGTGTGTGTGTGAGTGTGTGTGTGCATACATGTGTTAGTATTCCCACACTTCATTGCCATCATATAAAGTCATGCGAGCACTTCAGAGCTCATTCCGTGTCAGTATGTCTATACGAGTGCTTCTCTTCGGCCTGTTTCTGCTGCTCGCTTCAGGTACAGTCAACACACAAAACCTAGACACTCACAAGTGTTCATTAATATGAATCTCTGTCTGTGAAAACCTAACGCTTGAGGTGTGAAAAACAGAGGTGACATCCTCATTGTTGTTCCGTGTAGCGTAAAAATGACGTAAAAGCTTTTAAAAAGCAAGAAACAGGTTTAACCTCTTCTTTCACAAAGAACAATCTAATAAAGTTCTTTTGTTCCAGGGGCGCAAGGAACACCCGGCTCATCCCGAAAGGTATGCAGCAATTTTTTTGTCCTCAGTGAATGACTAACTAGTATTTGTTCATTTAAAGTGCCCCTATTAAGGATTTTTGAAAAATGCCATTCACGCACTCTAAGTGAATGAGGACATCCTATAAAGTTTTAATTCTGAAAGTGCACTGTGTATAAAGTTGTAGTCTTCTAAAAGAAAGTCGACCCTGAACCACTGAAACAAGTCATTTTTAAAACAAATACGAAGCCGTTGCATGATATCAAAATGAAACAATGTGAAATGGTCTTCAATTGTTACATTTTCAATGAAAAAGCAAATTCAAAAATCTCATAAGCACTGCTTAATATCAAATCGACCAATCACAGGAGGATTTTGTTCTAGTTACCCATAATGAGGGCAACTTTAACTTTTAGAGTTTAAAATGTTTGTTATGAAATGGCACACATGTGTGTGTGTGTGTGTGTGTGTGTGTGTGTGTGTGTGTGTGTGTGTGTGATTTAGCCCGTGTGCGCTGAGATGGCCGAGATCCTCGCGTGTCCCATGAACTTCGCACCTGTGTGCGGCAGCGACGGGAACAGCTACGCCAACGAGTGCTTGCTGTGTGTGGAAAGACTGTAGGTCACATACGCGTGCACACCCACAGCTGCAGTACAGTCATTATTATTAATTATGAAATTATAGCGGTTTTGTGTCCTTTTCAGGAAAACCAAATCTGATATTTTAATCACGAGGATGGCGACTGCTGAGCTTCTCCACAACACACAGGATCAATAAGATTAAAGCATCTGAAATAGAATCTGTGTTTCATTTCTTCAACACTGGCTTTAGACGTTAAAATTGTTTTATCTTTTTTTTTTGTTAATATCATTTATATACTATTACAGGCTAGTTTGTTATTATTTTGAATTAGTTTATTTTATATACGTTATTCTTTATCTTTTAGGCTTTTGAACTTAATTTGAAGAACTTCATTTTAGCAGTTTTGTTGTGTTTATTATATTTAGTAGTTTTTACCATTAAAAAAATGTCCATATAGTTTTCATTATGTCTTATTTTTTTTCTTTTAGTTTCTTTTAGTTATTTTAGTATTTCAAGTTAAAATAAAATGTTTTTAGTGCTTTCAAATAATTATTGACAATTAATCACATCCATTATAATATATAATATTTAATATATATGCCTAACATATTTTTCTTAAATATTTACATGCATGTGTATGTATATAGAGTATACACATATATTATGTAAAAAAACCTTTTATTTTGGATGCAATTCATCATTTGATAGCACTAGATTTATTTTATTTCAATTAACACGTATTGTATAAAAACTATCTATTGCTATATATATATATATATATATATATATATATATATATATATATATATATATATATATATATATATATATAGCAATAATATATTAAATAACATTAGCATTATTAAATAACATATTATATTGTAAATATATTTTTTCAGTCACCATATTTAAGGACAAGAACATTTTCACAAAGATTTTGGCTTTACTTTATCCTAAACATTTACAGTATTTAGACTCAATTAAAAAAAAAAAAGTTTTTTCTTTTGAGAAATTAAAGAAAAAGTGGTGAATCATGGGGTTGTTTATTATGTTTCTGATGTTATACTTGTTTTCTTCTCTCTGGATTGTGCAATCCAATATCTCAAAAGATTTACTCATAACTACTCCTTAAATATAGCCCCATCTCTGGCCGAAAGTTCAGTGACTGCCCTGCTTCCAACAGAGACCAGCACGAGACAAGGATATTTTCAGCACTCTGAGAAAAACACGGTAATGTTTACAAACACTACTAGCTACTAATACTGTTAATTAGTAGCTTATTCTATTTCATAAGAATGTTTGATTGCATTGTGGGGCCACTAGCAAACCGAAACAGTCTTATTGTGTTGATTTATTAGCTGATATTAAGTTTGTTCTCGTTTATCGCATTACACTATATTTCGAAAGTAAATAAAAGTGAATAAAAATGTATAGTTTTATTCAGAAATGGTCAGGTGACACTGAAATGTCAGCTTTGACATGTCAGCAATAAATTACATTTCCAATATATTCAAATAAAAAATACATATTTGAAATTTTAATGATATTTCACAATATTACTTCATTACAAAGATGCCTAAAATGTTTCATGATTTGTTTATTTATTTAGCTACAGCTTTCCCCTCTAAAAAAAACATTTTCACTCAATATTCAGTGAATCCTACTGCCTAATGAAACGCAACACTCCACCTCCACCAATCAAAATTACGTTCTATTGAAAAAAGAAATCTATACAAGAGTGTCTGTTAGGTGTATGATATTGTAAAACAATATTTTTGTATTTGAAATGTATTAAATATAGTGTTCATTTACTCTCCCTCGAGTTGTTCCAAAGCTGTTTCTTTTTTCAGTTTCTTTCTGCTTTTGAACAAAAAAAAAGTATTTTAAAGAATGTAGGGTAACCAAATTAGCCATTTGCGGTATGAAAATAATACCACCGTCAGATGTTTGGTGACCAACATTCCTTCAAAATATCTTTTAGTTTTTTGGGAGAACTGTCCCTTTAGTATAACTCAGCACTTAAGTAGTTAACAAAGTAACATGGGCACTAATATAAAGGCAGCCTAAAAGAACTACTGATGCATACTTACTACCAGAATATGTGAACATATTGAATTGTCATCCCATAAAATGTCTGTATGACTGTGCGGGTTTTTGTTAGCGGGAATTCACAGTAGTCAGTTATTCCCTGAGGCGTGATCTTCTTTGGCTGCTCTGCATAGAAGCTTTACAAACATATTATTCATTAAAGTCGGAAACAGACAATTAAGAGGGATATAAGGCTTCCAGATAAGTCTAAGTTTGCCCATCGGGAATATTAAAAACACGACTTTCAAAAACACTGTTCTTTCACTTAATGTGTCCTTCAGAAGAGTGTCTTTCATTTAGACTTTAGAGTTTTTCCAACAGTGTTTTCTTTGTTGTTCAGAGACAGCTCTGCAGTTTAATGATCTCTGATGAGTTGCAGTGAGCTGAATGTTTCTTGTGAGCTCTAGAAGTTTCCTGGCTTGCCGATGTCCACTGTGATTTTGGTGTAAAGCAGGTCTTTATCTACATCTACCACTTTGTAACTGAGCGATTTGATGCCGTCCGTCTTCATCGTGTGTCGCGTGTGAGCAATTCTCTTAAATCTATGAAACAGAGGTGTAGCTTTAGAATGTCATTCAGTCGGTCTTGTATTTCTGAGTGTGTGTGTGTGTGTGTGTGTGTGTGTGTGAAATAGAGATTACCTCTGTGGGTTTGGTTCATTTTTCTTGTCTCTTGAGTGACGAATCATTCTGCATTTACCGATGTCTCCACTCGGCCTTGATATTTTCATGCCTTGAAATACCAGCCTTCAAAAATAATGACCCTCCATAAAGCTCTTCTCAATTGTATATGGGCCTATATATATTACTGTACAGAATTTTTAATTAATAGTAAGAAAATGATCCATTTCCCTCACCTGTTAAATATGTCATCATCTTCTCCTCCCCAGCCCCAGTAGTTATTGGGAAAACCATTTATCTTTTGAAATTGTGCTTTACTCATTGCCGATACACCCCCGAAATACTGTTTATATGGTAACCTGCATTCAAACAAAATCAATGTTGAATAAAAAAATCGGTCATACTTACAATAAGCACTTTAAATGGATAGTTCTGTCTTTAATTACTGTTGAAAACTGTTGAATATAGTCATTATTTTAGTTTTCTTTGCGCATAAAACGTATTCTCGTAGCACTGTAAACCCCTGATGTCACATATTTTCCCAATGTCCTTACTACCTTTCTCAGCCCTGAACGTGGTAGGACCGTTTCTGTCTATGAAGGGTCAGAAAGCTCTTGGATTTCATCAGAAATATCCTAATTTGTGTCCTGAAGATTAACAAAGGTCTTACGGTTAAGATTACAGATTTTTTTTTTTTACTTTTTGGTGACCTATCCCCTAAATAACGTTTGCGCAACGTTCCCCTGGTACTTCCTACTTACAAGTCATAATTATGATTTTTGTTGGACAAAACTGGTGCAACTGGAAGATTTTCTAGTGCTAATACACTTTGTGTAGAATTGATGCTTTATCTACATGTTTCATCAAGACTATGGAAATTTATTTTTTTTCAATGCATTTTTTCCTTTTACATAAACTTACCTAATCAGCACACCAAACAAGCATTTATTAGATAAAAACAGTAAAAACTTTCCTGATATGCTGATTTGCTGTGTGTGTCGTTCAGTTATAAGATTCTTATTTTGATGCTATGTTCATGTCATTGTTTCCGTTTTCCTTTTTGCCTGGTTTCTACGTATTCTTGTTTATTCTGTGGTTACCCATTATGAGTCTTAGTTCTTCATTTACCTGTGTATTTATAGCCCCTAGTTTCCTCAGTTCTTTATTAAATATGGTTTTTACATTTACAGTGCTCTTTGCCTATTCTTGGTTCGTTAAATAAAGTATAGAAACTGTGACAGCAATAATCATTTTCAACAGTATTTATTTGAAATTTTGTTAAATTATAAATGTCTTTAATGTCACTTTTGATCAGTTTAATGCATCCATCTAAATTGTCATTAAACATTGCTCCCGTTTTGTGCCATGACTCCCTCGTGTGATCTTGTCATGTCCTTTGTTAATACGTCATATTTTCAGTAGTTGTGTTCAGCTTGAAGCGGTGCTGCGTAGACGGATCGGTGTAGAAGTGTGAGAACGATTAGAGAGTAGATGGCTACACATGCTCTCGTGGTATTTTAATGTTTAATGTTCTCAAACTACAGCTCTGTACAGTTTTGTTTTAATCCTAATCAAACACACCTGATCCAGCTCATCAAGCTCTTCAAGAATTTACAAGCAGGAGTGAGTTGGAGCTAAACTCAGCCGAGCTGTGTAGTTTCCTCTGTTTCCAGGCTAGCTTACTCGTGTAACCAGCTGTTGGTGAATTTGTCAAGTCTGATGCTCAATATTTATATTGTTTGTTTCGTGCAGTAGTTGGTTTACTTTTGTTCAATATAGCTGCATTTTGGTTCTAACCTTCAACTTATCATCTAAAATTAGAAATAGATGTATAATGGTACTCAGTGGAAGAGCTGCCTTTCTTAAACATTATCACGAAAGCTAAATTAACCTAAACACAAAGACCAAACCCAGCAACACCGTCTGATATGCATATCAGGTTCTGCTCTAAATGGTGTATATTACATCATATACGTCTTTTATTCAGTCTTTGTAGCTCACTCAAAATCTACAGAGAGTCAGTCAGCAAAGAAGCTGATGAAGAGATAGTGAGGTATGTTACCCTGAGAGATTTTGAGACTGTATACTACATATAGCCTATTGCTGATCTTTACACTGATTTAGTGATTTACAGTATTGGTTATTTATTGCTCTTTACCAGCTTCCCAACATGTAAGATTTTCCTGTGCCGACTGATTACTTTACTCCACATCAGAGAAGGCCAGATGAAAAACAGCTGCATTGCGATCGTTCTTAATCCAAATGAACCTTGATCCCTGAGCCATCTTTCTACTAACATAACAGAATTTGCTTCCTGTGCTTCAACTTTATTTGTTTAGGTAAATACCTTTTGGAGCAACACGAGCAGCTGTTTTTTTAAGCTTCATCTGAACTTTCAGGCACTGGTGTCGCTTAACAAATATTATGTTACATGTTGTATTGTGTGTATGGGTGGTGCTTACTCTTACTTAAAACCAAATTTGTCCATGGACACAGAGAGGTGGCGCGGCTGGCTGGAGCACTTGTAGGTGTTGCGGTCGTCCATGGGGATGATGTCTACGTCACTAAAGACGAAGCAGTCATAATCATACTCCTTTAGCGCCTCTACGTAACCCACATTGAGCAGTTTGGCCCTGTTGAATGTCCCCTCTCCGTCCTTTTTTTTTTGGAGGAGAAATGTAAATTCGACATGCAAATAGATTAATCATTTACATTAAACATAATAGGTTAATTAATTTGATCGGACCTTAATGATCACAGCTAAATCCGTCGATCAACTATGCATGACCCCATCTTTGTGTTATAAACACAGAGATATACACTAAAGAAAATAACCAAATAGGCATGGATTTCTTAGCGTGCATGACAGTTTGCATGCTGATTTTACTGTGAACAAGGTCAACGGCTGATGGAAAGAGGACAGAAATGACAAAAAAGAAACATAGAGAGGAGGTGTTTATGTACTGATGTGTCAAGATGTATTAGGTGACAAGTGAATATTTTTAATCTTAATATTTAATATTGTTACTATTTCAGTATTTGGTATGTCTGCCTTTTGTTTTAATTGCAGCAAAAATGTAAGCAAGTCAAGAACCAAAAATTACTACCGTTCAAAAGTTTGGGTGCACCCGTTTAACAAGAAATTTTGGAGCACTTCATGCTTCCTACTGCTCAACAGCTTTTTGCAGATGCTGATTTCCAAAAGCACCAAAAGTTGGTTAAATGGCCATGGTATTGGTGTGCTTGACTGGCCAGCAAGCTCACCCGATATGAACCCCATAAAGAATCTATGGGGTAATGTAAAGTGGAAAATAAGAAACAAAAGACCAAAAATGCAGACGAGCTGTAGGCCACTGTGAAAGAAACCTGGGCTTCCATACCATGTCAGCAGTGCAAACTCATCACAAACTCATCACCTCCATGCCACAGGGAATTAAGGCAGAGCCCCAACCGAGTACTGAGAACATTTACAGTAAATGAAAATACTTTCCAGAAGGACAACAATTCACTACAATATTTTTTTTTATATGAAGTGTCTTATGAAGTATTCTAATTTGTTGAGATGAATTGGTGGTTTTTTGTTAAGCCAAAATCATCACAATTAAAAGAACCAAAGACTTAAACTACTTCAGTCTGTGTGCAGTTGATTTATGTAATGCGCAAGTTTCACAGTTTGAGTTGAATTACTGAAATGAATGAACTTTTCCACAACATTCTAATATATTGAGATGCACCTGTTTTCAAAAGACTGACCATCTTTAACAGCAGTAGTCTGTGAGGCGGATCAGTCATAAAGTACTTTTTACTGGAAAAAGTTTCCACACCCAAACAAACAGAAAGAAACAGGCGTTATATATTCTATGTCTCTTCTCAGGTTACATTTCTCGTTTTCTCTTTTGTTGTTATTGCACAGGAAATTTTAAAGCAGTGGAATGTCAGATCAAGCATGTTGCCTATGCAAAGCCAAGTCACTGCATTTCCATACTTCAAGGTGAATGTCTCCCGAAGAAAAGTCAACCCTGCAAAAATATGTTTAGATATGTTTGTAGATCTATCTATCTATCTATCTATCTATCTATCTATCTATCTATCTATCTATCTATCTATCTATCTATCTATCTGTCTGAGAATGTGTAGATCTGCTGGAAGGTTCAGGATTCATGTCAGCCCATGTGCATGTCTTGATTTGTGTACAAAGTGAGTGTCTATGAGATCGGGATATCTCTTCTCCACCCTGCTCTGTCATCTGTGTTATAACAGAGAGCAAGTTAATAAATGGTTTGTGAGTGCTGTACCTGTTGGATGACATAAATCCCATAATCAAGCTGTTGTCTCCGTAGGATGGGGTGAAGGTAGTAAAGCCAGTACTTCAGGTGTTCACCTCTGTTTCTGAACGGGATGATTATTGCCACTTTTTGCAGAGCCACGCAATCGCTGGGTTTATACCTGCCGCCCATCACCAGCCGTGGACTGTCTTTACGCACCATATCCAAATTTACAGGCTCTGAAAATTCAACTCGCAATCGACCCACTGCAAGGGGAATGGGGAGATAAAGTGAGCGAAATTGGGGTCATATTGCAGATACAAAAGAGGAAGACTCCTCTTATGCAACAACAGTCCACTTCCTGTCTCAAACAAGCCAAACTTCCTTTCCCTGTTTTTTGCTAGTTTTTTGCTAGTTTTTTTTCCCCCAGCTTTCTCTTTAACTCGGACTGATAAGAAGGTAAAGCTTTGTAATATAAGGTTATGCATTACCTTACACTGCTAAATAAGTTTTAAGGCAATAATAATAAAGACTTTCTGTAACCTAAAGCTCATTTGGTTAGCTGCTGTTCATCTGCGCTATGGGTACAGCTTAGAAATAATAAATTGCAGACATTTACATTTAACATTTTACAGTCTTTCTCTTTTGGAAAAAGGCCATAAATATTGATGCCTCATCCTACCATACTGATGACTTTTGTCCAGTCCACTTTGTCCCTCCCACTTAAACCGCCTAAAGACCAGCAAGTAGATAACTAATGATGCAAGTGAAACATCTCTTCCATCTGTACCACACAAATCTAGAGAGTTGGAGTGGGCCTAACTCTAACTAGAAATAACATTTTGACTCAAAATCCGGTTACACAAATGTGTGTTTTTATGCTGGGTAAATAACTAGGCTAATTCAGATATTTCAGATCCTTTTTTTTTGGAGTAAAATTTGTGAAAGTAGCTCTGGACACTCTCTCGCTCACTCACTCTCTCTCTCTCTCTCACACACACACACACACACACACACACACACACACACACACACACACACACAAACATAAAAAGAAACAAGTTTTAAATTTAGTTTAACTTACCCAAAAGCGGTGACGTCTCGGGACAGTGTTCCAGTCCCGCGGGATCTTGTACGTCATCTTTAATGACAGATCCATTAGAATAAATTAGTTTAATTACCTCCGTCCCGTTGTCATACTGGACGAGTGCTGCTGTCCTATGAGCTTGAGAAGTGAATATATCAGAGTTTATTTGAATTTTGCGGTAACTGGTGAATTTTGCGGGCGACTCTTTCAAATAAAAAAACAGCGCGACGATGAGGTGAACCCCGCAGAGGCACGCGAGCGCGACGCAGGACTTAGTGAAGAAACCCACGCTGAGCCCCGACTCCTGCATTCTCACGAAACTACGAAGAACAAAAGTCTGGAAGGAACAGAAACACTCCTGCCTCGTCGTGGTTCATCAGATGAGAGGGACGATCCTTTTTCCTCAAACTTTCTGTGATATCGATCGCGTCTGGACGCTGTTATTAGCTGTTTTCTCGGCATCGGTGAAGAGACGTCTTGAGGAGCGCAGGAGTGACAGCGGTGGGCGTTCACTTGTAGTAGTAGAAAAACCTACAAAGTAGTGACATTTATAGAGTTATTCTAATTAGTTCATTTATTCGCATTTGGAAATACAGGAATTTGAACAAGACGCACTTTGATATGTATGCACTTTGGGTGACTATAATATTAATGTTAAATTATCACAATAATATTCAGTAGTTAACATGAACTAAGCATGAACAACATTTCTACGGCATTTTTTTCAACTTTGATAAAAAATTTTCTAATGCATTAAAATCACAATCTGCCTTTGTTAACATTAGGCGAGCTTATGCACCGCGAGCTAACATGAACTAACAATGAATGACTGTGTTAGTTAATATATTAACTAATGTTAGCAAATTATATCTTATTGTAAAGTGTTATCGCATTGGTTGCATTAGCAAAAAAAAAAAAAAATGTGGCACTAGCAAACAGTCAATTTCTCAACTAACTTCACTGAGAAGAATCCTCAAGTTCAAACAGATGTGGTAATTACAACATACATGGAAATGCACTGAATATTTTGACAACCTGAATATGTTAATGATCTTATTATTAATGCAGTAACGTCGTATACTCTTTTTAAGATTGTGAATCAATCAGACAGCATTTTCTAAATATAAGCATATTTCTTGTGTCTGTTCAAGGAATTCCCAATACATTTTTGAAATTATTTATAGTTTTTGAAAGATTTTACATAAGGTATTTTATGTGTATTTGTATAGTCTGTTGGAAATAATTGTAATAAATAATCATGCAACAGTCATTAAAGTCAGTGATTGATTACTGACGAGCTCTTCTTTTCTCCTCCACAGCGCCCTCGTGTGTTAGTTTGAGTGATCAACAGCTATAACATGACACTGTTTCCTGGTGAAATGACCTGTCCGACTCAGTCCGAGCAGCATTGTTAGCTATCTTCAAGAAACGGCAAAACACATCTCCCTCTCTATTCTATTTCTTATTCTTATTTTTTATTTATTTAAAAAAAGTGACCCTCTAACGCCTGCTCTCTATATTGTACTTGTTTATTAACTAGTTGTTTTCTATTTATTAAAATTATCGTCTAGCATCATGTATTCTTTTTCTTTTTTTTTTGAGTTGTTTTCTTTTTTTCTTTCTTTCTTTTTTTTTTTAATTATTGTGTACCGTACACTAACCGACACTTGCAATAGTATTTAAATATAACCCCAAATAGCTCACGTACATCTGCAAGATCAAGACTTTTTGATCTGGAAAGCGTCTGCTGTCTAAAATCGTCTGGCCGACGTCTTTCAATGTCGGTTTTACATACATTCTAAATCATAAATATCTTAAAGACATTTAATAGACGTCTAATTTGACATCTAAAAGTATAAGTCCTGCAGACGTATTGCAGATGAGCAAACACCCAAAACGTGTGTACATGTGCTATCAGGGATTGCTCTTTTGTCGGTTTTGATAAGTGCTTTTATAAGTGTAAATGTTATCTGCGTCTTGTTTCATTACCATCCTAAGCAAATATTGATGTGTTGAATACTATATAGTTAGTTAGCTAGCTAGCTAGCTAGCTAGTCCGGGCCATGATTTCTATGTTTCCAAAAAATGTAGCCCTTGTTATGTACAGATGTTTGCTAAATTTGCTAACTGCTTCTCGGTCGTTATTGCTACCGCTTTGGCAAGTATGAAAACAACAGAAAAACCACCCCAAACACTGCACATTTCATGCACTTTAGACGTCCAGATAACAAATTTGCTTATGATTTCTCTGATCATTCTTAATGACATGAAAGAGAAGTTAACACCACGTGTGAAATCAGAGTTAGCAGGCCTACATTTCAGCAGTTGCTGTAACACACAAACAGACAACTGGTGAGATCTAAATCACCTGTTCTAGTTCAGCAGCGAGTCTTATCTGTGTTTGGACTGCTATTACACAGTAACAGTACAGTCAATAAAACGCAGTGGCACATCTCTCTTAGAGAGAGTTACGCTAGTGTGTGGCCTGGGTCAAAGGTCATCCAGTCATGTGACTAGATGTCTATATCCTGGTTCATGAAGTGAAAGCTTTACTTCATATCGTAGAACATTGGGACTAGAGTTTGTTATGAAGGAGAGCAGCTTTATGGTCTAAATAGTCTGCCTATAAGCGACCTCCACCAGCAGAACGGGAGTCTTTGGAAACTTCAGACATCATGTGAGTCACTTCTGTTTTGAAACTCTTTTCAGAGTTCAGAGAGACAGAGAATATTTAACAGTAAGCTTGATATACTGCACTCTGTGCACTTTTCTATTTAAATAAAGAACGTACATCTTACATATACTGTTTAGATACCGTTCATTCTAAAAGAAAAAACTCACTTTTTTACGGTTAGATGCAAAATAACATTTTAACATATTTATAAAAAAAATAAACAAAATTAAAACTGGGTTTGTGTACGTTCTAAGAAATATTTATACTCACAAAACAATATATAGATATTGTTCAAATGTATTTAAAATGTGATACTATTTTTAAAAAAATAGACCTAGAATTCAAGGCAAAAAAAAAGTTGGGTCAATTTTTCTGTTTACAAGGGGAAGTGTTTTTAGGTCACTGGTGTGTGATAAATCTTATCTGTTAATATGCAGATAAAATGTTTTTATGACACAACGTCTTATATAATAACAATATATGATGATAATTTTCCTAAAAATAATGCTTACTTGATTAGTAAGTGGGTCAATCTGATCACAGGTTTATAGAAATGAATCACTGGAGCTGTTTTCATCCAGCTTGTATTTCTCATTCATGCTGTGCTCTAACCCCTCGTTCATTCTCTCTCGTTTTTCCCTCTCTCGCTCTTTCTTAGGGAGGAATGTCAAAATGGAATGTCAGTGGATTTGTTCCTGCATTGCTCTCTTGTTCCCGCTGTGAGTGCTGCCTGCATTTGTCCAGACAAAACTCTCTCTCCTCAAGACAAATGCAGCACTTTCTCTAGAACAGGAAGGGATGCTTCACTGTTAGATAAAAACTGACACGATTACATGAATTTTAATTAACATTTCCATACTTACTAATTGATGTTAACCAGTGTATCATCTATATCACTTTGTGTTTCATGACGCGTTTGAATTGTTAGACATCTATCATTCGTGCATTTTGTAACATAGTTGTATTCCTTTGCTTTTCAGGTATGCATTGTGTTTCTGCTCTCATTTGTACAACACAGAGCAAGGGCTCAGCCCTTTGAGGATCGCTTTCCATATCTCAGGGGTCGATTTGGCATTGTGGTGTGAGTGATATTTGAACAAAACCTGTAGATCTAGGTTTGACATACATGTTTTTTGGTGTGCTTTTGTTTTTGATGTGCTTATTTACATTTTGAGTGTGTATGCGTGCATTTCTTCGCAGGCCGTTGGATTTCATTTGCAGTCTAAGTAACCGATGGTCTTATGGTTTCGCATTTGGAGCTATTGCTCCCAGTGTGATTCAGCTTTTCTCTGAGTCCTATACACCATTTACTGTGCCTAACTGGGCTAAAGGTAGGTTAATTTAACAATCTGTATTCATCCATACATCCATCCATTCATCCAATATGTACTGTGAATGTAGTCTTGATTAAAGGAGTTATAGTCCATCTGCATGTGTATCTCTTTCAGCCATTGTGTACCTGGTAGGAGCAATAGAAGTTGGTGTGGCCTACCTGCCTTTCTTTGCTTGTCTTTCCACACCGCACCGATTACTTGGAGGGGTTTTAGGTCTTCTTTACACACTCACATGGTACATGGAAACACTCTAGCTTTCTGTTTGTTGGCATTGCTGTAAAAACATTTGTGGGTTTAATTTTCTAATATTTAATGGGTTTCAGGCTCATTGTGAGACTGTATGACACGATAAGCTGTCCCTCTGGAAGGGTAGGTCAATAACGATTAATAATTAACTTCAATTTATTAATGGTTAACTTATATTATTATCATATTATTATGCTTATGTTAAGATTAGGTATAATTTATAACACTGTCAGTGTTATAAATGTGCAATAGCATCTTTGAACATGACACTGGACCACAAATATTTGGTTGAGATACAACTATTTTAAAAAATATAGCCTCTTATGGTGCAAAAAAAACGATAAATATTAAGAAAATCCCCTTTAAAGCTGTCTAAATGAAGTTATTAGCAATGCAAAATAAAGTTTTGATCAATCAATTTTGATCCATACAATGTATTTTTGGCTATTGCTACAAATATACCCATGCTACTTAAAACTGGTGGTCCAGGGTCACATGTTATGATTTGGACAGTGGATAAATGAAGAATTTTACTGGTTTCAGATTTTAGGTTCTTACGAGAAATTGATCATCATGTGGCCATTCTTCCTGTGTCTGTTTTTCCTGCTGGGACGGTTTGTGTATATTATAGTGAAGGCTGTAAGAATCCACCTGCAGCTACTAACTGAAGAGGTCAGATCATGAGTCTTGTCGTAATTTATCTTATTTTACAATGAGGTTATATTTGGTAGAACTATTTAATGTGATAGCTAAAATAAAACGACAATGAACAATACTTTTAAATGCTTTATTAATCTAGTTTAATGCTAACTTCTTCATATACAAGTGCATTTTTAACATTTCAAGTTGTGTAAATTAACATGCACGTAATTGACAAACATGAATCCACACTGAAGACAAGAGTAATGTTTCTCTGATATATAGAATGAAGAGGATCTAAACTTCCATCAGTTCATATATGTACAGACTCTACTGAGACGGCCCCCTGAACGGTAACTTTCATTCAACAATAAAATGCTTTTATTACTGTATTGACACCAGTCAGCCAATGCTCATTCTTCTATTCCCTTAAGGCCAGAAAAAAAGAGTTGGTTTCGAAGGAATGTGTACGACTGGGATCCTCACTTTAAATTCCCCAACAGAATGATTGGCACATCTATCATCTCTATTATTGGCTTGTACATGGTCAGTCAGCACTCACTAATATACACATTGAATTTTGAACTTAAAGGAATAGTTCTCCCAAAACTGAAAATACTGCCATCATTTATTCCTCGAGTAGTTACCTGTATGAATTTCTTTGCTTGGAAAAAAAATACTACATTGACAAAAGTCAATGGTGAGCCCAAAGAGGCTGTTTACAATCTTTCTTCAAAATATCTTGGCAGCTTTAAAGTTAAATAATGCAAATGTGTTTGTGTGTTTGTAGTTGACCCTAGCAGACTACAGCTTGAGTGACTACACCTTTGACAGACTAGATACTTTGATAAACTCACTTGCAGACATTGCATCATCCTGTAATGAAACAGACAATGTGTTCACGTCACTCATTCCCAGGATGAAGGAGTTTAGTTTCGTAGCAAGAAGTAAGATACTCTTTTTTTATTCCGTCTTTTTGTTTGTGTCTTTGCACACATTTTACACTATGCCGTTCAAAGGTTTGGGGTCAGTGGAGGTTTTTTTTCAGAAAGGATGCATTAAATTGATCAAAAGTGAGCATAAGGTTTTTTACATTAATACAAAAGAGTTTTTATTTACATTGAATTTATTTTTTTAATTATAATTTCACAGTATCACTGTTTACTCATTTTAATTATATATAATAGATATAAGGCAAAAAACTTTCCCCTCAAAATTAGACTTCACGACTTTCAATTATATCTCACAATTTTGAACTACAAATTATAAACTTTCAATTCAAGAAAAAGTCAGAATTGCAACTTCATATGATATTAATAAGTCAAGATTTAAAGTTGCATTTCTGACTTTATAGGTTGCAATTGCGCCTTCATATCTTGCGATTCTGACTTTAGAACTTAATTCTCCGGAAAAAAAGTGAATTGTGAATCTGCATCACACAGTTGTGCGAGAAAAGGCAGAATTATGAGATAAAAAGTCGCAATTGCCTTTCTATATTTTTATTCAGTGGCGGAAAGAGGCTTTTATATAGCAGATACATCTGATGTACAGCAAATTATTTACAGAATGTTTTCCTTTTCTCAGGGTCTTGGTTGGCGACAACTATTTTTTCCACTCTGACATCTGTTACTTACACTTTTCACGTTCTAGTATGTTACAGGTATGTTTATTAAAGCATCCTTTATGTGCAAAATTGAACAATTAAGCACTTCTAGTAATTACCCAAAGGTAGTTTCATCAAATCACTGACAACTTTACTAAACAATGAACTGAATTTATGACTGCAGGAAACATTTAAAGAGGCTGTGGAGGGGACAGAAAGCGTTTCTTCCAGAGAAGTTCCATAATCCAAGCCCGGCCGTTAGCGTAGTGAGTAAAGATTTGTTAAAGGATTTCAGTAGGTTCCTATCCAACTGAAGACAACAACTTTACAAGGCATTTAGGTAAAGCTGTTCATTTAAATGCCAAATGCTTTTTTTTCTCAGGCTGCTATAACAAGATATTCAGGCTGGCAGATTGCCTTCACTATGTGGGGTATGTAAATTTCTCTCAGAAAGTTGCTTATCTTGTTACCTCATATGTGAGACGAGCTGAGTTTACCTTCTATTCAGAGAGGTCAATGACTTCTCGGGCATTTGTCTTTCATGCTTTGCTTACTTTTGTAGCATTAGCCAGACTGACTCAAATGAAAAAATGTGATGATGAAGTGCCATGAAATGTTTGTTGTATTGATTAAACTTGTTTTTTTTTTCTGCAGGGTTTCTGATAGTTCACTTTGTGCAGTTTCTGTTTGCCTTGCTGTTTGTGTATGGAGTCGTTCTACCGATCCAGAAGGGGCACTTTCTCAGCTGGCTTTCTAGTGTAGGCATCATTCTGTGAGTTCCATTAAACACGTCTCATAACCAAAGTCATTTTTCACAGGCATCATTATCAGGCCATATTTTTGAACTTGCGTGACAACATTATATTTTATTGCTAACATAATGTGAATTTATTTGGCTAAGCAGCGTTTGAATAACATTAAACTGTTTTATGTGATTGCAGGCTGACAATACTCTTAGTGATAGCCTTGGTGATAGTGCAGATTATTCTGGTCCAAGTGTTTTTCCTGCAGGACAAACTCAAACCTGAAGACAAAGAAAAGCCACTTGCACTCAACAACAGGTAGGACAACTACAAATCATCTTTTTAAATGAAAATCTAATACACAAAGCTGTAAATATGCATTGACTTTAATGAGGTCTTGCTATGTGGTTAATAAGTTATTGTGAGTAATAAAACCAAATATGCTACTGTTAAAAATTGTGGGTAGGTATGATTTCTTAATGTTGAAAGAAGTCTTTTGAAAGAAGTATTTCGCAATGTCACCATGGGTTGCAGATATTCAATGCATAATGCAGTAAAAACAGTAATAATGTGACATTTCATTTAAGTTTAAAATAGCATACATGCCCTTGTCTTAATGGCAAAGTTGAATTTTAAGCATCATTCAAAAGAAAACAGCTGTCCTGCTTAATCTTTTTGTATTTTTTTTTTCAGAATATTGTTTCATAGAAAAATAACATAACAGCATTTGTTTGTAAATGTCTTAACTGTTACCATTTTAATGTGTCCTTGCTGAATTCAAGTACTGCTTTCTTTCAATAAAAAAGTAAATAAAATAAATTGTACCCTTTTGTATGTTAGTGTACATAAAAAATACTTTTTTTATTTATTCATTTTTTAATAACCCAAGTTTTCTTCTCCTTCTACAGAAAAGCCTTCCACTGCTTCAACTACTTTTTCTTCTTCTATAATGTGATTATGGGGTTGAGCAACTGCATTTTGCGCCTGTTAAGCAGCTGCGTTGTGGGTACGTGGCTGGTGTCACGCATTGACCGGACCATCATGCAGCGGGGCTATGAATCCATGGATCCAGGTATTAATGACATATGCAGCACTGTGCAGTGAAAAGGAATAAATGTCATTTTATTCACAAAGTAGATAAGAGGAACGTGATTAGAATTAGATTTAGAATAGAATGCAATACATTTTATGTGTAAAATATTTCCGTTAATTAATTATATTTTAGTTTTACATATATTTGGGTGATTAAATATTTGTGCATTTACAAAACTGTACAATGTAGGATTCATTCTAATATTTTTGAACAGCTGTAATAATTTGCTTTCTTTTGGGCAGGATATAGTACGTGGATTGGGATGATATTTGCTGATCATTATCATAGCAACCCAGTTATGGTGTCTTTCTGTCATCTGCTGCTTGGCAGAAAAATGGAGAAACAAGGAGCTGCAGTGCCCTCTTATGCAACCTTTAGCAACAACACAGGTAATATGTGACTCCAGATAGATGACGGCAAAAATCCTTTAAACAGACATCTGATGAAATGATTGTGCCTGCCTGCTGTTTGACAGGATGTTCAGTAGGGGGAAGAGTACGTGTGCGCTGGCTCCTGCTGTACACTCTGCTGAGAAACCCTGCACTCATCCTCCTGAGAAAGAGAAAAAAGCTGAACCCAAACGACAGCCAAGACCCACTCCTCTTTGCCCGAGCCATCACCTCACAGGCTCAACAAGCAGCTGAACTGGAAAACAATAAAACTGCAGAAACAGAACCAACGCAGTCAGACATCTGAATCCGGTTCCTCAGTGTGAACACAGGCTGCTTGATTTAAAATTGGAGTTCTGTGTCTTTGACTATTGCACTACTGACAAAATTAACCTGTAGGGGATATAGACTTTGCTTTTTGATACGACGGGCAAGAATGAGAATCTGCTTCCTTCAATACGTAACTGCACTCATCAAAGCCACCACATGTGGCCTTGAAGACTGAATTTTACCAGAGAACTGGAGATTATACATTCGAGGTCTAATGGTTTTTGTGAGCTTCTGAAACAAATTTGAATTTGAATTACGTGTTTGTTGGTCAAATAGTGTTTTGTAATAAAGAATGTGAAAGCTTTTTTTGGGTGAATTAATTTAATTTACTACCATAGTGTTGTTGTTTTTTTTTAATTATTATTATTATAAATTCAACAGAATATTCTGTTGTTATGATTAGAATTAACTTTTTAGTTAAAATAGATGTCTGAGTGATTTTATTTGTTGGTCTGCTATACAACGTTTTTGTATATTAAAGAAAAAACTGATCTCCAAAACAACTTCCAAAATACTGCAATAAACAAGAGAGCTTAATATTATAATGTTTATACATAGTATTAATGTGCCTAATTGGCACATTATAGCCAACTTGTTAGTTAGTTTTGTTTTGTTTTATTTTTGTTATTTTTTGTTATTGATGTGTATGAAGTGACTGCAGCATGTCTCCTGATTCCTTTGTGAATAGTTTTTAAATTTAGTTAGACTGTGAGTGAGCGCATGACTGTCATCACCCTGAATTCTCATAGCATGAGTTTTATTTATCACTTTTTGCCTTCAGCACCTTAACAGAGGAAAATTATTCCTTTTAATAGGTGTTTGCAATATTAAAGGCTGAAGAATAAGTTGACTAACTGGACCTTTATTCAAGCTTATTCAAGGACTTTGGGATTTATTTATTGGAATTTATTTCTGTCTGACATTTGACCTCAGCCCTTTTCCCGATGACGTATGACGTAGCGGACAGCAAATGCACGTGCGCGCGCGCGCGATATTACGGCTAAATTAGTGCGAAGACCAAAAAAAGACATTCAGGTGAGTTTTGACTCTGAATAATAATGTTTTAGTTTTATTTTTAAAATTTAGCGAATGAGGAACGACTTTAACCGCGAAAAAGCAAAAATAAGTCGAGTAAGTTAAATCAGTTAAGGCGTATGTTTTGCTAGTTAATGTTAATTGACGTTACTTGTCTGATGAAGTTTAAAGTTAGCCTTCCTGTCTGCTTTCTGACATTTCAGTTATAAAATGTTCATGTTTTCCATAAATGTATGGTTATTTTGACTGATACTAACTTTAGTCCAGCTTTATAATGTTATATATTGTGGGCTCCATTTTTAAGACAATGTAGGATGAGGAAATGTGAAGGTAACGAGCATAAACCGACAAACTAGTTTTTATTAGATGAGAAATCTTTCAAACAGTATAGGTGATGACTTATTTTAATGTAATATGTGACCCTGGACCAAAACCAGTAAGGGTCAGTTTGTTGACATTGATATTTATACATCATACGAAAGCTGAATAAATAAACTTTCTCTATTGTTGTAACTTAAGAGTTGTTCGGATAGGTCAATATTTAACTGAGATGTTATTTGAAAATCCTTTTTTAAACTTATGAGTAGTTTTTGTGATTTTGTGTGATATGTTTACAATTACGTATGTGTATTCATGCTATATTCATACCTAAAAATAAAAATAAAATAGAAAACGTGAAACACATTTTTTCAAAAACTGTATTTAAGGTCCATAAGACAAATTATGTCATGGTATTAACTCTGTACTTACGGTTTGAGAGTACTGTGTTGGACCCGGTTATGTGTCTTTTGTAGGATGAGTGACGTGGAGTTGGTGAAGAAGATGCTGCGAGCTGTTCTTCAGAGCAGTAAGCACGGTGTGGCCATGGCCCGTCTGCAGGGAGATTACCGGGCTCTGACAGGAGAGGTGATCTCGTACCGGAGGTTTGGACACGGCAGTCTAGAGAGCTTTCTGCGCAGCATTCCCGGCGTGGTGCGGCTCGAGCGCTCCACCGCTGGAGAGGTGATGCTTTTGGTTGATCTGTTTTTTGTAGATAATATAGTGTAGTGTTCTATGCAATTGTCGCATAATATACATGCACACTACTGGGCAGAATTTTGATTAAAAACACAGGCAAAAAATTTTTTTATAATATGCTGATTTCCTGCTGAAGAATCATTCCTTAAGGTCCTTGCGCACAGAGTCTTAAATTTTTGTAAAAATGCTTGCTATGGATGTGAAAATTACCAAAAACTGCTGAAAGTTTCTTAGGCAGTATGTAAGCGTGATTAATATTTTTGTAGAAACCGATAAATGTTATTTAAAAATATTTAGTAATACTTGTTGATTCATGGTTTTTTTATTCTTTAAAGAACCCTGAAAAATTTAGATTGGGTATTTCTGTTTTTACTGTAATTCATATCAAATAAATGTGAATTGAAGTATTGTGTATATTTTTATGGATTCATAAGACCATGGTGAAACGATTTCAGATTTTGTGAATTTGTGTAGTTGTAATAGAAGTTTAAGTAAATAGAAAAACATAATGTCATTAAAATATTTTTTTTAAAGTGAACTTAAAAGTTTGTTAAAACATGAAATTGGCATCAAGTTACTCCGTTGACCGTCTTGTTTCCGCTATGATAGACTTTATTTGTATGTCTGTAGGTCATGTGTTTTGCTGGAGTGTGTGAGGAGACTGCACACATCGCGCAGCTGGTCGCCAGGCAGAAGAATGTAAAGAAGTCTGGCTGCTCTAAATTACTGAACTTTCAAATGAGAGCGAGGTCTTCATCTCTGTTTTCACATAATGGTAACATGCAAAAAAAATTTCATTGTCTTATAATATGCATTTATTAGCATATCTTATTTGTTCACCGACTCCTGAATGATTTGCTCAATTGCTCAAATAAGTGCTGCTTTGTGTACAGCGTTACCGGGGAATAGCTTTTACTGCCTTGAAATGTGCTAAATATTCATGGATAATTTTACGCATTCTTCACTTGTTCACTTTTTAGATTTATAACTTTTTATTGCACTCTGCATCAAAAATAATTTTCCTCAATCCATAACAGTCGCACTTTTCTTTAGTTGTTTTATAACATACATCACATTAATCTACATGCCTCTTTAATGAATTAACTCTTTGACATCCTAGTTTGTTTGCCCACATCCTTCGGAAAGGTCGACCAAGCTTATCTGTATATTGTACGTGTGCTGAGTATATCTGTGCCAGTCACAACTGCACGCTATTCCTACGAACTGTTTAGCATTCTGCACTCTGTTAAGCATCCCTTCGAGGTATGTGCTTGTTTATCGATGTGGTTTAACTGTTTTGGTCTTCACAGTCAAACCTCGCTTGTCTCTGCGGCAGCCGGGCCACATGACTCATCCCGCTCGAGGCTCCACATCCAAATCTAGTTTTTACCCTAACCAGCGGCAGATTTACAGTACTGACCTCCCCACCTCCCGGGTTCCTACTCGGCAGCTGAACAAGAAGTCACCAGGGTGAGTGACGTGAGACATAACATTTTTAATACAATCATCCCAACACTTACACTGTATGTGGTTTTCAGGTCAGAGGGGAAAACTTTTGCACCTAGCAAGGTCAATACAGAGATAAAGACTCAGCCTTGTAAGACCAGTGGGAAACCAGGTAAATGTATGTTTTGCCTTTTTAAAAATCTTTCTTTTTCTTAAAAATCTTTGTTTCTATCCTCATGACTGTTGCAAAGATGGATCAGATATAGTATATTAATTAAACAGAATCCTGAAACTTGAACTTATTACTAAACCTAAGGCTTTAAACCTAGGCCCTTTTTGTCTTGCAAGTGATGATAAAGAAATGAGAGCTGAAGGAATGAGTCCTAAAGTCATGCGTCTGTGGTTTAGTCTGCATATACTCTAATGTCTGCCGATTATATTAATTGGTCACATCTTATTTTTTTGCAATAAACCAGAAGCTAAAGGTGCCGTCTTATCGGTATTTTGTCAAGGGAAATAGAGCAATGCTAACTTTTGGGTTGGCTTTAAAAAAATCACTGCAGCATTGTTTCCTTTCAGGATGTTCCCGTTGTATTGATATTCTGTCAACTTAAGTTTGATTGTATTTTGTTGTTTCAGCTAAGCAAAAGCCTGTAAACCGTGCTGATGTTAAGGTGGTTCAGGGTCGAATTAAACAGCTTTTGCAGAAATACTGCAGTGGAGTCTGGCTGTCAAAAATCCCTCAGCTCTATAGGAATATGTTCCAGGAAGAGCTCCATATGCACAAAGAAGTGGAGACATGGACACACATCTGCACTGTGAGAAAACTAAAATACACAAACACAGGATTACTTCTAAATTTAATCAGTCTATGAGCTCAAGTTTTGATTGGTGTCATTATCATTAGCTAAAACTAAACCTTTTGTTAGAATATAATATAAAACTAGAATAAATATTATTTATATATAAACATATTTACATAAACATGTATATTTAAAATGAATAAAAAAAAAATCTAATCTAAATCTAAAGCTAAATTATAAATCAGACTGAAATGAAATGCATATTTAAAAAATCAAAATAAAATAAAATGTGACCCTGGACCAAAAAAGCATGGTCATAAGGGACAATTTTTGGACGTTGATATTTATGCGTCTGTATAAAATAAAATAGCTCAATATGGTTTTTGGCAGACATGTAACTATTTACAAAAATCTGGAATCTGAGGGTGCAAAAAAAATGTAAGGTTTAATATATTTTCACTAGAAAATTAACTAAAAAACCTTCAAGGTACATGATCTTTTCTTAATATCCTTATATTTTGTTTTGATAATTCTGACCCATACAATGTATTTTTGGCTATTGCTCTCATTATACCTATGCTGCTTAAATACTTCAATCTTAATTTTTGTGGTCCAGGGTCACAAATGACAAAATTACACAAAAATTATTCAAAATTAAATGAAAATGAAACTGAAAATAAATAATAAAAGATGATTTTATATTTACTGTACTTAATAGTATATAAATAATACTCAAATAACTAAATATTTAAAAAAAAAACGTACTCGATGATGTAATGTCTTTAGAGTGGGCTGTGGTCACTACAAACCATTGTACACTTTTGGGTAAATTATTCCTATGCTATACATTTTTTTTTTTTTAATTCTCTCCTTAGGTTGAACAGCCAGGCAGCAATAACATAGTTGACCGTCTAGTGTATCCTGTCTTGGATGCTGCCCCAAAACCAAGCACTATAGCTGCACTAGCTCCACGCAAGCAGTCTCCTAAAGCAAAACAGCCAACACCTACCCAGCAAACAACCCACATCCTCAAAACGCTTGCCATCAACATTCCTCCTCCAGGCCAGAAATCCCAGCCACCTTTGAGCCCAACATCTCCCAATTCCACCAAGCTGGATTTCAATCTGCCTGAAACTCCC
Organism: Puntigrus tetrazona; assembly: GCF_018831695.1. Lineage (NCBI taxonomy): Eukaryota > Metazoa > Chordata > Actinopteri > Cypriniformes > Cyprinidae > Puntigrus > Puntigrus tetrazona. Next base: position 7,743,755 of record NC_056699.1, read on the forward strand.
AAAACATACCCTCACTCACCCATCACCCCTCCTTCCACTCCACCTTCTCATCAGCCTCTGACTCCAGAGATCAAGCAGAAGCTGCGGCAGCTGCTCAATAAATACAGCCAGGGCCTGTGGGCTCATGCACTTCCTCAACTTTTCCAGGAGGCATTTGGGTACTCTTGACCTCTGTCAATTTTGATCAATTTAAAGCTGCAGTCTGTAAGTCTTACCTCCTCATTGCCATCTATGTTTGAAAACCAGGAATTGCAGTTATATTCCATGCTTGGGGTTGTACTACGCCGCAGATTTAGTGAAGTTTAATCTGTTTTGAGCAGTATGTGTAGTTGTCAGTCACCTCATTGAGTGAGTCCTGCACTTGATAATCACAACATCTTGTAATATATGACCAACCCCCAAAATTTCCCATGTATTTTCATCTGATCAAATAAAAAGTCTGGCAAGCTTGTTCTGACCAACTGACCAAAAAAACATTACAATAAAATGCACTACCAGTAGTGATTAAATCTAATATAAACCGAAATATAATTTTGTTTCTGGATTTTACTCCACCATTAAATTTTTTTTGACATTTAATTATTCCAGTTGCTGTGAGAAAAGGCTATAAACGATACGCTACCTGCAGGATCTTTACATGGCATAGCCTATTAGCTGGGACAACTTCCCTATGTTTACAGACATGTCAATGACGACATGACAATGACGCAGTGTCATGCAAACCTACCCGTACCACTCAAATTAAAAATAATTATTAATTGAATTATTAATTTAACCAAAAAAAGTTACAGACTGCAGCTTTAATGCATCCTATAAAATAAAAGTAAAAATTAACAATTTGTACTTGTAATTTTTAAATACACAAGAGACATTCATACACTGCCAGACATGCTTTTGATCATTAGCAGCTGTCAGTTTGTACTATAATGTATGGGGGAGAATCACAGGGCTCATTTCTCCCAGTGTTTTTTTCCTGTTTTGTCTTTCAGGTGTGTATTTCCACAGTATTTGCTGGAGGATCTGTCTCTTTTGGCAGATACATGTATGGTTGAGTACCCCATGGCAGACAATCGAAAGAGAGCCATACTGTATGCGCTTCCATGCCAGGTGCAGGCACAGCCTCGTCCTCGCCCACCACCACTGGTTCTGCCCTACACCGGCAACCCACATGTACCTCCTCTAATCATCCCAACAACAGAGTTCCTGTCCGTTTTGGTGATGGAGGTCAGCAGCACAGACAATATTGTTCTCAGGTAGAGCTCACAAAACAAATATTTTACTAGAAACAAAATTCCTCTCAAGTTTTGTATTATTTGGATTATTTAAGCTTGTGAAATCATGATGGTGTCTTATTTTTCAGGTTTGTAGGGCCAGGCTACTCTAAAGCTCTGGAGGTGTTGGAGGAGGCCATGCTACAATTCTATAATACAGTCGGAGCTGGACTTTGTCTTCCATCACCAAAAATTGGACACTTAGTGGCAGTTGCTATAGAGGAAGACGCAGTATTGAGAGCTCAGGTCCACTTGGTCACAGAGGATACTGTGAAGGTATCAGAGCCTGTGTATAAGACAAAGTCAGTTCGCATTAGATGTAACTCTTTTCCCTTTTTTAGGTGTACTGTGTGGATCACGGGTTCTTTGAGATGGTCAGCAGGAAGAAGATACTACAGCTGAAGGATCAATTCCTGACGCTTCCCTTCCAAGCAACCACATGCCAACTTGCAGGTAATATTCATCAGAGACTTTTGTGTATATTCGAGTATGGAAGCTTAAACTGTTAATTTTTTTTATTCCATTACAGGAAAAATAATTAAATGTATATTGAGTCTTAATTTTAAGGGAATTGAGTCTTAATTGTAAGAGGGAAAGTCACGCTTTTTTTTTTATTTTGTGGTGAAAGTAAGCATTTATATTTGATTTTGCATTTACTTTCATTGTCTTTAAATCTTAGGTTTGGAGCCGTTCAGTGCAGATGCCGTAGTTCTGAAGACTCTGGAGTCATTAGCTGTTGGCCGTACACTATTGGTTGAGATTGTGGAGCGAGAGGACACACCAGTTATTGTGCTGTATGACACTTCTGAAAGCAAGGATGTGAATGTGAATTCTGTGTGCTTGAAAGCCCTGCAGGATAAGTCAATGGAGAATCCTCTACAGGTCTCTCAGAATTACATAAGCTTGCATGAATATAAAATTGCTGCACGTTTTCAGAAAATTGTTCTGTAATTACAGAATGAATAAGTAATAATGCCCCTCTCCTCCATTTATTATTCAGGTGAACAGCGTGTACACAAACGTTTGCGTGACAAATGTGTGCTCTGATGGCAGTATTAGCTGTCAGTTGCCTTCTCGAGGGCAGGCCAAACTCAAAGACATCATGGACAAGATAGAAGCACACTTCATCTCTCAGGTAAAAAGGTTCATTTTACATTTGAGGCTTCTGTTAGGAGGTGTAAATGATTGCCAGAGCATTAAAGATCTCTTGTTTCTTTCTAAGTTAACATGGGAGCTGTTGGTGTCCAAACCATTCTGTGGGAAAGTGTGTCTAGCTAAATACAAAGGCAAATGGGCGAGAGCAGAGGTGAGAAGACTCCCTACTCCACACATTTATCCTGGCATGTGTACAATGACAGTTGGGGCTGAGTAGAAAGATTAGAAAGAAGCATGGCACTGTATTCATTTACACATGCTCTTCTTGATATGATGTTCAGAGGATCGATTCACAGTTCTGGTTCTCTGTAGTTGACCACTTTATGTGCATTTTAAAACTCAATGTGTGAAGCCTTTCTTTAGTAGAGTCAAGAACTTACATATAGCAACTTTAACTGTTTAATACTTAACAATTAGGAATGATAATGTTAGATGTCTATTAGTAGTATAAGTTGGCAGATGTATTTCACAGTGTGATATGTTGTCACAAAGAACGATCAGAAATGGAATGGTATTTTTTTCCAGGTTTTAATTGGTAACAATGTACCCAGTTATGAACACCCATATTTTTCAAGTTAATTCCACAGTTTCAGTTCAGCACTAAAAGGATGATTTACACTGATTAAAGGCTATTGATTAAAATTCATTGTTCAGACTTTTTTTTGTTCCAGACATTTTTCACCTCTTGTTTTTTTTGTACTTTATTTACTTCAGTCAGACTCCACAAATAAAAGGATTAATTCCTTACATGAACGTGTGTTACATCTGTATAGATCATTAATCTTCATGGTAGTCAAGTGCTGGACATCCTGTTTTTGGATCTGGGATTTCCTGCTTCTCTGGAGGTTAGTGACCTCAGAGATATCCCGCCAATCTACCTCAAAGAACTCATCACCATACCACCTCAGGTACATGCATAAATGTCTTTTATGCATTTTCTTGCATATTTGTTTCCACTTATGCTCATCACTTGAAGAAATGTATAGGGCATTGTTTGTTTCATCATGAATCAAGCAGTGGGTTTTTCCCCTTGACTAATATATTTGCATATAGTGAGTGTTTTGGGACTGTGTTTACTTTGCAGCATTGCATTAGTTTGTTTATGAATGAAAGTAAATGTTTCTTTCTTTGTAGGCTATAAAGTGTATTCTGGAGGAACTGAATGCAGATGGGAGTGTTTGGCCTCCTGAAGCTGTTCTGTGGTTGAGAGAGACAGTCCTCAACAAAGTCCCCAGTTGCATGAAGGTTTTGCACATTGTTATTGTTTACTGATTTTTTTTTTTTCTTTGATATTCTTACACTAAATTTGATTTGTTGGCATGTTTGTTGTTTAGATAGTAAAGCTTGATGAGGCTAAGACTGTGCATATCTACCTCTTCACTGGTAATGGAGCCCAGGACCTTCAGAGCAGTGTTAACCGTCAGCTTGCCTCCCGTCCATTCTGGCAGCGGGATGTTCACTTTAGCAAGATCACCAGGGACTCCAAACCTATCCAGCTTGAAGCAGGGGACAGCTCATATACAGCTCCTGCACAGCCTAATTCCCTCACACTTCCCCCTCAGCTGGACTTACCAGTGGTCGGACAAAACATGGATGTTTTTGTGTCGGTTGCATGCCACCCCGGACACTTTGTGCTGCAGCCGTGGCAGGATCTGTACAAACTGGTGGTGCTGATGGGAGAAATGATCTTGTACTACAACAAACAGGAAATAACCCAAATCAACATCCAGAAGAATAGCGTCTATGCTGCCAAGATTGACAACAAGTGAGATATGAGTGGCACCTTTACTTTACGTCCTCATGATTATATGTATTTTTTTTCTTTTACTCTCCCTTTGTTTTATTTCTTCTTTCTTTATTTATAGTTGGCATCGTGTTTTGGTAAAGGGTGTCTTAACCAATGGTTTGGTCTCCGTGTATGAGTTGGATTATGGGAAGTATGAGTTGATCAACTACTCCCAGCTCCAGCCACTCATCGATGAGTTCAGACAGCTACCATTCCAGGGAATTTCTGCTCAGCTGGCTGGTAAGAGCCAAATGTAGTTAAAACAAATAATTTAATCCTGATTATCTGTCTGTCTTTTATTAAAGGCAAACAAGTGCCCCGCTTACTTTTTTAATATATGGGTAGATGACATAAAAATTGGTCTGTGTCCTATGGTATGACATGGCGAAAAAAAAAAACATACAAAAATGTATCTTCATTCTTAGTTATAAATAGCACAAGAGAGGTTTATTTTCAATGTCATTTTTTAGGGCTCATAGGGCTCATTGTTGCATCAACTATCCATATACATCAGTAGAACACATTCAAAATAACAAATAGTAATTTTTCTTTTACTAATACTACACAGGGACTTCTGTGAACTATTTTCAGTGATTGTGCAAACAAATGGAGTAGAATTAAATTTAAGTAACTAATTTTAAACCAATCATGACAATAGTGTGCTTGCATAGCCTTCTTTTATGGTTAACAATCAATTAAAAATGCTTGAAAATGAATTTGATAATGCAAAATTCAATTTGCACGTGAAATGTTTTTTGTTTTGTTTTTTTAGGTGTGAAGCAAGGGGTCTGGGCTGAGGAAGCTTCTATGGTGTTCAGGAACCATGTTGAGAAGAAGCCGTTGGTGGCTCAGATCGAGTCGGTTGAGGAAGGGGAATGGCCCTGGGAGTGCAAAATCTCTGTCTACCTAGTGGACACCACACAGGATGACAATGATGTCTGGATCCACAACATTATGGTGGATTTTTTAGATGAGATCAACAGAGCAGCTTGAGTCTGTCACCACTTCCCTTTCCCAGAACCATGCTGAAGCTTTGAGCCTGAAGAAACCTAGAGTTCAAGAGCATTGACTCTTGAATTCATAGTTGTGTTTGGTGGGTCATTTTATTCATGCATGGTCAAGAAATGATTGTTATTGTTCTAAATGCCATGAAAAAGGGATTTCTTTATCTGTTTTTGCCGTTACATAAATAATACTACTAATAATATTCCATTCCCAAAATTAACTCGTTGATACTTGAACAACCTTCCTTTTTGTGTCTTTACAATAGGGCCATTTGTCTATTTAATTTTTTATGTGTGTATTGTGTGAGACCACTGCTTGTATTGTTTATACTCTTACTGATTTTTGCACTGATTTAGATTATTTCATTGTGTGTTTTCTAAACAGAAAATGGCCTAATTGTAGTAGAACATTTGTGTTCAGATGCTCATGTTTATTTTATTTCCAAGTTAACATTTGGTTCGGAGAATTAAAAAAAAAACAAGACACACTTGGTTGACTGTCATTTGTCTTTGCAACTTGATATCGGCAAAAATTTAGCCTTGAGTTGGGGAACTTATGCAATCCTCTGATTGGTGGGCTTGAGATTTGGCGTCATTTGATTGGCAGTTCCGCGCGGCGGGCGGGGCCATGCTCTGCGGTTCTCCGGGTGTGTGGAAACTCTTTGATCGCCACCGACTACCGGACTTGCTGAAAGAAGGCTGTAGCAGTAACTGCTTTTAATATTTGGACTTTTCTCCGCCGTGTCAAGCTCTGTACTTCTATGAACCTTGGACTTGAGAATACATTGCTTGAGGCAGCAGCACATTTCTGTGAATTAGCGGCTCCGAAAAGAAACCATATCTGGTCAAAGTATTCAGCTGTCACATGCGCTATATATAGTGTGGGATAAGCGCTGCCTGAAGTAAGTGAGAAAGATAGGCGCTCCGGTACTAACACGCTTTGTTTTCCTCATCATCGCGTAGCCATGAAACATACAAATAAGTGTATTAACAGGACTGACGAAGCTCGGAGGAAATTATAAGCTAGTCTTTATGTGGTTAATAATGATTTAGCTTGAGTTTTAGAATGTATGATGTTTTCTACAGCATGCCACGTTGTATCTTTATTTTATTCATGTTGGTTATGATGCAAGTTATGTATGTGGCTTCTGCTAGTCAGAATCGACACGCTTTTATTCAAGAATCATTAATTGCACAATAATTTAAGGAGCTAGAAATGTGTGTGTAATAACTAGTTTATTGATTCAGGACTCCTAAACCAGAGGCTCCGAGTCAAAAGCAGTGTATTTATAATTATTTTGCATTATGTAGTATGTTGTAGTTAGCTGGTCATTGTCCTTGTCTGCTGGATTCATCAAGGACAATGGAGATGGTGCGAAGAACAGATGCCAGCCGTCAGTTTGTAGTAGTTTCCTCTTCTTGCAGATGTATCTTCATAATGACTGTAATGTCATACTGTAGATATTTCTGTAGAGCGTGTATTTTACAGAAAGCGAGCATAAGCTAAGTTTTCAAACAAAACATTTTGGAAAGACGCATGCAGATGCTTTCAATTGGAAAGCATAGATGTAAACACGAAGTATTTGTTCTTCATCTGGTTGTTAATGTGATGAAATACACCTGTGCTGCTCTGCTGTCCGCATGGTTTCAGTTTGGTCAGAGTAAGCCACTTAAATACAGTAGAAAATCGTAGACTTGACATATTGTTCATCCTAATTATTGAGCGTGAAATCCTTAGTAGAATAGACCTAATAATGAATCTGTTTCTCTTATCTTTACCAAGGTCTTGTGCTTGGGGGGGGTTGAGTGTTCCTGCCTTTTTTTAGTTTCTTCCATCCCCTTCCCGCATTTTATCTTATTCGCCATGTTCCGTAAAGAGATGGATAAGTACCGGGATGTGGATGAGGATGAGCTCTTGCAGAAGCTCAGTGAAGAAGAGCTCAGGAGACTAGAAGATGAACTCGAAGAGCTTGATCCTGATGTAAGTGCACTTAAAACAAATCTAAACTTGAACTTTAAGAGCTCTGTAAAATGAAACGGTTCATGAATGTGCTTACACACTTGTCATTAATCACGTCACAAAATATGAAAGGCTAATAAACCTTGTCTTCATTTTATTATTTTTTTAAACAGTGGTTCGCCAAACAAGCCAGGCTTATTTCAGACTCATTTCGAACCAAACCAAATGACATTAAGTCTAAAATAAACCTGTCTCATTTGTTGAACTTGTTTTATGAAACATGCCACTGAACTGTTTCTGATCTGTAAATACGGTATTTAGACTTTTAAGATGTGTGGAAGTTTTAAGGGAGACCTATCGTACGTCTTGTACGTCTTAAGCAGGCTGTTGTTTCAGTTTTGTTAGACTGAATTTAAACATATTGGTGTTTGTTTGTTTGTCGCTGCCAAGTCTGATCGTTTGCCTGCACTGTGGTTTTAATGTATAATGCTATATGCTTTTCTGGAGTGTGCTTATACCTTGTCTGGTTTGCTTGTGTAGACTGTTTGTCTGGACTGTGTTGTTTCCGAGTGATGTTTGTTTGCCTGATTTTATCGCTACCTAGTCTGGTTTGTTTGTCTGGTCTTTGTTGTTCCCTAGTTTTTTTCGTTTTGACTGTGTTATGTATAATGTATCGTTTGTCTTTAGTGACATAATGGTGTTTGTTGGACTGGATTGTTTTGTTTCGGGCTGTGTGTCATTTTTGTTTAAGAAGACCACTTAAGTTTGTTTGGACTGTGTTGTTTTATAGTCATGTTTGCTCGGCCGGACTGTGTTGTTTGCTAGCTGGTCTCATGGAATAAACGTACCTTGGCGCACTTTTTAGCGAGACGCCAAATATGTAGCAATACATATCATTCCAGTTTCCAAAAGAGATGAACACTAGAGGCAGTAAAACTTTTGATTCTATTTCACGCAAATTTACAGAGTTTCGATTAATAAAGCATAATTTTATTTACACAATTACTTGAGGAATATAATTTTATCACTTCAAAACATGCTGGGACATGTGAAAACCGATGCTTTTGAACGTTCCAGCTCCATATCTATGGGTTTTCATAGACGGTATGTTTGTTTGGTAGCTCACGAAGTAAAGAAATGTATTCGAGAGGCGAGGAGCTCCGGTTTAAATCCAGTGTAACGACAGTTCGACAAAATCTCAGATCTGTGTAAAAGGAAGTTGAAATGGCACGCGTTTTGCATTTGTTAACACTTTCGGGTAGGTTTAGGGTTGGACTTGATTTAGGGCAGATTTCCAACATGATAGAGCATTAACTTTTAGCGATAGTCCACAGATATTTCAATTCAGAACCGCCACAATACATACCTATATCAACATAGTAAAAATGTGCCAGGGTGCACATATTGAACCGGTGTTTTAGCGTCACTTCTCTGCAGCGAAACATGCAGTAAAGCACTTAAAAACAGTGTTGCACAAAAAGTGCAAAGGTTACATATTTTTATGAGACCAGGTTTTTTTTTTTTTTGAAGTATAATGTTGTTTGTTTGACTGGATGGTGTTTCTTGTATAATGCTTTTCTGTCTGTGCAGTATGTTGTTCAGTCATTCGTAAGGTGGTGTTGTTTCAAGGGCATTTATTTATGAAACCCACCCATGTTTGTTTGGCTGGATTTGGTTTTTATTACATATCATGGTTTGACTCGACTGCGTTGTTGCTGTTATGTTTTGAGCATTGTTTGAGAAGACCACTTAATTCCTGCTGTTTTTGTTTGTCTGGACTGCGTTGGGGGGATTGGCGTTTCTGGTTAAGACTATCATGGTGAAGACTGGACTGTGGTGTTTTACAGTGTCCGCTGTTGTATTGCAGTATAGTCTCTGTTAGTGCTCTTTTTCTCACTCAGACCGCAGTTTTATATTTGTTCTTGAGGAATCTGGTTTGACTCCAGCATCTAAGCACTTCTTGACAGATTTAGGTACAGAGGTAGGATAAATGTCCTGCAACAGAGAGGAGGGAAAAGAGAATTTCTTCTCCCGAACTGAAATGTTCAGCCAGAGGTGCAGAAGTTTACCATAAATACTAGTGCTGGAGCAAACGTTAATCTGCCCAAAATGTAACAAAAATAAACAGTCCCCACCAAAGCAGAGCCTTTCCCGAAACACTAAATTGTAGTGGAAATCTCTACTTTAACAATTTTAAATGACGCTTTAGAATTAATCAGTGTCTCCGTTTGCTCAATTTTATCTGCACTAGGAATAAACAATATTAAGGTGTCCTGTGAAGCTCTGTTCTCTTAGAGTTCTCTCTGAAATGCTGTGTGTTCTGGATTCTGTCATTGCATTTAACATGCACATACGTACACATCCCCCCGTTTGCTCTGTGGCTGATAGGCCCCGTCTTAAAAGAATGTTATCATTGCTCTCTGTATTTAAGGTGGTGTTGGAGATTCCCTTTTTAGTAAGTGGGTGCAAATGAGAAAACCTGGGTTAAGTGCAAGCTTCAGGAATCTTGTATAGACTGAATCAAATAGTTGCAAAGGGGAAATTGATGGAAAATGGCCCCTTTACCGTATTAACAAGTTATATTTTACTGCAATGGGCTAATGCTTTTTAGGATATTTTGATGACGGATCTCGTGTTTATGAATATGTTTTCAGAACGCACTATTGCCAGCAGGATTCAGACAGAGGGATCAGACCAAGAAAGCTCCGACTGGAACTTTTCAGAGAGATAACCTCCTCGCTCACCTGGAGAAACAGGCCAAAGAGCATCCAGACCGAGATGATCTTGTTCCCTACACTGGCGAGAAAAGAGGCAAGAAGTTATTTAAGTTTAGAACCATGGGAACTTTTTGGAACTTTTAAAGAAATAAGCTTTTGTTTGTTTTTCATTTGTCAACTAAAAAGCCACAGTAGATTATATACTGTACATCACAGGATTTTTTTGGAATGGACATGGTTTTTTTACGAAACCTGAAAACAAACCGTTTTTGTTTTACACTTTCTGCATAATGCAATCAAAATTACACATACCTTGGAAATGATGCACATGAAGTTATACTAAGTTATTCACATTTCACATCTTATTAAGCAATAAAACTTGCATTTAATTAATAGTTTTAGGAGCCAAATCTGAAGTTGAAATGATGCTGCATATGTACTGTAGGACAGTCAAAATGAAATAGACATTTTTTCCTGTATGTGTGTATGTAGGAAAAGTGTGGGTGCCTAAGTCCAAAGTCGTCGACCCTATCCTGGAGGATGTTACTCTGGAGCCTGAACTAGAAGAAGCGCTATCTAGTGCTACTGACGCAGAATTGTGCGATATAGCAGGTACAATACAAATGTTGGCAGTTTAATTAATGTAACATTTTACTTTAAAATATAAATCTATTAGGATTAGTACTGTCAAGAGATTAATCACATCCAAAATAAGTTTTTGTTTAAACAGTATGTGTGTGTGTACTGTGTATATTCATTATGCATTTCAGAAAAATATGCTGTTTCTGTGTTTAATATATCTATTTATAATATATCTATATATATAGACAAATATATCCTGTGCGTGTGTTTATATATATATATATATATATATATATATATATATATATATATATATAAAAAAATATACACATATATTATTCAAACAAAAACTTTTATTTTGCGTGTAAGGATATGATTAATCGTTTGAGAGCACTAATTAGGATGTAATTCAATCACCTTCTCTTCACTAATTTTAATATTAATGCATATTCAAATGAGTATATCCATCTGTAATTTCATTCACTAATTTCCCCTTCCTGTGTGCCTCTCTCTGGTGTGTCCTTTAGTTTTCTGCACTCCATTATTACATCTTCATTCCTCATTTTCTCTGTCCACTTTCCTGCTCCACCGTTTCTAAGCCACGGATCATTCCAGTAGGTTCATTTGTAACATTGTATGCTGCTCTAACATTTCCAGAAAGCTTCTTAAACATTATTTCAGTATTTGAATGGCATGTTCAGCATATTATGTTGTCTGCGTGATTATTTAGGTGTTATTTCAGGGTTACTAAAAAATGTCATTCTGTCATTTACTTACCCTCATGTTGCTTCCAAACTTGTTTGACTGTCTTTGCTCTTTTGAGACACCACAAAAAGCAGCAACATTCTTCAGAATTGTTTTGTGTTTCACAAGGGGGGGGAAAAAGTAAATCGTACAGGTTTGGAACAACAGTAAAATAAATCATTTTTTGTTTTTAGGTGAACTAGCATGCACAGTTCTTGAAACTGCGTATGCGAGCTTGAGCTCTTTTTCTTTCATAACAATGACTCATCCATGTGCTCCAAAGACACATGGCTACCAAAAAAGGGGAACAAAGTTTTTCCTGCCGGCTAAAAAAAAACCCCTCTCAACTGTCAGACGCTAACTTGCTCTCATTTAGCGTGATGGAGAGGTTTCGTTTAAAACGAGGTCAGGTTTTTTTTTTTTTTTTTTTGGGATCATATTTCAAAGACAGCAGGATTTAAGGAGTTGACTTAGTCTGAACAGTTTATATGCAGACAGATTGGAGCTTCATATGGGAATGAGGTTAGTTCAGTTGTCTTTGGCCCAGGGTCAACAATCAGATGCAGCATACATGCCAGACTCGTAAATTGCACTTTCCTCTCAACTCCCTATTAAGATGTTTTGCCGCACGATTTTATTTTTTAATTCTGCACTGGTTCATCTAATGGCGTTACTGTTCTGCTTGAGAGATTTTTCATCAGGTAAATGTGAATAATGTTGGTATTTTGGGACACATAATTTACATATGATTTACTTGACTGACATAAAAAATAGAAAATGGTCCTCTTTTTAATCTTCATCTTATTCTGCTCCCCTCCCCCTCTTTATGAATTTGTAAAGCCATTTTGGGCATGCACACACTGATGAGTAATCAGCAGTATTATGAAGCACTGGCCAGCAGTACTATCGTCAACAAACAGGGCTTGAACAGTAAGTGAATATTCAGTTGTCCTGTACTGCGTTTGTTTGCTTTTATGCTTTATGTTTGTCTGAATAATTATGCATCATTCAATTATAGATTAAATTTAAAGGAACAGTTTACCGAAAAAAGAAAATCTGCTGAAAATGTACTTTCAATCAGGCCATCCAAGATGTAGATGAGTTTGTTTCTTCATCCAGACAGAAATGATCGTCTGCAGGGAATGGGTGCTGTCTTAATGAAAGTTAAGATGATATAGCATTACGATAATCCACACGACTCCAGACCATCAATTAACGAATAGCTAAACGTTTGTCATAAATCCATTAAGACATTAACTTATTATTAATTAAATTTTTTTAATTAAAGTTTTTTTACAAACATGTAGCCTTTTGCTTGGAATCATGGATTACTTGTGGATTATTGTATTGTTTTATTAGCTTTTTGGACTCTCAGTCTGATGGCTTCCTTTCACTTCAGAGGATTCATCGTTGATTTAAAGTGATTTAAAGAACAATTTATCCAAATATGTTTAGATTAAAAAAAATCTTCTCTACATCTTGGGTGAGAGAAATTTCACCAAATTTTAATTTGAGTGAACTGTTCCTTTAAACATGTCTGAATGTCAAACATGCCTGCTAGCAATTGATGCTAAACCTTCTACCTTCTTAGTTTGAGCCATTATTATTATTATTATTATTAGACTTTTAACCAGCTGCTATCCAGGTGATTTAAAGTGTGTTTGAGCTATCATTCTTTTAAAAAATAAATGCATATTTGGTTTCTTTGAAGCATTCCTGTAACTTAAACAGTAGATCACGTCACTAGAATTGTCAAAACCATAGGTTTGCTTTCCAGAGAATGCATTATTTTAAAGAAAAAAATGGACATTCATGTAAAAATGTTAATAAATGTAATGCTATTTCGTATACATATGTTAGTGTAGCTTGGAATTTTTGTTAATAGATATACAGTGTAGAGTTTTACGAAGTGATATAGTATTTTGTTATAAATGTGCCACTGAACATAATTTGTTGTAATTGAGAGCTGTATAATATAAACAGGTGTAATCCAGTGTACTCAGTATAAGCCAGTGCCAGATGAACAGCCCAATGACACAGATGTAGAGGAAACACTACAGAGAGTCAAGAGAAATGATCCAGATCTTGTTGAGGTCAACCTAAACAACATCAAGGTGCTACTTTCACTCATTTATTCATACTGTACTGTCTGTTGCATAGTGTCATAATATTTTATGTAATAGTTCATAATATTTTTAATTTAATGGTTTACCCCGTTATATGTCCTCTGTTTTACTTTGGTTATCTGTAGAATATTCCAATCCCAACTCTGAAAGCGTATGCTGAAGCTCTCAAAGAGAACAATGTTGTGGAACGCCTGAGCATCGTTGGCACCAGAAGTAATGATCCTGTGGCCTTTGTAAGTTGCATAAAGAAAAATATATATATATTCAAATACATATATATCAGATATATTCAAGTTATATGCTCCAAAAAGAAAATGCAGTGACATAATGTGAGATCAGCAATGAATTGTATTTTCTAAGTTTTTAGATTTAAACATTTACTCAGAGAGAGCACTTATCAGTGAATGAAAATTCCATAATTTGCTGTAACTTACACAATTCTGAGAGATAATTCAGCCAATTTGAAGGCAAAATATGGTATGGTACAAGAGTAGACACAAGATTTAGGGACACCATTTTTCTACAAAACAAAAGCATTTTAAATAATTTAATGTTGTAGAGTTAAGTAACAATTTAGGGGTTTTAAAAATATTTTGATTGCACATTGATACATTACAATACAAATTATTATATTGTTATGTTGCAGCAAAAAATCGGACTTCGGACACCAAATGTGCCCACATTTTCTTTTCTTTTTTTTCCAAAAGCAAAAAATGCTACTATGCTGATTTGAATGCATACAAAGACGTTGCAATGCAGTTTTTTCTGAATTACAGTATGTGTAATGTTATTACTGAGATTGACTTGACTAAGTACACTATTCAAATACTGTTCTAACATTTTGTGTTAAGACTTTTTTAAATGAACTATTTTATTCAATAAGAATGCATTAAATGGATTAAAAGAGTTCTTTTTCAAATGAATGCTTTTTGAACTTTCTAAGAATCCTGAAATCATGTTTCACGGTTTACACAAAAATACTAAGCAGCTGTTTACATGGTTTTGAACAGTAGTGTAGGTATTAAACAGCGTGTAATGTTGTTTGGTTCCCAGGCACTAGCAGACATGCTGAGAGTGAACACCACTCTGAAGACTCTAAACGTTGAGTCAAACTTCATTACTGGGGCTGGAATTCTGGCACTCGTGGAGTCCTTAAAGAGCAACACTACACTGCTGGAGCTAAAGATTGACAACCAGGTACACATACACACACGCACACACAAACATATGAGGAGCAAAAGAAGGAATGAAAACAGCTATTATATGCTGTTTGTTTATATGTGATGCAGAGCCAACCTTTAGGTAATAAGGTTGAGATGGAGATAGCTAACATTTTGGAGAAGAACACTACTCTGCTGAAGTTTGGATACCACTTCACCCAGCAGGGCCCACGCTTGCGTGGATCTAATGCCATGATGAACAACAATGACCTGGGTAAGAAACACACACACACTGAGATGTAGTCAAGTCTGATATGTGTATTTCCAAAATAATATTTATTGATTTTGATTGCGTATATTTGTTGAAATATGCTGTGTGCGAGATATATTTGTTGAAATGTGTTTGCTGGTTTTTCTGAAACAGGAACACATTTATCAGTTGGCGATATGGAAGGTTTTTGGTATTTATTTGGTCCAAAATGCTATTAAATATAATTATTATTATGTTATTACAGTCTTCAGCGCAACACAATCTGTCAGAAATCAGTCTAATATGCTGATTTGCTGCTCATGAAACATATTGTCTTGAATTTATTTTTGATGAATCGAAAGTTCGAAAGAACAGCATTTATATTACCTAGGAACTTGTGATTTCTGATCTGTTTGTGGCAGCCTGACGGAATAAGCGTATTAAAGGGAGTATACGTATCGCTGTATTCATGCCATGTATGTATTTCCAGCACGTGTAGTTCGGTCGGACTCAGATGGCGCGATCACATTCACTCTGTCAGTCCCAGAGCTGGAAAGAGCCTTCTGTAAAAAGTTCAAGTTCACAACGAAACCCAAGTAAACTCGAGTCTCGCCCTCCTTCTCTTCCTCTGGGCACTACCTGCTGTCTTTTCGCTCACATTTTTGCCTCCTCGCAATCCCTCAAGCCTTATTTTGAACTTTTGTACTGTACCTTCTGCCGCTTCAGCATCTTCACTGCTGCATATTTCTCTGTCGAAGTGAATTCAAAACCTGACTCTCTCCATTATCTGGTGTTTTTTTGGGGTGTTTTTTTTGGGGTTGTTTGTCTGGCTGTTTAATGTTTTCTTCAGGTTTTTGTCTTTACTTTCTTCTGCATTAAGAGAGTATTCTGATACCAACTTTACTATAATTTTTATATAATTTTTCTGCTGTGCATGCAGAGCTTTTCAATTAATCAATAGTTCACCCATTTTTTAGACATTTTTTCTATGCAATGCTAAAGGAGAATTACCAAATTGCAAAAAGCAACATAAAAGTAGCCCATATTATATTCCAAATTTTTTTGAAGCCATATAAAACTATTCCATTAATTGCATTTTTCAAATCCTACAAGTTTTCTGAGTAATTGTAAGTCTTTTAAAAAATATTTTTTTATGAGTAAAAGTCAAGGTATGTAATGGTCAGGGTATTTGTGTTACAATAATGTTATGATAAAAGCATGACATAAATCTTTGGTTCTATAAAGAACCTTAAACATCCATGGAACCTTTCAGATGGAGAAAAGCGTCTATAGATTTTTTAAATGTTATTCAAAATGGTTCTTTTAGGAACGGTTCACTGAAAGATTCTTTAGGAAATCAAAAATTGTTTATTTCACATGTTTATGTGCTCAAAAGTGATTTGACTCTTTTTGTTTGTGTGTGCAGTAAGAAAGAGAAGGCTTGAAGGAGGACCCATCTTTCCTAAATGTCGGACAAACGTGTAGCGGCTTCAGGAACCCTCTATGGCCTGGGACCTGCATCACACCCCATCTCATCCCATATCCTCCCTTCATGTCTGTCCCTTTCGCATATAACCCTCAAAATCATCTAAAGGAAACATCACAGTCAGAAAGGTACCACCCTCTGTTTACCAGACACATAGTTACTCATGGCGGAGTGTTTTAAAAATGTGTAAACTACCTGCCATAACATTAGCAAGGAAAAATCACCTACGTGTGTTGATGGAAGCAGTAAAGATGAAAATGACCTTCAATTTATCACAATGTTCTCAGTTGACATAATCCTCACGTTGTAAACAGTTTGACCTGTGTTTGGATGCGCACCAAGAGCATCAAACTTCAAACTTGACTGATTGTAGCTGTGGTTTTGCCTTGTCCGGGCCAGTTTGAGTCTCACTGTAGTGGTAGTTCTCACACACATCGCGTAGAAGCATGTACTGTGTGTTTTTTTTTTGGGATGTGCTATAATCTTGACCTGTTCTTCTGTGTGTAAAAACTGGTACATTTTTTGCAATGCAAATTCGTTGTTGGCAAGTCAGTAGACTGTGGTTTCTGTTACTTTTCTATGCAGAAAACAGCAATGAGATTGCATTGCTGGTGCATAATTTTAGAAACTCGCATCGCCAACAACTCGCATTTAAAATGAATACAAATCACTACAAAATCTAAGCTCTGTGTATTGGCACCGCTCCAGTATATTTATGAAATTATTTAAATATAAATAATAAATAAAATATATAAAGTATTTTATATTCTATGTTTGATGAGGGAAAAATCTCTTTTTTGTGTTTAAGGCAAGTTTAGAGCAAGCAGTGATATTTCTCATATTATACTAATGGTCTCTCTCTACGATAACCACTTATTAATGATTGTGATTGATGTGCATACAGTGTTCTCTATAGTCTTCCTCAATAAATGCCTTTTTTTTTACTTTTAAGCAAGAATCGTAACACACAATAGAATACTCATCATAAAATTAGATGGCTCATGAAGTCAATTCCAGGTTATATTTCACCACCCAAAAAATAATAATTAATAAATCAGAAGAAAAAATTCGCATACATCTGTTTTTAGTTGCAAATGTGAATGAAATTGTTCATTGCGCTCTGTTGAGATCTTGTACAGAAACTTATACTTAAAATTGCACTGAATGATTTTGCCAATAGTTATTTTGCCGAATATAATTTCTCTTTGATTCGTCTTGATCCAGACCCCTGGTCATTTCTCTGCGTTTTTCCTGAAACTGGGCATCATTTGCAATTTGTTGTGTGCTGTGATTTAGCAGGATGGGTGTGTGTGTGTGTGTGTGTGTCTCAGATATTTTTTGTCCGTGATCAGGCCTTGCTCTCTTCACACTCTCCCAGCACAATAAAAGTCGGTATGTTTTATTATTGTAAACATTTTTCTACTGTTTAAAGGACAGAGCATTTATAGGACTTTTGAGGTCATTGTCTTGTTCAAAAACCAAAAAGGGAAAATTCACTGTTGATTTTCTTGTCCTGTGTTTGGACGCAGGCCCATAATCATTGCCATAGAGTGCCTGGGCTGGTGCACACATGTATATTTTGTTAGTGCACCTTACTGTATGTGATTTAAGGAATTAATAAAGACTGAAAAGGTTGTGTGGAAATGTCAGCAGAAACTTTTTTTTAACCAGCTTCGCATCAGGAACACTATTTAAATATTTATATGCAGAAGATTAAAATGTTTTAGAATGACCAACAGTGCCACTTTGTGGTCTGGTTTATTAATAGTGTCTGCGTAATAGCAATAATATGCAGGCTTTATATGTGTAACATAATTTGAGGCTTTGTACTTTCTTTAGAAGTTTAATCTACAATGTAAATGTTTAATATACACTATATATTTGAAGAGGCTATGACAGTTAATGGTTAAAGTAAAAAACTAAACAAAACTGATTTTTAGTTTACTGTAGTGACAAATTAATTGCTAACATGAAAGTACAGATTTTTAGAATATTATTGAAAGATTTTCATGAATTTTTATATATATATATATATATATATATATATATATATATATATATATATATATATATATATATATTTTTTTTTATTTATTTTTATTTATTTATTTATTTATTTTTTAATTATTATTATTTTTTTATTCTTGTGATAGTAAAGCTGATTGTTTTTTTATTTTTGTGTAAAATACATGATGCATTTTTTTATGAATAGAAAATGCTAAGTACAAATTATCAAGTCTTGGACTATTAAGTGTGAAACAACATGAGAATCTGTATATATGTATATTACTTGCCCTACACATTATTACACATTATTACTCTCAACTACGGTTCATAAAATCTGCATGTATAATGTTAGACAACATAAATCATGATAACTACACATTTTCTCTTTGAATATTTTAATTCCGTTAATTGCTATATTTTAGTATCGAAACACCAAAAAAGATATGTGTGATTGGTTTATTACAATTCCATATACCCAACAGATCTCAAGACAGACATACCTTTGACATTATCATCATTTTTTTTTAATCATCAGAGCCATTCATACACTCTTACGATTTTATTTCGTTTTACTGCAAGCCAAGCGAACAGAATACGTTATTATTGCTGAGAATGTTGTAGACCACAGACGAAAATTCCCCCTGGCCCTAAACCAGAGAAATTACAGTCCATTCGAAACACAGAGCGTCCCTGTGAAACTGAGTTTCAATCTTAAAATCAGAAATCTTCGTAAATTCAGAATCTGTCGTAAAGCACAAAAACGGTGCGAGAACGCAGTCTCGACAACACTGTTGAACTCAATTGAGGCATTGAATGTTCCAGACCGATGAAACTACAGTGCATCTGTGACAGAGTTTGCCAGAATGAACTAAATGGCGTAGCGACAAACGTACAAAGTAGTTGTCATTTAGCTTACAGCGTGGGAGAATGTTATTGCCTTCTTTATCTGATTGCAATCTCTGCAGCGACAAAAACAAGATGGCGGTGAGCACACGAACACTATGGACACATGCAAAGACCAGAATGTCTTCAACCAAGTATTTTTTTTTTTCCTCATATCGATCGCTAAATGAACGTGGAAAACCTTATCGATTGGTGATACAAAACAGTGGAATAGACACTCGAACAATTCATGCATATATATTGCTGTTTACGTATTGAATAAGAAATAACTGCCGAAGAGATGTCGTGAGTCAGGTTTCCCTGTAAAGATAAAATATGGCTTATATTCTGATAATTAACCCCTCCTGCTCGATTGATTGATTGATTTTGATCTGTCGCTAATATCTAAAGCTCCTCGCGGATTGAAATGTGTGAAAGGTAAATGGTGTAGTCGGTGTTTTGCTCTAGTGCGCTCTCTTCTCTCCGAAGTCAGCACACGTTAAAATAATATCTAAAGCTGCGTGTGCTTGAGATTTTTTTTTTTAGGGAACTACTTCTTCAGCATGTCCTGCAGCGGGCCGGGTAGATACTTCATCACCGTGTCCATGATGTTTTCCTCCTCCTCGTCGTCTCCGCAGCCGGACGGTACCGCTTTCTTTGGACGGGTCAGACTGCCTTCGCTCGCCTGCTCCATCGCCGCCTGCGCCTCCGCTTCGGCCTCCTCGCGCTTCTTGATGCCATACTGATGCAACAAACATAGACAGGTTGCAAAGTTGAAATGAAAATGTTTGTAAAGGTTGAAAAAATCGGTATGGTTCACTGTAAATAATCATTTCAAAAATACTATGGAAGTCAATGATGACCCGAACAGGTTCGGCAGGAAAAAAAGACAGTCAAACAAGGTTTGGAGCTACTTGAGGTGAGTAATTATGACAGAATTTTCCTAAAAATAAAAATAAACCTGTTTATGCACTTTTTTGTCAAATGTGTCCAGACGTTTAAATCATATATGATATCATACTGAACGATTGCAATGCTTATATACAGTTCCGTAATATTTAAACTTTAAAAAATATGATGCAATGACAGATATCGTTTTGTCAAATGTTTTAAGAATTAACTGTCGCATGCATTATTTAATTGTCTTCAAAGGAATAGTCAGATCACAAATGAAAATTGTCATAATTTACTCATTCCAATCCTTTATGATTTTTTCTGTGGAACATAATGGAGCTTTTTCCACACTCTTGTTTCCTCATTTATTGTCGTCGTACATCTAGAAAAGTTTTTTGTTTACTTTTTTAAAATGTAATGTACATTTATAACACCATGCTCCGTTTGATACCTTGGCATTCGATTCAAGAAAACTAGTTAATGTCACAACAGTTCAGGAAGCGACAGCAAAATCCAAATTAAGAAATAATTCATCTGGCAATATTTTTCTCTTTTAAAGAGCATAGAAATGACTTTTCTGCTTTTGGAGTAAATGGAATGCAAGAATAATATTTGCGTAGATTTTGTTTGTCACTGTTACCCGTGAGCAGAAAATGAGAATATGATGACCATATAATGGAGTTCAATGGGAGCATTCTTCAAAATATCTACTTTCATTTTCCACACAAAGAACAAAGTTTGGAATTCTGTGAGGATTAGTAAATGATGACAGAAATGTCATTTTTGGATGGACTATTCGACTAGGTGAAAAATACATTGATAATATTGAATAGTGAAAAAATAGAGCCTCAGAAAGTTTGGAGAACCAAAAAGGATAGCTAATGATCTTTTTCCTGATGAAGATGATTGGTCTCTCTAACCTTGTCCCTGATGCCCTGTCTTATGGCTTCCCGCTCTGCTTCCATCTTGGCGTGTTTGGCCTTCCTCTCTTCCTCTTCCTGTCTCAGAGCTTCCTGTCTTTCTTCTTCTTTCTCTTTTTCTGCTTCAGGATCTTTCTCCTCCTCTCCTCCCAGCATTTTACCAACATCAGGAGGGCCTCCTGCAAACACATAAGAAAATCAATAATATATCTTATAAACTTGTGCATTTTTTTGGATGCAATTTATATGTCCTGTTCATACAACAGTTAAGGCCTATATATTTCCAAATAACTTCATTAATAAGCAAACATGTACTGTACGTGTGTACTATTAAAACAGTATGTTGAGACTTGATGTAAAGCTGATATGATAAACCGAATTATACTTTTTTTAATAAAAGATAATTACATAAATGCACTCAAAAAAATCTAAATTGGTATGTTTTTTTGGTATGACACCACCTGTCAATGATAAAACATAAATAGTTTTCTATTTAAATGTATTTGAAAATAGTTTTTTTTTGTTATGCAAGTGAAGCTGGATTTTTACATGATCATTAAAAAATCATTCCAGTATGCCAATTCAAGAAACCTTTCTTATGTTTATCAATTTATATAATATATATATATATATATATATATATATATATATATATATATATATATATATATATATATATATATATATATATATATATAGTTGTATTTATTTATTTATTTATTTTTTTTACAAACTATAATGCTGGGTTTCTTTAATTAATAGAACGTTCTTTTGGTCAAATTAATGAATCATTGCTGATTAGAGGTACTGATTAAAAAAAGCCCCCCAAGTCTTTGAATTTTAATGTACTCTGAAGTACATTTTATTAAAAACAAACCCAAAACACAAAAACCCCACACTATCCCAATTTATCTGAAACAATAAAAAAACCGATGACAAGTTAGAACAAAAGTCAAAAAAGACCAACCAACTCAGCAAAATAAAGTTAACTCATAAATAATAAATTCACCACGGCAGGTCAAGCAACCTGGAGGCACACAAACACATTCCAAGAGCATCAGAGAAAAATGTCAGATGAATAAATCTATCCAGCCGCTGAAAGAGGTCCTGTTCACTGGACTAAACAGAGCATCCTAGCAGGAACAGGAATAATTCATAGGTTGGTCACAGTCCCGGGGAGGCCACACCATGCCTCAACACGCTTCCAAAAATATACAGAGAGAATGTCACTTTGCAAAAGTCCTGGCCGCCATCCTCATGCCTCTAGTCGTGCGAAGAGTACATCACATTCAGATCTCCAAGCAGAGTCTGGAATGTGAAACGAGGATATATGCGAAAATAATCTAGCTTAGTGTGATATGTGCTACATATCGAAACCCACACACACAGATCAATTGCTGTGGTCTGGCTCTCACCGCCCACTGAAACACAAACTCTTCATCATCAGAACATTACACCGCAAGGCGAAGAATGTACTAACAAGTGCAATATCAAGGAGCAAACTCATCAAGAATGCTCTGAAAGCCTGTGGCTATGCAGAACGGGCCTTTGTTAAAAGATGTCTAGTAAAAACACACAGAAACGGAAAAACATTGTTACGCTGTATGTGGATGAATTGGCACAGAACTTTCAAGGGATCTTCAGGGGTAGACTTGAACTTAAACCATCCTTAACACAAATGTTTTTAGAACAGCTAAGGGTCCGGTAAAGGTACTGAATGATTAATAAACATTTGCAAATAATGAAGAAACATGAACAAACGCTTAACAAATGATTTGTAAAGATGTGTAAATAAGTTGAATTCCAGTCATTTGGGGCATTTTTGCCATTTTGATGACTGCTCATAAAGGTATTAATGATTAGTGAACATTAATAAATATTTAGAAATGATGAGAATCGTTTCCACTTCAGATTGAACAGTGCGAAAATATTAACATATAAATAATAAACGACCTTTAAGAGGTGTAAATCGTAGAAATCCACACAACAAAAAAGGCACAATTATGAATTCATGAATATGTTAACACGAATAGCGTGTGAAGTGCTTAAAACGACTAATTAAGCTCATTTTCTTCACAACATTTTTACATGTAAAAAAAGAGCCTTAGATTATACATATGAATTAAGATTTCATGTCAGCATTCATAAAGTTCATTAATAAATAAGCTTTTAATAATATGTGACCTGGAGAACCCTTTGTTAGTAGCAACAGCCAACATTATACTGAATGTGTCCAAATTCTTGATTTTTCTTTTATGTGAAAAATCGTTAGGATAATAAGAAAAGCTTGTGTTCCATAAATATATTGTGTAAATTTCCTACTGTAAATATCTTAATTTTTGATAAGTAATATACAAGAAATTCATTTGGACAACTTTAAAGGCGATTTTCTTAAACATTTAGATTTATTTTTTTCACCCTCAGATTCCAGACTTTCAAATCAGTTCAATCAGCCAAATATTGTCCCAACAAACCATACATCAATGGAAAGCTCATTTATTCAGCGTTATACACTACAGTTTAAAAGCATTGACCATTATGACCATGAACTTTATCGCTGACGTTTGTAAGCGTGCATACATGTATGTATATTGTCTCTAAGCCCCTCAGTGTCTGTATATGCTCTTAAACGTCTGTTTATTTTTCAGCGTACATTGTCATATGTACTGTATATCCATGTTTTTGACACCTTTGAGTGAATTCGTAGTATTTTTAATCCATAGTTGATCCGTACATTTTAGCTTCAAGGAGTGTATGGAGGAAAAATGTGCAACAACGACAGACATGGTGAAAAATAAAAATTCACCAGTCTGGTTAACTTTACAGTGTTAACATATGGTGTTGCATGTGCTCCCTTTCCGCTTTTGTACCTCTCAACAGATGGCATCGAAATGGTTCTCCGTCTGAAACGTTAAACCAAAGCTGCTCATTTTTTCGAGTCTATGATGAAAGACTCGCTAATGTATCAGTTTAAGTCTTGCGTTTTGAAATATTTATTTTTGGGACGGTTAGGGCAGCTGGTGCTCTTCACACTGTCCTCTGCTTCAGTCAGCTGTTCTGTGGCCCCGCTCCAGCGGTGACATCAGCTTTTCTACTTTAAACACACTCGGGCTAAAGTCTGAAAGCACTGAAGCAAATATTTGAACTGCATGGCCATTTGGGCATCCACATCACAGGACCACACCACATCGCTACACACAAACAAGCTCTCACATACGGCACAGTGAAGGTGAGAGACGGTCCCTTATTGTATGATTATAACCAGAGCCTTGCACAAATATACCGAGGTGTTGCCACTGGCCTGAATGATAACAAATATTATCATGCACCATGGCATTTATGTGATATTGCATGCTATTTCAGTGAATTCCATGGTATGTTTTAGAAAAAGTGACCTGGACCACAAAACCAGTCATAAGAGCCTTTTTTTAATTGCGCCATCTAAAGGATAAATAAATAGGATTTCCATTGATGAATGATTTGTTATGATAGGACAATATTTGGTCGAAATACAACTAATATCTAATATCTGAATATCTAGAACCCGAGGGAACAAAAAATCAAAGTGTTGAGAAAATTGTTCTTAGCGATGCGAATTATTAAAAATTTAAGTTTTACAGTAGGAAACGTACAAAATATGTTCATGGGTCTTTTTTTGTGTTGTGAGACTGAACTATATTAAAATATAAAATATATAAAATTAACCTAACATAAAAACACGCAAGAAGGCTTGTCTCGGGTCTTGACCCTTTTGATTAAACTATAAATATAGTAATGTCATAATTTTGTTGAGTTTGTTTAGTAAAACTAAAAGCGTAGTAAATCAAATTTTAACAAATAGAACTGAAATGCTGAATTTTTAACTGTTACGCAGTGCAACCCTTTTACTACACGTCTATCCACATTACAAAATATAAATATGTAACATTACTTAAAATTGCAGCTGGCTTTTTCTATGCCGTGATATTAACAAATGCATGAAATGACAAACAAATAATATATATCTTCGTAATGGCGGTAGATGCTAACTCGGTGGAATGGAATTGCTGAATAAAGTCTTGATTTTAGTTTATTTTTTGACTGATGTCACATGGACTATTTTGTTGATGTCCTTAGTACATTTTTGGGCCTCGAGGACCCTTGCTGTCTATGGAGGGTCAGAAAGCTCTGGGATTTCATCTCAATTTGTGCTCCATGAGCAAATGTCTATGACGTGAAGGTGAGTAATTAATAAAAATAATTAGTATTTTTTTGTACGAACTAACCCAGAACCGCTCAACTCAAGAACCGCTCAAAGAGAAAAGCACATGGCCATGAATTATAAACAACATTCGCAAACGCGTTATCCTCTCTGCCGTAGTTCATTATTATTTAATTACGTTTTTTTTTTTTTTTTTTTTTAATAATTAGCCCTCTGCTCATACTGCTCAATATTCAGTGATGGGCTGCCGCGCGCGGTTAGACGCTGAACGCCAAATAGTGTCTCTTTCAGGCAGTCTCTCAGCGTTCTCTCTCCGGAGCGTTAAGTTGAACGTCGAACGACTTCCAAGGAGCGCGCACGTGACCACTGCTGCAGCACTACAGCACTGACTCAAGTCTTTCATTCTAACTTCTAATCTCCCAACGGGAATATAGCCTATGCACTCACCTCCCAAAGCTGCCTTCAGCAGGAAATTCATGATGGCTTTTCAAGTGTTCCCGTCCTTGTACTTGGCACTTCAAACGTATGAGAGCAGAGATCGTCCAGCCAAATCTGCAAACAAAACGAACACTGGTTTTATTATTAGTAGCTAATAATATATATATATATTTTTATAACGCTAACAGTAATAACAGCAAAAGTGATGATAGCCTGCTGCAGCTCAGTAAACCATGCACAACTTGATCGGAACGTTTTGTCCTTCAGCTCACGAGGTGCAATGTGAAACCAGTTTTTCACATGCATTTTCTTTCAGCGCTGCATGGTCTTCGAGCAAAATGCGACTCGGTAAATATCATTCCCATCTTCCACGGTGACAGATAATAAAATCCCTCCGTGCGGTTGATGCTGATAGCGACAATCAGTCACAAATAGCATCGTGCAGAGCGAGTTTGATTCATTTGCGTTACTGCCTATCACCACCGTGCGTAATTTAGATAGAAAATATACCTATCAACTTCCGGGGGTCAGAGATCCAGAAGGTAACTTTGGACTTATCGACCAATGACTTTCTTAATCCGGTCCAGGACGCTCTATTTAGTCATATGGCCCAAGGATCTCCGCAAAGTGTTTTCGTTCCGACCTCAGTAGTCTTGGTGCATTACCTTACTTGAACCCCCGCCGCAAAGGCTCGGCTCTATCTAGCGCACGAGCCGCTTTCAGCACCACCTTCGCCGGACAGCACCTGCTCGCGCCCCTCGCACCTCCAGCAGCAGCAGCAGCCGTGAGAAATGCGGTGTAAATACCTGCTCGGGGTCCGCGGAGGAAGCGGGCAATCGCGCCGACGGGGAAGTTGACGTGGGCCAGTTGTGTGAGGATGTGTATTATTAACCCGCTATGAGCATCCCCGAATCTCCAGGCGTCTCTTCCTGCTCGCCCAGCGCCTGTCAGAGCGTTGGCCAGGGGAACTGCAGCCGGAACGCAAGACGGTGAAAGCCCTGTGCATCACACGCAGCCTTTTTCCATCAAAACATCCCACGTCCCCAGCCGGAGAGAGGAGCGATTGATTGGAGGTGCCGGGCGGGAAACACGCCTCTGCCAGTGCTTAGCACCTGATCCCTCCGCTACTGCTGGGAGCTTCGTGTAACAGATGCTCTCAGACCTGGAGAACGAAAGATGGAGGGATCTTTACCTCTCATGACTTGGGCGTCGGAGGAGTCTCTCAAGAAAAAGTGCTGATTCAGAATTTATTGCTCAGACTGGGCTTGCCCTTTACAGGTACAATTCATCCACATTGTCCCACACCATGGCCCCTAGCAATAATGAAAATGATGCTTTTATTTATGGAGGCAGTGAACTCATCGATAGGAAACGTTTTAGTACAAAGGGTTGTTAAATATTGTTCAGTCATCAAAGAATCCTGATATAATATGAAAAAAATATTAAGCAGCACGACTTTTTTCAACATTGATGTGAAATCAGCAAATCAGATTTCAGAATGATTAATTGACATTAATAAATGGATACAATTTTTTATTTATTTTTTTGCCATTGCAGGATTGAATTAAAATATAATAAAAACTTTAATTTTGCAATGTAACTGTTTTTATGTGGCAAGCATATAAGACACATCTTTAAAAAACATTTAAAATCTTGCCGACCCATTAATAATAATAATAATAATAATAATAATAATAATAATAATAATGGCAATAATAAATGGTAACACTCTAAGCTTAGGCTAGCTGTGAAAAAAGCTTTAGTGTAATATTTTTGTTTGGGTAAATAAATTCATTTTGGGCAATTCATTTAATGTGTGTAGAAATAAACAATCATAATAATGTGATCAAAAGCTATATTTCAACCTAAAAATGTGTAAAAATGCATGTTTTGTCATGTCAGCTTAACCCATATAGCAATTACTTTAAGTGCTCTCTATCTACAAATTGGATGCATGAGGTCACCTTTCCCATCCTAAAAAACGAAGATAGCTAAGAAAAATACAGGCGTTTACATTACATTTTGTGGCATTTAACAGGTGCATTTCATTTCGAAGCGTCTTGCAGTAGAAGTAATTAAGTACAAATTCTTTACAATTAAATGCATAAAATGTGATTATTCAAGATGTTTATGCAAAAAGCTGTCTGACACCAGGAAGAATCAATATTCAGTAAGACCTTAGGGACATAGTTACCTTTTAGCTGAGGATGCGCCACATGACTCTGCATGATTTAAACACATCCTCGCTCTTAGGGCAACACTGCAGTGCGCAAAGGTTCTCCCTACAGTCATAACACCTCCCTGTTGCTGTAGTGTTGTTAAAAACCGGGCTGATGCAACTGACCCATGAAAAGGTTTAGCCTTTCAGTGCTCTCTCTGCTGAGAGGAGACTGTGTGTTTAGCGAACGGAGAGAGTTACGAGCTCAAACATAAAAGCATCTCTTTAAAATGTCTCTAAAAGTAAAAAGAGAGGAGAGCAGACGCAGTTCAGCTTCTCTTTTTCAAATAAGCAACCGTCTGCTTTCTCTTATTCCTTTCGTCGTCCCACGTCTAAATTTGACAAAGAAGGTGGGTCCTTAAATCAAGCACTGAACAGAAAGGCCTCCTGAGATCATCAGTTGCATTGATCAAAAATTCAGATCAATATTGAAGGACTGGGAGAGAGAGAGAGAATGAAGGATGCTTTATGGTCCAACCGTTTCTGCTGAACTTTTTATTCTGCGCGCATTTATCTCTTCTGGACCGCAGCCAAATGGGAAACACTGATTTATTGGCTCTCAGCGCACAGAGCTGAGTGGACAAAATGAGGAGCGGGCAGCGAGAGCAGAGCGGAGGAGAGACTCTTATTATCGAAGAACTGAAGGTGAAGAATAGGAGAAAGAGAGAAATATGTTTGAAATGTCTTGTAAACACCCAGCACAGGTCACATTCATCTCTGCCATCTCTGTCATCTGCGCTCTGCCGGGTAAAGCGTCCCTGAAGAGTTTTTTACGTGGCATTGCCTCCTCCTTGTCAGAGAGATTTTAACAGGTTATGACTGCAACGATACAGAAGGGAGGGACGGGATGATTTGCCAGACTGAACGAAGTCCAAAGTGTGATGAAGTCAGAAATAAACCTGTGCTTATTTCTAGAGTGACTAACTGAATATCTGTTCAATTAGTCAGTAGCCTTTTTATTTGTTGCTTAATTTGCTAGTCATTTCCCTGTAGTTTTTATTAAAAGGTTGTCTTTGTGACTCAATAATTCTGATGAACATTCTGATGAAAGTAAAAGCAGAATGCACTACGGTTTAAATACTTCCAATATTGTATTGGCAACACTCACCTTCAGGCTATTCGAGACGTGGATGGTTTTTCTGTATTGGGGACCAATTTGAAGAAATGTATTTACATTATGTCACTTGCTCAGTATAATGGACCATCTTCAGTGCATGGGTAAGGTCAGGATGAGAGTCCAAACAGCTGATAAAAACATCACAATAATGCATAATATAAAGAATGTCTTCTAATGAAAGTGTAAAGCTTTGTGTTTGTAATAAGCGTAATTCATTATTAAGACATTTTTAATATCAAACTGTTCCTAAAACACCTATATCCATAATAGTGCAGCTGAAAAAGTCATATTGTCTTGAAAAAGCACAAATATTTGATTGGATTTTGATCTGAGAGGACAACGTGGGATGGACTGTAGCAAGCATTATTATAAACTCTATTATAAGTATTTTGGGCAAAAGTGAAGGTTTAAAGTTAGATGCCTGAAATCTGATCAATGGATAAAGCCTTTTTTTATACTTTTGTTAACATATTTGTTTTTGGAGTTTGGATGTATGTATTGTTACCACTCCATAAAATACTGTTTAAATAAATAAACGAAGTTTTATACGAGTAAAATGTCACATAAGCAAAGCAAATGTTATAGGTCTTTGATTTATGCTAGTGAAAAAACTGCTTTTTAGCATGCAAATTCTAATCAATGTAAATAGATCGAGCGTAATGAAATATCGACACCAAATGTGTCCTTTCCCAGCCGTAGGTCCCCTGTCTGCCATTGTGTGGTTTTCGAGTGACAGATCACCTTGTTGAGACGGTGTGTTCGGAGCTTGTGTTTGCTTTGAAAGTGCCCTTCCCTTCTCTCACGTTTCACTGCGACACGCCGGGTCAAAACCGCTCCGTTGTACCCCGCGAACCCCTCCCATCCACGCCTCGGGTTTTTTTGCGAAGAGCGGTTTGCGGAACGGCGGCGCTTTTGATTACGCAACCCGGTCCACTTTCGCGCGCATCATGCCAACGCCACTGCAATGCAGCATCGAGCGCACCGCCGCCGCTGTTCTGCAGTAACGCTGCTGGCACGCGATCATCTCGCGGCACCGAGCGGGCGTGTATTGAGTATTGATAAGGAGTGATGCAGCGAGAGCGAGCCTATAATCATCGTGCCAATATCCCCCACCAGCTCTCTTCTGCTGCCGAGAACAGGTGCGGAGCAGCTGTTTCACATGCAGTCTTTAGTCTGACTCCGATTTCTGAAATCACGGAATAGCTGTGTGCGATTAGATTACGCCTGTCTAGCTCAAACTAAAAGATAGAGGAGAGAAACCCATCTTTGTAGTTTTGGAATAGGTGCAGAAGCAACCCAGCTTCGATATTTATCATGACTGATAGTACAATATTAATTATTCATGTCTACAATGTAGGCCTGCGTTTAATTACATTTTTTTTAATATAAATTCCACTAGGGTGCCTTTTTTTTACTTAAAATAAATCTAATGCAAATGCAAAAACGCTGGTGTGCCTGCAGATTAACAAATGAATCCCTCATTGACAAATAGACTTTGATTGTAAGTAAGTTTGCTGCAAGGCAAATCAAACCGAATGGGAGTAAACTTACTGAACATCTAAAAGTAAGATAACAGAGAGATGGGATATTACCATATCTGAAAAGCGAGATGTTATGAATTAGAATAAAAACTAAACAATAGAAGCAAAGAGGAGACAATGTTTAATCTGCTGTAAAGCAAACTATAGGTTTTGCCAGAAATCCCATTCACTGTCCTCATAAAGTTTAGAAGAGCCATTTTTTTCCTGAAAGAAGAAAGTCTAAATGTATTTGGCTTTTGAGTAAATCATGGGCTAATTTTCATTGAGCTATCGCTTTAAGAGATGTTTTGGTGGTTGCTAAAATTAAATTAAAAGAATCTACATTTAAACCAGGAACATTTAGTAATTATTTTACTCGTTTTAATAAGGGAAGTTTTGTTAATGTATAGCGTAGCCTGTTGCGATGCTCAAAGCATGTGTTACTGATTGTGCTAATGGACATTTCAGCGAAAAATCTAACAAAATATAAAAACAAATAAATCAAGAAATTCATTATTTATTTTAAAAATATATACTTTTTTTGCTATGGAAAAAAGTTGATGCTGTTTCCCGTCAGTGGGGGGCAGCAGTGAGCTGTGAAGCGCCGCTCGCCGCTCCTCCAATAGAAAGCGAGAAAGAATCTTCTGACGGCGATAAGCATTGATCCGATTAATCTGCCTCAGTTGATTTATTGGGTGTATCAGTATTTGGTTTGATCGATTCCGTAACATCTGTTACCACGCAAGGGACTGTACTACAGATAATCGTGTCAAACGTAAGTAATGGGCTAACAAGGCAAGCTAGCATTCTTGGGCCAGAGGCAGCAGAGTGTGTATAAAAGTACACGCGAAACTTTTTGCCACGTTACCTTTACTGTAGACTCGACGTATGTTGTTTATTAATTAAATAACTTTTCACAGCTCATTTGACTTTGCAGTGTATTTAGTCGGTAATGTATTCGGTATTTAATTGAAGATGATATCGTTACAAATAGACTTTGTACAGCGGTGTCCAACGTTATTACAGCAGTAGTATTTTCAGTCAGTTAATTCTACATTTTTCTGTAGCTTGTCTGTGGGAAATATCGGTTCACATTTCCAAATGTTAATTTTCCATTAATCTCAAACCGTGACGGACGCCTACAAGATTATTTAATAAACTATCTGCAAAGCTACAGTACTGTGACGAGTTTTAGGCACCGGTGTAAAATGCTGTCGTAAATAGATTTTCTTCATCGACTAACATTGTTATAACATTATAGTTTACCGCTAAGTAAACTATATTAATTAAATCCGTATTTGGTGGGACCATCCTAAAGCAGCTTTTGCTCTAGGTGCACTAGCAGTTTTTCAGGCAGGTCTTTTGAAGCACCTCGGGAGACATTGTCACAGTTCTTCTGGGTTTGTTCTGTCTTTGTTTTTTTTTTTTTTTTTTTAATCTGTCTTTCTTGTTCTGTATTTCTTGTGGCCACCACTGTATGATCTTCCTCATGTTTATCCGTAGTACTCTGAATGTAGTATTTTACAGCAATGATATCAAAACAGTATATAAAACATCCATACATACATACATACACACACACACACACACACACACACACACACACACACACACACACACACACACATATATATATATATATATATATATATATATATATATATATATATATATATATATATAATATGCATATTTTTAATATATAAATATTTGTTTAATATAAAATGTTTGATATATAAATGCAATGTATAGTTAAATCTATACATGCATGTGTTTATTTAAATATACATCATATTTTGTGTAAACAAAAACCTATATATATATATATATATATATATATATATATATATATATTAGTAATTAATACTAATACATTATCCAGTGCTATTGTAGATCAGGTGCTTGTCTCTGGTTCCTTCAGTAGATGGCACTATTTCCCTTTGTTTTGATGACCCTGCTGTCTGCTGAAAAGATGTTCCTCAGTTCCAGATGTTTGTTTGTATTACTGTGTATTACTGTAATTATACAGTATCAGTGATACAGCATCAGTAACAGACCTCATGCAGTAGCTCTGTCTGTATTTTTTTTGGCTCATCTCTCACCTCTGGTAGAAGCTCTTGTCGTGATCAGCATGTTGTAAATTGTTTTTATGCTCTTTTTTTTTTTTTTTTTAAACGGCATATGGATTATTTGAAACTCATAGGAAATAGCACTTTTATGAGTTATTAAAGGAGCACTAAGATTGATATGGCAGTCCAAACCATCAGAAGGAAAACAATTAAGATGATTGGAGGATGTGGTGTCTGCAGCTTGAAGCACAAATGTCTAATAATCTTCCTTATAATCGATGATTTCTTGCAGCTGTTCTGTTGCGTTATCAGTGCTTTGTGATGCAGCACCTTCTCTGTGCAAATCGATTTAGATATATGACTGTCAGTGTGACGGTTAAATTCTGCTTTAGGATATAAAAGTTGAAATGCAAACAGAGACAGATCCTTGTCCACCACACCTAAGTTTAACTCTAGTCACACAACACACCCTTCCAGACGAGAAAGAAATGCATGGCTAAAGAGAGAGTTCAGGCACATGCCATCAAATACTGAAGTAATGCTGTTCCTGCTCCGTCACTCTCAGCATTGAGGTCACAGGTTGTGAGGACGTGGCTCTTATTTAGAGAACAGTTGACAGTTTCAATTATTTTAATCTGTTATTTCTCTCATTTTTGTTTGGTTGATTGTTTTTTTTTTTTTTAATTGCAAAGTATTAGGGGGGAAGCACCGAAATGAAAATTCTGGGTGCAGTTGGCAGAAAACCGATTATTTATTTCATTAAGCATTATATAGTCATTTTGTAAGATTTTTTAATTTATCATAGTTTAATGATCCTGAATATAAATTAAAAAAAAAAAAAAAAAACAAGCCTTTAAAACA
The DNA here is from genome assembly GCF_018831695.1 of Puntigrus tetrazona. Classification (NCBI taxonomy): domain Eukaryota; kingdom Metazoa; phylum Chordata; class Actinopteri; order Cypriniformes; family Cyprinidae; genus Puntigrus; species Puntigrus tetrazona. The sequence goes on from NC_056699.1 coordinate 7,777,123, forward strand.
ACCACACTTTTACTGAAAATATTAATAATGACAACATTTTACAATAGGGTTCATTAGTTAACTACCAGAACATGAACTAATAATGAACAATAGTGTATTAATTGATTTATTAATAATAGTCAATGTTAATTGCAACATTTACTAATGTAGTATTAAAAAAACAACAATTGTGTTTAATGCACTTTGAATGCACAGCTGTATCATGTTTAACTAACATTAAGAAAGAGCTCTGCTTTTTGATCTTTGTTATTTGAGCTGCAGGCTACTATATTAGCAGATGCATGTGGAATGACAGGGCAGGGCGCGTCATATATTATCTAGCATATTTTCGGCTCGTGCTTTCGGCTCGCGTTTCTCTTGCATTTTAATTTTTTCGGCCACTAATTTTCAGTCCCTACAAAATATTTTAGAGAAAAATCTAGTTATGGTAAACAAATAATTAAAATGGCTATAATTAGGAAGAATCCAAAAAGAGTTGTCATGAGCTTTGCATATCGGCATATTATTATTTATTATATTAACAAATTAGTTGGGTAAAATGTAAATATAACATACACGTATGCATATATTAATATATAATTCATTTATTTAATTGTTATAATGAATTATTATAATTATTATATTGCTTAATATTTCGTAATTATTCTCTGATAACATATCTGATAACAAATATTCCTGTGCTTTTACTTTGTTTACTGTGTATTAATTTATGTTATCATTCCATTTTAATTAATATTTTTCAAGAAATTAAATTTACAATTTATTCTGTTTGGGAGAAAACCTGCTATTTATTGCTGTTTGATTGATATTGAAAGTAATTAAATGAAAATAATAATTAATTTTCTATGAATTAAAGCAGCTGCATTTAAATAGCATGTAATTAAAGTTTTGTCAGCAATTCGGAATATTATTATATTGATACAAAAACATGCAGTTAATTTTACATGTTTTTATAAATATATTTATTAGAATTAATACATATGCTGAGACCTGTCTTGAGTAAATAATTGTTTGTTATTTTTATTTGTAATGTTTGATAGTGTATATTTTAATATAGCTAATTATTTTAAATGTTTTAAGAAAATTACTGAACATTAATTTTAATTATTCAATTATAACATTGTATATAAGAAGGCAACAACTGGATGTGTTTTTAGCTGGTTCAAATAAAAATAAATAAAAAATATCTAAAAATATCTAAAAATAAATAAATATCTAAAAGGTGTAAAAAATACTTCCATTTAGCTGCAGAATGTGATCAATATTAAAATTGTTAAGGCATTTGATGTTGAAAGTATGTCGTGGGATTATAGTAACATGCTGGAATGTACAAAGGATGTACAGCAGCTTCTGATTGATCTGCTAAGGAAGTAAGACGTAGATTATTAGGCAGAGGGATGTTCCTGTGCACACAACTGTTGTGTGTACGCGTCTTTTCCTTCTCTCCTCCCCGCTTTTAAGTGCTTAAATCTGTAAACTTCTTCCTGGAGTGGAGAAGGTGCAGGGGGGAGGAGACACAACCAGCTCTCTCCCAGACAGCCAATGAGCGTGCAAGAGCTGTCCTGTCCCCGCCCCCCTGCGGCCGGACCTGGCAGAGCTGCTTTGTGTGAATTATGCTGGGGGCGGCTGTTCGCCTCTTTTTTGCTTTAATGGCTGTCAGAGACGCCAAATAGAGGCAGAGCAGCTAGAAACGGAAACGGAAAAGAAATCCACTGGAACCATCATGATGCCGGGAAATGCCAGAAACCCACACGTGAGTCAGAGACCATTTTTTCATTAGCTTTTTTCATTCCTTCTGGCTTCTTCCATCCCTCTTGCTCTCTCCCTCCCCCCTTGTAATGTTGAGGGAGCAGCTAGAGTCTTGTGATGCCTCTTTGGTAGGGATGATGAGGGTTGTGGTATTGTGGTAATGGTGTTCTGGGTTTTATTTTTATGTGGTGGAGATGACTGCGGCTGGTGGGACAGACGGGCAGTGCCCTAGAATCCCTCTAATACATTGTAGGACAAGTGTGAGAGTGATGAAGATTTCCCAAAAGGCCTAGCACTGCCTTAAACTATGCCATATGCCGTTGTAAGCTCATTTTTGGAGGACTTTTGGGAGGTGGCCCCGAAGATGTTCTGTAGGCATCTATTGGCTGTAGAGTACAGATACTGTACTGTCTGAGACCTTGTTCGTGTCATACCACGAGAGGAAAATCACATGTTTGTGAATCTTTAAATAAGTTATTATATTACACGCTGGTTCCGTGTGATGAACCTACATAGACGTTAATGTAATGTCAGGTTAAGGTTACTGCAGGTTTTACGTTGAAAGTTTGTCTTGTCGGTAATTTTTTTGGGATGGCCACTGAAAATTGTTTCGCCATCATAGGAGTAAATTGCATTCGTTTAAAATGTTTTAATCATTAAATTCAGCCTTGACGAAGGAATATCGTGAAAGTTTAAACTTTTGAAAAGGCGCATTGTTTTGAACTGACCTTGGCAACAAACACACAGATTTGTTGTGAAGCGCACACACACGAGACACTGAAAATGTTCATTCATTCTTTCGCTTCGTTTCATTCATTAATTTATCTGTATGTTCATTTGGTCCAGTTCTCCAGCTTGAATAAATCACACTGACATCTTCCGCTGTACAGAATACACATTTCTCAGTGGCACATTATATTGAATTATGAACGTACAGAACATTTAACATGCTGTAATGATTACACTTCTTCCATTAGAAATATTTCTAAATTAAAATTAATTAAATGTTTTTTTTGTGGGATATAATGTCAGGATTGTATCCCACAAAATATAATGAGGACGAGCTTTATTAAGAAATTTGGCATAATTTAGATTTTTATTTTAATAGAAGTGTTTAGGAATGAAGTTGTAATGAACAGTGAGGAAGCTGTTGCATTTTTTAATTGTTTAAAATAGTTTGCTTGTTAATTCTGAGAAAGTGTGGCTTGACCAACATGAAAAATGTTTTACATTAAAAAGGAAAGATTTTTATATATATTTCTATATATATATATATATATATATATATATATATATATATATATATATATATATATATATATATATATATATATATATATATATATATATATATATATTGCTTTGGATATATATATTGCTTTGGATATGTACTCATGTCCAAGCTTCAGGGAAAATATTACTTGTATTTGCTAGCATTTTAAATGTCATTTTTTTTTTACATTTTAAAATGCTGTAATGTTTCAAAAACATAAAAACAGACATCAATACAAATATTACCTTCATGCATGTCTAAAAGCATGAAACTTAGCATAACTCTATTGTTCTTTGAACCGTTTAAAATGTTTTAGCTCTGTGGTGCAACTGGTTTGTCTTGGAATTTAGTCCTGACGTTTGACATGACACGTTTTTTCATTCATCTGAGGCTTTGTGACAGAAGACGACTCAAACCACAAGTTTATTTGCATTGGCCCCAAGACACACCCTTGTGGCATTCCTCCATGTTTGGAATAGTTTATTTTTTTCTAATGTGAATGGCTGAAAGTGATCTCTTGTAACAATAACAATAATAATAATATCATTGAATAACGTTGTGTGGAATCATTGTGAGCCATTACGCCCAACATAAATCAGATTGCCGCAAATATGTGCTTTGCTCCTGCAATTATATTCTTGCTGGATGACATTTTTTCATTAAATATCTTTTTGCTGTGAAATCCATACAGATTTTTATTAAGTAAAAAAAAAAAAAGTTTATATTGTTAGTAATATTTCAAAATGAGCATTTGCTGGCCTGAAGCAGCTTTAGCTTATTACATACTCCAAAAAAATATGACCACATTAACACATAAATGTCGTAGAATAGTTTTTTGAGAAATGCATGTTTTATTGAGAGCTTTGAGACGCATGATACGGCCACTATATTCCATGTACTTTGAATGTGCTACTTTCCAGCGCTGTTTACTTTACGCTTGTAAAACTGATTTGAAATCTTTAAAATGGTCAATGTCCAAATGCAGAGTGCCAGCGTATGATGGTGCCTCTTTCGTTAGAAGAGCGTTTAGCAATGTGTTCTGCTGGCCAGTAAAGAATTGCCTATTCAAGGAAGGTCACTTTCATGATGGATGCATAGTTTTATATTCCTCTATGAAGTGACATGGCAATATATACCTATTTTCTTTCCTTATTCTGTTTTCATGCCTCAGAGTGTTCAGGTCAGGAATACTCATGTAAGTATGATCCTTCTCAATTTAGCAACCCCTGGCATGAAAGACGTGCTCTGATTTGCTACTACTACAGAAGTATTTTCATTTTGTTTTTCTTATTTAAACATACACTATTGTTCAAAAGTTTGGAACATTCAAGATTTTTAATGCTTTTGAAAGAGGTTTCTTCTGCTCTCCAATCAAAACTATGGTAATATTGTAAAATATTATTTTTCTTTAAAAAAAAAAATTCAAGCCATTATTTTTGTCTTTGTATCCTTTACAAATTATCTTTATATGCTGATTTGGGGCTCAAGAAACATTTCTTATTACACCTGTGTTGCAAGATTCTGCTGGTTTTAACCTTGTGAATATATATATATATTTATTTATATATATATATAAATATATAAATTATGCAAACCTGATATAACTTTAATAAATAATAATAAATTTATAGCATAATTTTTTTTCTTGCCATGAAAATAACCACCCAGGAATTTTTTAATATGAATTAAAGCATTTAATTAAAATAGATATCTTTGTAACATTGTAATTATAAATGTCCTTATTGTTACGTTGGATCAAGTAATTGCGTGCTTGCTGAATAAAAGTGTTGTTTAAAAAATAAATATATGCATACATACAACCAACTCCGAACTTTTGAACGGTAGTGTGTAAAATCCGGTGGTCAACACAGGGTTCAGATTGTGCTGAAATGCAATGCACCGTAGTAATATCTATCAACTAGGGGCTACGTCTTCAAGTGGAAGGATGGCACTTTATAAACAATTGCATTTAATGTAGTAACGTCTGTAGTAACTTTCTTCTAAAGTGGGACTGAGCTGTGACTAAATTCGCATATTCATTCTTCTTTATGCACTGTCAGAATACTGCGTAAAATTGTAATCATTTCCTCATTTAGGAACTTTACTATCTGAGGACCCAGAAAGCACAGCAGAAGATGGAGCGATCAGAGAAGAGGTCGAAGGACCGACTGTGTGTGTGCGTGGCCACCTGCAACAGAGCAGACTACTCTAAACTCGCACCCATCATGTTCGGCATCAAGTCTCAACCTGACATCTTTGACCTGGAGGTGGTAGTGCTGGGTTCACACCTCATCGACGATTACGGGTAAGACTGCCAGATTATGCCGATCAGAAGTCGTTTAACTGAATGCATGTTGCAACGAAATTACATTGTTTCTTCTGTGAAACACAAAAGAAGGTATTTTGTCTGTGCTTTGAAAATTGAAAAAAGCTTCGAAAGTTGTTTTGGTCCCCACTGATTCTAATTTTAACATTATTTAAAAAAATGTTTTTGTTTTTTTTTATTAATTTATTTTTGCTTCGGTGTGTATTCAGTGGATGTCCTACAAGTTTAAACTGTGACATGAGGGTGATTCGATGATGAAAAAAATTATTTATTGGTGAGCTTTTCCTTTTAAAAACATCTGATCCTGATCTGTATTGACTGTAATTTAGGTGATAACGTCTCATAGCAGTAATATAAAGAGCGAGATAAGCCACAGGTACAGTAACTCTATGTTCATTTGGGTTCGAGAGCTTCAGAACATGAATCAGCACTATTTCTCGCTGTTGCCATGGAAATGCTGGAATGCAGCTCTTAACGGCAGGAGCTCGGCTCACAGTGGGCTGCTGATGGGGGCTAGAAGACATTGTCTTTTATCAGTGAAGCCCGGCCAGTCTTGACTCCCTGGGTCATGTAAACTTGACATTAACTACAGGGAGCAAAGACTCTCTTATTCAAAGTACTGTAAATGGAAAACGCATCTTCTACCACTCAGATCATTTCTGTCTTCGATGCTAAATACTTAAAAGAAAATTGACTGAAAATGTTCACCATTATGACTGTTATTTCAGCTAAGATGTTATTGTAAGATTTGCATGCTGAATCCAAATTGGTCTTTTTTACATTTATTTGCATGCTGAGTTGTGATGGATCTTATCAGCTAGTAGTATATAGTAGGGCTGTAAAAATGATTCTCTGAAATCAGTAATAATTTACAACAAATTTATTTGACAGGATGTGCAATAACAATTTTAATAATCGATTAAAATGAAATTAAGTACAATTATTGTGTATATACATATATAATATGTGTGTGTGTGTGTGTGTGTGTGCTGTCAATTGATTAATCACATTCATAGTATATGTGTGCATATTTATTGTGTATACATAAATACAATCATGCATGTATTAAAAGTATTATTTGTTTCTATATTAAATATATTAATTAGATTATAGTAATAGAAATAAAATGTATATACATGTAAATATTTTTTTAAATATATACTGAATGTGTATTTATATATACATAATAAACAAACACAGTACACATGCACATATTATGCAAACAAAAATTTATTTTGGATGCGATTAATTTGAGGCACACATTTTTATATAATCTAAATTATATAAATATATACATTGTAAATATTTTCAAAATACATACTATATGAGTGTATTTATATATAAATAATACATATACACAGTAGACACACATATAATGCAAACAAAAAGTTAATTATTTCACACAACACACACTCATACATATACATATATTTATATTTATTATAGAAATATATAGAAATAAGATCATTTAATTATGATCAAATTAATCATTAAATGATCATTTTCATTCTCCCTTTCCCAGAAACACATTTCGTATGATTGAACAGGATGAATTTGATATCGGCTCTAAGTTGCATACCATTGTTCGCGGTGAGGACGAGGCCGCGATGGTGGAGTCTGTGGGTCTCGCGCTTGTGAAGCTTCCAGACGTGCTCCAGCGTCTCGCCCCTGACATTCTGCTCGTTCACGGTGACCGTTTTGACGCTCTGGCCTTGGCGACGGCTGCGGCCCTAATGAACATTCGCATTTTGCACCTGGAAGGTGGAGAAGTGAGTGGCACCATTGACGATTCAATTCGTCACGCCATCTCCAAACTAGCACACTACCACGCCGTCTGCACGCGCTCCGCAGAGAGACACCTCATCTCCATGTGTGAAGACCACTCTCGCATTTTACTGGCAGGCTGCCCATCATACGACAAGCTGCTTTCTGCCCACCAACGAGATGATTATACGGATATCATCAAGGCATGGCTTGGTATGTACTATGTAGCAATGGGTTGAGATGGCAGTTACTAGAGATAAACAATGAAGACTGCAATCAAAACAGCACAAAATTACTTTAAAGTTGGTTATATACTACTAATGCTGTTTTTTTGTGTATTTTGATTTTTTTTTTATTTCTTAAACAGGGGATGATGTGAAGGAACAGAACTATATTGTAGCTCTGCAGCATCCTGTTACCACAGACATCAAAAATTCTATTAAGATCTATGAGTTAATGCTGGACGCCCTCATCTCGTTCGACAAGAGAGCTCTCATTCTTTTCCCGAACATTGATGCAGGTCAGCTTTTTTATATTTTTACATATACATTTATATATACACTTTTGAGTACAGCTGCATTTTCTTTCAGATTGAAGGGCTTTGTATGACCCTCGGTGGTTTTATCTACAGTATAAGATAACTTACAAGGGCTTTAGAAACAGACAAAACAGTTTGGTGGTTTGTTTTGAGTTTGGTGTTAATGACAGGTAGACACTACTGGAGGCAGCAGCCAAAGCAAAAGCCGCTGTTTCTTCTATCGGCATAGAACTGTTTACAGAAACAAAAGGATGGAGTGGGTGGCGTGACCAAACTTTCATACCACAGTTTGTGTTATTTTATGTTAATAATTAAAATATAGCTGTTTTGCTGTGAAATTTAATTTTTAAAAAATCTGCAAAAAATGCAGACACTATATATTCAGTGTTAATTAAATGCTATAGTAATATTTATTCATTATTTGAAGAATTATTTGTTTTATATATTCAGTTTTTGTTATTTTTTTATTATATTATATTATATAGCCTTTTTTTTTTTTTTTTGGAGAGATACTGCAAAAATAACATATTTTGACTTTTCCACCGCTCCAAATGTCAGGACCTTTCTAATGTAATGAGATATTTGCTATTGTATTATATACAATTTTATTATTTATCCATGTTTTACATTTGCTTTTACTTTAGCTTTCATCGTATTGTTTCATTGTAAAATTTGATTTAAATTTTAGTATGTTTTTTTCATGTAATATATTTATTTATTATTATTTTTTTGTAGTTTTGGTTAATAACACCTAATGTGACACAGTTGTAGTATAAAGTATAAAGTGTAAAATTACGAATAAAAAGGGATTGAGAATTCTTATGAGCCAGGCATTTCCATTAATCTTTCAAAAACGTTACAAGTTGAGACAGCCTTTCCTGAATGAGCGCTATAGAAGTGTAGTAGAACTGCACCCCGTTAATCCCGTGCTGCTGTGTGTTTTGTGTCATGTAGGCAGTAAGGAGATGGTTCGCGTGATGAGGCGGAAGGGAATCGAGCAGCATCCGAACTTCCGAGCGGTGAAGCATGTTCCTTTCGATCAGTTCATCCAGCTGGTGGCACACGCCGGCTGCATGATCGGAAACAGCAGCTGTGGAGTTCGAGAGGCTGGAGCGTTCGGGACACCTGTCATTAACCTCGGGACTCGCCAGACGGGCAGAGAAACTGGTGAGATGGTTATGAATATGAATAACTGACCACTAAATTGAAGCATTATGGCAGTATATAATCACTACTTTGTATTCTTTATAGTATTTGTTCATGATGTACATGATTTTTGAAATCAGCATGGCATGTTTATTCTTCTGAAAGGCCCAGGCTGATTTTTGTTTAATTGAGTTTTTAAATCTTTTGTATGAGTCTTGATGGATCAGGTTTACCAATTCATGTTTTTTGGCAATAGGGGAAAATGTTCTACATGTGCGAGATGCAGACACACATAATAAAATATACCATGCCCTGGAGCTGCAATTTGGAAAACGCTACCCCTGGTAATGAATTTCTTTCTTTATTTTATTCTCTCTCAAGCTAATACTATATAATCATTAAAAAAATTAAGGCTCCCTGTTGAGTTCCATGTTTTTTTTTTCATCAGGACATATAAATATAAAATAAATAACTGGTTCTTTCCTGGTCTTAAAATTTGGAAAATAAAACCTCAGGTTAACAACAAAGCATGACATAAAGAGATAAAGTACGTAAGGATCTCAGATTTTTCCATTATAGTTTAGTGGTAGTAAATAGTAACAATTTAATGTGCAAATTACTCATTTAAGTATTGCAAAATAAAGCTATTTTATTTCTTGATTTGTCAAGGTATTATTTCTAATTTTCTTTTTTTATTAAGTTTGTTTTTGATATAGTTGTAAACATACATATATTGTCCACCATTAATGTGTAATATTGCTCATTAAAATTAAGAATTAAGCTTATTTATAATTTCAAGTTTTATAATTGAATGTTACTTATTCTATTTTAGTTAGTTGCCAATGCAAGCTATTTTTATCATACGTTTTTGTTTCACATCGTCTTTATTTGCATTAACAAAAACAATATTTAATAGCTATAATTAACACTATTCAATAGTTTTAGCTCACATTAACAACATGTCTCTCATTTATCCATAAACTAATATCAGGCAAACTGATTTATCAAACTGTTTGATTTTATGGGCGTCAGGAAACTGTCACGTATTATTACGGTTGGATCAGTCAGCTCATTTTTGGCCATTCTTAAATAACCCAGATAATGATTATATCCTGTGTTTTGGCTCTGTCCACTAGCTCCAAGATCTACGGCGATGGAAATGCAGTCCAGCGCATCTTGAAGTTCATGCAGTCCATTGACCTTTCCGAGCCACTACAGAAAAAGTTCTGTTTCCCAGCAGTGAAGGAATGCATCTCTCAAGATATCGACCACATTTTAGAGACCCAGAGTGCTCTTGCTGTGGATTTGGGGGGAACCAACCTGCGTGTTGCCATCGTCAGTATGAAGGTATGCAAAGCAAGGCTCTGGAGTCAATCCAGTTCATGCTCTTGCGTTTTCGGCCGTGACAGGATGTGTGTGTTTGCCAGACTGACGTGTTTTGTGCACCAGGATATGCAGCACTTAAGTAAATATTTCATTCGAGTGACTCACCCAGGACTGACTGTAAATCAAACAGCGGCAGGTTTGATCAGAAGGGTTGTGCAATCAGTTAAAGAATGGTGCGGTTCTCAGACACCCCTTTAAATATGTAATTAGTTTAATTTTCAATATTTGGCATTGGCAAAGCATTGCTGAATGTAGATAAACATGTATTTCAGACTTACCTATTTTACAATATTATTCACAAAAAATATTTTAACAGGAAATATCCATTTTCGAAATCTGTAAAATGGCTTGATATTTCATAAACATTATAAACATCATACTGGTGCTGAAGCAGTTTATAATGATAGTGTCTTCATTTAAATGTATATTTAAACGCTGCAATTCTTATTGGTTTAGGTTTATAACTATCAAAGGGTCCATAATTCCAGTCAGAGTGATGGAGAGGTACAAATTCACAACAAATAACCAAATCAACTATATATAAAGAAAAAAAGCTAATCTGGGAAAATATAATTCAAGAGAATTAATTAATTTGCTGCTGCTGCTTTTTTTTTTTTTAATTTGCATGCGTGAAATGTCTTTTATGCTACCCAAAGTTGCATTTATCTGATCAAAAATACAGACAAAAAAATAATATTGTGATATACTGTTAAAAAAAAAATCAATTTTAATATATTTAAAAATGTAATGTATTACTTGTGAATGAAAAAGCTGAATTTCCAGAATGTTCAGATTCTTCTGATATTCTGATTTAGTGCTCAAGAAACATGTCATAATGGAAACATTTTTTAGTAATTATCAGTTGTGCTGCCTAATGTTTCTGTGACACTTTGTTTTTTGGTTAACAAGAAGTATAAAAATTAAAAATCTTTTGTACCATAAATGTCTTTACAGTAATTCTCTATCCGTTTAATGCATCCTTGCTGAAAGTATTAATTTATTGATTAGAAAAAACTTTCTGACTGATCCCAATTTTTTGAATGGTAGTGCATCTTGCAGAATGTTGGTGAAGTAATTTTTCATACATAATTTCATTGTGATGGTTTAATAGTTTCGTCACATTTTTTTCTTTGTTGTTTACATTTCCTCAGAAATGAAATGAAGTATATGATATTTGAAAAGGAAGATTTCCTCCTGTAAGTGTGTGCTTGTGTTTCAGGGCAAAGTGGTTAAGAAATATATCCAGCTGAATCCTAAGACGTTTGAGGAGAGGATCGAGCTGATACTGACCATGTGCAAACAGGCCATGGCTGACGCCGTTCACCTCAACTGCAGAATCCTGGGAATCGGTATGTCTGCGTTTGTCCCAGGTCTTTTTCTCTGTCTCTGTAAATTCACTCACTCATTCGCAGTCCATTTCTTTCAGGTGTGAGCACAGGAGGCCGTGTGAATCCACAAGATGGGATAGTCCTCCACTCCACTAAGCTAATAAAAGAGTGGAGTTCGGTGGACATCCGTACACCTCTTTCTAGCGCCCTTCATCTCCCTGTGTGGGTTGATAATGATGGCAACTGCGCCGCTCTCGCTGAGAGGAAGTTTGGTCATGGGAAAGGCGTGGAGAACTTTGTTACCATTATCACTGGAACCGGTTCGTTCCCTCTATTACATTCCTTTCTGTTAGTGGCTAGAGGTGGTGGGTTTTCCATTTTCTGTTTCAAAATGCAAAGAATTAAAGCTGACAGACTGGTTATTTAGGGTTCCTAGGTACCTTTCTTTTAATCAAGCAGCCACCTACACTTAAAATGTAATTCTCAAGAAGCTGTGCTAATTTTTTTTTTTTTTTTTTTTGAAAAGGTTACAGTTGAACTCTCTTTAAATTATTATGTTGTGTAGTAGTAGTAGTAGTAGTAGTAGTAGTAGTAGTAGTAGTAGTAGTAGTAGTGGTAGTGTTTGGGGTCAGTAAGATTTATTTATTTATTTTTTTGTGTATACTTTTATTCAGATGCATTCATTTGATCAAAAGTGAGAGTAAATACTACTGCTACAAAATATTTCTATTTTAAATAAATTCTCTTCTTTCTGTTAGTCAAAGGATATTGGTTCAATTACCTGAAAAAATATTAAGCAGCACAACTGAGCATCAAATCAGTATATTATAATGATTTCTAAAGGATTATGTGTCAATGAAGACTGGAATAAAGATGCTGGAAACTCAGGTTTACCAGGTTTATCACATGAATAAATTATATAGTGAAATAAAAAATAATAGAAAACATTCATATTCCATTCTAATAATATTTCAGATTATTTATTCAATTATTTTTAATGCAGCTTAGGTGAACACGAGAACATGAGAAAAATTAAATTGTACCTGCCTTTAAACTATATGCATTTTTAATTTACTTTTATGCTTGATTACTTAGATTTTTCCATGTTATTTTTTTATTTATTACAGACCTATGCCTATTGTGACTTTATCCTGTTAATTATATCTATAGTAGGTCATGGGGCAATAATTCTATATTTTAACCTTCTCTTTAACTTACACAGGTTGTATACAAATATTTAAAATACGATTTAAGTATTTAAAATAAGATTTTTTTTTTTTACCTAATGCCATGCACCTGCATAAATACTGACATTTTGATCTATTTCTTACTTTTATATGGCTTCTTTAACTTGTGTTTATTTGTGCAGGAATCGGAGGTGGTATAATCCAACATAATGAGCTGATCCATGGCAGCACGTTTTGCGCGGCAGAACTGGGACACATTGTGGTCTCATTGGAAGGACCAGAGTGCATGTGTGGCAGCCACGGCTGTATAGAGGCCTATTCATCAGGTCTCGCCCTGCAGAGAGAAGCCAAGAGACTCCATGACGGTGAGACAGACAACAGTTTGAGTAAAACAGGGTTATCAACTTCGCCCACTCTGTTGCAAAATACTTTGACTTTTCGTTTATTTAGTTGATAGCGAACAACTAAAATGGTTTGAATTCCTGTAAACGTCAATGTTGAAAGTGATGCAAACCCTCACTATTGTTTGTACTTGTTTGAACTTGTATTCCTTTCATCCTCAAACCTCATATTTTTCCACTAGACTTTATCTGTTCATTCTTTAAAGACGCAATTTGGCATAAAAAAGCGACACCTAACTAACATTTTTCTGTAGTGTTATAGTGTCTCAGCATTTGATGGATTCATTTATTTTAGTGATCATTGTTTGAATTTCTGTTTAAGCCCCATTAATGCATTAACTAAGCAGTACGTTTGTTACAATAAAAATTAAACCGTTCAACACTTTTAAATAATATTAACCAATATAACTTTTGATTTGAATATATTTATTATAATTTCCTATATTATTAATTTTTATATTTCATTGTTGTATAGTATTAATATAGTATGTAATTAATTTAAAAATGTTGAAATTAGAATTTTTCAATTATTAGAAATTTAGTTTAATGTACTAGTGTAGTGTAATATTTTTCTTTTTCTTTGAAATTAAATGAAATAAAAAAGGATATGATATTAATAAAATATATATTATAAAAATTCAATTAAAATAAATCGTCCCGTTTAAACAGGTTTAAAATAGCAATATAGTTGATAATGCTAACAACGTTTAATTTCTACTTTGAGCTGTTTTAAAGCTTTTCTAAAATCAGTCACTGGGTGTGACACAGAGCTGTACATAACAAATGTTACCAAGTTAAAGTAAAACATTGTAATTACACGTTTCTTTCACGTTCGATCGCAGAGGACATGCTATTGGTGGAAGGAATGACCGTGAACAACAAAGAACAGGTGAACGCTGTTCATCTCATCAGCGCTGCTCGCCTCGGCAACTCCAAAGCTGAGAGTGTTCTTCACACTGGTGAGAGGCACTTTTCAAGTACATCCATTATTCTGAGCAGATTTGCAGCGAAGGAAAGCGCTGACAGCTTCTCTCCTTTTCCCTAACAGCGGGAACTGCCCTCGGTTTGGGCATCGTGAACATCCTGCACATGGTCAACCCGTCTCTGGTGATCCTGTCCGGTGTCTTGGCGGCGCACTACGAGAATCCCGTACGTCAGGTGATCAGCCAGCGCGCTCTCCCCTCCGCGCAGGGGACCAAGGTCATGGTGTCTGAGCTCGAGGACCCCGCTCTGCTGGGAGCCGCCAGCATGGTACTGGACTATACTACTCGACGCACCTACTGAAAGAGCTCGAAGACCAGGAACCAATCAGCTACAGACTTAAAGAACGAGGGCCAATCATGTGCTATGTCCTTGTTAGGATCATAGTGGCTTCAAACAGACCTAAACAGATTGTAGTTTATACTATTTACACATATAGGTGCTATGTTATTCGGGATCAATTGCCTAATGAAAGATTATTTTTAATTTGGGAAAATGGTTAAAGTATATGAAGGATGGTTTTATTTAATATTTGTACAGTATAACTAAGGGGTATTTGTTACAGAGAGGCTGCTGTGGTCACCCATTCTGTCTATCTTGCTTTCTATTGTTTGTGTTTTTTATTGCAGGCAGTCGTGTTCTTCTTGCGCCTTATGTTGTTCGTTGCCAAGCATTTCTTTTGTTTACAGCACCATGTCTCATTGTATTCGTTCACTCAGCCCGTATGAATGAATGAAAAATGTATCTCCAGTATGTCTACAGTAATTTAATATTTAATTTGAATCGCAGAACTTGGTAGAATTGTTTACCTATTATGTACATTAAAAATGATTAAAACAAAGTTTCCTTTTATTGCCTGTGTGTGAGTGTGTGAGTGTGTGAGTGTGTGAGTGTGTGAGTGTGTGAGTGTGTGAGTGTGTGAGTGTGTGTGAATGTGATTATTTTTTATAAACACACACACAATTGCATATAGGTAAGTGATAATTGATATATAATGATAATGTGTGTTTGTTAGTATATACTGTATGTATGTATGATATTCTTTGGGAGAGCTTTGTTATGCTTAGTTATTATGTATGTAAATTAAATTAAATATGTTGTAATGTTTATTCATTAAACATTACAAATTACACACTTATACAGTACCTATATATATATGTATATATATATATATATATATATATATATGTATATATGTATATATATATATATATATATATATATATGTATATATATGTATATATATATAAGAACAAAATGTGGCAAAATATGTTTTTATGTATGCGCTTAAATACTTATGGAATTTTAAGTATGTTTTATATATAACTGTTTACCAAAGAGCCTCATAAAGATTATAGTAAAAAGCGTTCAGTCTTCTATGGGAAAAAAAAGAGCTTTTATTTTGAAGCACCACAGACGACGTAAGGTGTGCGCTAATAAACCCGGAAGTTCCACTGATTCTCTCAACCCTGCGTTTGACGCGTGTAAAGCAGTGAGATAGACTCACTTCTGAAGCTTTTCTTCTTGTGCTTGTGAATTTGGGTGTAAAATGCCTCTTAAATTTGAGTTATGCCCCGGCCGCACGATCGGAGGAAACAACCCGTGTTTCATTATTGCAGAAATCGGACAGAATCATCAGGGAGATATTGAAATCGCCAAGAAAATGATCAAGATGGCAAAGGTTCGAGTTTATTTGAATTAATTCACATCGGTACTGCACATTTAGTATAGGCGGCGAGTCTGCAAGTTTAAAAAAATGTTTTGGAAAATGTTTTTTCATATGCTTTATTACTTCTTAATTACTGTTTGCAGTAGGTCATCATGTATGTTTTTACTGTCAGTGGTACAGTGCAGGACAGGTGTCGGGTTACTGCTTAATCTGATATTGGACATAAAATACTTGAAAATGCTTCTCAGATCACATCCCTACACTCTGGAAGTCTGCTGTTGAATATCCTTAAAGCTTTAAAATGTCTGAAATTAATTTACAATGGAATTATTCCATAAAGAATGAAAATATATAATAATAATAATGATGATAATAATAATATACCTTATCAGTATATCACTAAGAGTATATATTAAGACTGTATACCGTGTAAAACTGTATATTAGAAGACTAATTTTTAGAAGAGCATTTACTCATTTTTCTGTTACCATTACTTTTAAGGTCTCGTTGTTTTACATAACATTTCTGATATGATTTCCTCAATATAACTATTGATTTTCTATACTAGGACTGCGGCGCGGACTGCGCGAAGTTTCAGAAGAGTGAGCTGGAGTTTAAGTTCAATAAGAAAGCTCTGGAGAGGCCGTACACCTCCAAACACTCCTGGGGAAAAACATACGGAGAGCACAAGCGCCATCTAGAGTTCAGTCATGAGCAGTACAGAGAGCTGCAGCGGTACGCCAAAGAAGTGGGCATCTTCTTCACTGCGTCGGGGATGGACGAGGTGAGCGGGTTACAGCCGCACAGCGCATGCGCGGGCTGTTAGACTAGCACCCGTCTTTTATTTCTTTTGGATCAAGGCTTGCAGATATCAAAGAAAGATAACAGGAGCCTGCTCATTACATCAAAAACCATCAAAAGTCACGTGTGTTGTTGTGTTTCTCACGTGTCGTGTGAATATACAGTTGACTCTTATGAAAGTACTGTACACGGGACAGTGATGCTTTACGCTGATGTGCTTCTATATTATAACCAAGAAAGTCATGTGTGTTTATTTTATTTAATTTTTTTATTTAATTGTCTGCTTGTGTCTTTAAGATGGCTGTAGAATTCCTCCATGAGCTCGATGTGCCTTTTTTCAAAGTTGGATCTGGAGACACCAACAACTTCCCCTACCTCAAAAAAACTGCCCAGAAAGGTAACATTTTGATATTTAAATGTATTATTTATTTTTTACTGATATTATTTCGAATGATTAATAAGATATTGTAAAATGCTGGATAAATATGTGTGTATGTGTATTTGTATATGTGTGTGTGTAGATAAATAAATAAATAAATAGATGTTTACTATTATTATTAACCTTAATAAAAAATGTACATATATTTACACACACACACACTGTTCAAAAAATTGCAAAAAGAAAAACTGAATAAAGTTTACTCAGCACATTCAAAAGTGACATTTATGATGTTACAAAGGTTTTATTTCAAATATGTTTTTTAATAAAACAAAAAAGCTTTCCAGGTTTTCACAAATTTTATATTTTTAAGAAGCACAATATTACATATATTAAAGTAGAAAATGCTGTATTTTTAAGTCAGCATAACATTTTTACTATATTAACTTTCTTTATTGTCTCGCATCCATGATAAGCATAGGTTATAAATATTAATTAAAATATATAATACAGTTTTCTAGCTTATTTAATACATTTAGCATCTGATGCTTGTCTGTGTGTGTTCAGGACGTCCCATGGTAGTGTCCAGCGGAATGCAGTCCATGGAGACCATGCGCCGTGTTTATGCAACTGTGAAGGAACACAACCAGAACTTCTGCATCCTGCAGTGCACAAGTGCATATCCACTGGAGCCCGAGGATGTCAACCTGCGGATTATCACGGTAAAGAAACCAGCTCTTTACACACTCAAATATGTTATATTCAAATCACTATAGTCGGCTATATAATCATCATCTATGCGATTAGCTAAATATGCCCCCACCCCTACTATACAGGAATATCAAAAGGAATTTCCAGACATTCCCATTGGTTACTCAGGCCATGAAAGCGGGGTCAGCGTCACAGTTGGGGCAGTTGCACTGGGAGCAAAGGTCGTGGAGCGTCACGTGACCTTGGACAAAACCTGGAAAGGCAGCGACCATGCGGCATCTCTGGAGCCTGAAGAGCTGGCTGAGCTGGTGCGATCGATCCGCATTGTGGAGAGAGCTTTAGGCACTGGAGTGAAACGCATGCTGCCCTGCGAGGTGCCATGCCATGATAAGGTACAAGAAGAACCAGTGCAAATGCATTCCTTTTCATGACATGCATAACATTACTAGAGGCAAGCGGTACTGTTAACTACCACTACTACTAAATTGTGGTACATCAGTGTTTTTTTTATTGCAACATAAATAAAAATATTAAATATTTAATAAATAATAAATATTTAGATAATATAATATATATAACTACTGATAATATTTAAATAATGTGTGTTTATCTCTTAATAGGTAAATGTATATAATGCATGTGTGTGTGTTTACTAATGTTTATTATAATTAAATTATAAATTTAAGCAGCACAATATAAAATAAATCACAGTAGAAAATGTTGCATTTTAAATTAAAATATTTATTACTGGTTTACTGTTTTATACATGCATTCATACATGCAAGCAAGCATCACTATTAACTACTATTATTATATTGTGCTATATCAGTTTTTTTTTTAAATTTATGTTTCGTTATAGTATTTGTCTAAACTTTAAATGCATTTTTAAAAAGGAAAAAATGTTTTTTTTTATTTTTGGTTTAGTTTGTTTTAGCAATTTTGTGTGCTTTTGGATTCTTTTATAAATATTTCTCTTGCTTTAATTTCGTTTTCATTTCCTTCATTTCATTTTCATTTAAGTGTTTTCATTACATATCTTAATTTCAGTTCATTCGTACTGTTGTAGCACTTTCGGTGTCTGCGTCAAGCCTCATCTGTTTTACAGCTCCGTTCTCTTTCTATCTTATGTTGTATTCCTGCCACTGCTTTCCTGTTCTCACCCTGTTTCCTTGCAAAACATCCTGTCTTAACTTTTCTTTTCTTTCTTTTTTTTATCCATCATCTTTAGCCATTGACTACCTAGTATCACTACCCCTTAACTTTGCTTAATCTCGGTGGGATGTTTGTTTTGAACGGCACAACCACATAGTCATCAAGTAACCCGCTCTGTCAAAACATTTCTATAATTCCTTTTCTACATCTTTCGCTCCCCTCTAGCTTGGGAAATCTGTAGTGGCTAAGACGGACATCCCGAAAGGTACAGAACTGACCCTTGACATGTTGACGGTGAAAGTGGCAGAACCTAAGGGTGTAGCCCCAGAAGACATCTTCCAGCTGGTTGGGAAGAAAGTGACAACAGACATCAAAGAGGATGAGAGTGTCACTGAGGATGTAGTCGACAACTACGGCAAAAAAGCCAAAGCTTGAGGAAAACCGACTCCCCGGCCTGGCATTCTTCATCAGACTGGAAAGAAATTGAGATATTTTGCCAAAATGCATAATTCAAGAACAATGGTGAAAACGGCATTATGTTTTGTTTGATGTAAGACTGAGACAAATGCAACAGTACAACAGTACAACAAATGCTGTTAATTGTTATTTGCCAAATACTGTTGAATAAATAACGGAGCTAAAAAGCATTGAAGTCTGTTTTATTTTGAAAGAAAATTAATGGAATCAAAAATGTTTAGGCCTTTGTTACTATCCATAGAAATGACCAATTATAATTACAATTTAATTTGGTAAACTCATGAGTTGCTGGTTTTGACTGAGTGAGTTAGTGAGTGATACGATTTTTTTTTTTTTTTGTATATACTGTGTATCATGGTAGGATCATAATTGTCTTTTTCAGTACTGCGGTACATGAATGCATGATATGATCATTACATATTATAATCAGCCGTTTTCCTTTTGAAACTAAAACAACACCTAAATATTGCTGTCAGTTGACCTTCAAAGTCCAGCATGATTCTTTTCATGAAGGGCACAACGCTGTCAGTTTTTCATGACAAACCCCGTTTATATTCATTATAGACTGATACGTATGCAATCCCATATTGCTGCAACGCCCTATCAGGGCACGCTGACGATCACGGGACCTGCACAGCCACGGTTTAGTCATTTTATTGGTCGGCGACTCAACTTCTCGCCATTTGTATGGACAATAGAACTGCTCGTCAAAAACACAGAGCGCTGATTGGTTGAGAGGCAGTTTCCTTCGCGTCCGTTCTCTCTTAAGCACCTCCCCCACTGACATTGGAGCCTTCGACGAGGAAGACAGTAGGGTGATTTGTGTTTTCGGTTGTTCTCAGTCCAGAGATATTTAGCGAGCCATGGACGATTTTGATATGCTCAGTGCCCCTCAAGGAAGCGCAGGGAACGGCGTGGGGGCAGACGAGGACCCGGCGGCAGCGTTTCTGGCCCAGCAGGAGAGTGAAATCGCGGGCATCGAGAATGACGAGGGCTTCAGCATCCTGGACAGCGGAGAAGTGCCTTCATCCCTGAACCAAGACCCCGACGGTGGGTTTAAACGACATCGATAATGATAAAAACAAACAAAAATACTTTCTTTATCATTTTGAAAGCGATTAATCAGGCACGCAGCCAAAAAACTATTTTGCTCGCTCGTTAGCCAGCCAGCTAGCTTTCATCCAGAGCTCTAACGTATGTCTATATGAAGTAACGCAGTGTTTATACATATTACGTGCTGTTTCTATAGGTCACACTGCCGTAAACGTGTTTAAATAGCCGTTTAAATGTCCTGCTGTTTTACGTACTGCACTGGTAACATTAGTTAAAGGAAGAAGGAAAATGGCGTTATCAGTCGTTAACTCCGCTTTTTATTCGGCTTGTTCTCATTTTAACGGTTTAATTGCTATTTCATTCGGGTTTGAGAGAGACAGTTGTTTGTTTTAACACGCATTTTGCGGTATTTGAGTCGACGGATTGCTGTTGTAAGTTAACGTTACCGTTTGAATCAGCAAAATTTCAGTTCCTTGAACGTCGATTGGGTTTTTATTAGTGACCTTTGGACTAAAGGCTCCGTGTGAGAGAGCGAGAGAGTAGTTCATATAGTATTTATAATGAAATGTCCATCCTTTAAATTTGGTTATGACAGCGCCACTGTTGCGTATTCAAACGCACTGAGGTGCCTAACGTTATTTAGACCGAATTAAAGCCTCCATGGAAGTATAAAAAGCGTATTGAGTGTTTGAACGCGCCCCAGTCCAATCCAGTTGATGATTTGAACGCGCAGTTAACTGATGCCCAAAAATATTCGAGTTCGTAAAATGGCATGAATATTCGATTTGAAGGTTCGAACAGCCAGAAATCATCTCTTTGAACTCCGCTATGATGAACAGCATGTTTAGTTTTTAAAGATTAAGATATCTTTGACGCTCAAAAACAAGTTTGGCAGATGCTTTTATCCAAAGCGAGTTGCTCAAAGGGTTCATATTTAACGTAATAGTTCATACGTTAGAAATGTGTCGATTTAAGTAGGCAGCTCATCTAGGGTTCAAGGCATATGTTTCCATCACAAGTATCTCACTGCTGATTGAGTCTCTACAGGAACCAAAACTGTAATTACAACTTTCCAAATTAATCCAATGACTGAAATTATAGCGTTTTGCAGGCCTTCGGTTAGTAATCACACCTTACATTATCAGTCTACACAAGTGTTAGCTATTCCCTTTTCACTGTCCGTTGGCTTGAATGTTGGCTTTGGCCGAAAGTTTTAAATAAATGATGATGGGGATGTTGTTTCATCGGAACAAAGGCACAGTCTAGGATGACTGAAGACAACAGCTTTAAAGGAACTATGCAGTACGACGGTCTGCAGAAAATCTGTCAGGTCTGCATACTGTATGTAAATGAATTCAGGCTTAGATAAAATGTTTATTTAATATGAGGGGAAACATTTAATCTTATTAATTGTGTGCTTAGTATGTCTGTCTTTCTTGACGAAAGTTGGTGTTACTGACTAAATCATTTCTAGTAAAGAAATGCTACATGATGTTTTCCCCTGATTCAGGAAGAAAGGAAAAGAAGTCAGCAAAATCAGAGACTTGTTCAGTAGGAAGGTCTATATCCTGTACCCTGTGCAACACTAAAATAATGCTTTGTCATGGATAATGTACATTACTGCAAAATAACAACAATTTTGACGGATGCCTTAACTCAAAGTGACTTCAATTTCATTCAATTTGTGCATCATTTTTTTCAATCTCATGCATTTCCTGGGAAATAAACCCACAGCCTTCGCTTGTTAGTGGCACTACTGTTTGAGCTACAGGAAGGCTAAACAGCATTTGTCTAATGTGTTTTCACTCAGTGACTTCATACAGATAGATTATATGTGACGCGTAGAAAATTGACCGAACACTGACTATTTTTAACACTTCCATGTTCTTTTTTTCTCTCTCTTTTATCTTGGCAGGTGGAGCTTTGAATGGAGATCTGCACGGGGTAAGACTTTGAATGCTTCTCTCTTGTGTTCCATCAAACTCAGAACACAATTTGTAAAATATTACATAGGAGTTGTCTTAAGATGGTTGTCTCTTGAATGCATTTCTCCTACAGACGTTAGCAAATGCAGTGTGCATGAGAACAGAGCAAAACACTAAATCTAGACTTGCTTTTAAACCTTTGGTTCATAAATAGCTGTGTATATTAAGCCAATATTAGATGACATTATTAACCCTGTAATTTGATCTTTTTTTTTTAGTAATATTGAAAATTATTTCAACTCGAAGATTATTGAATCTTAGGTTTATTATCCATACCTATTTTTGTAGTAAAACATCTTAAAATGTATGAAATGAGTTACAATTAAACATTTCTGAAAAGCTTGTTGTATTTCTGTAGGCATCTTTGTATTGCATTGCATACGGTGCAATAAAATGTTATGTTATTGGGAGATTTACATTACAGGCTATCATAATTTCATCTTTTTATATGGAAAAACAGCAGAATGCTTTCTTATCAAACTCACAGATATTAAATTGTTTCATTTCAAAGTAGTTTTTATGACAGATTTTACGGTGTAATTTTTGCCCGTGAGCAGGATAGTGAATGCCTAGTGTTAGTAATCAACAATTTTTGTAGAGTTTGGTCATTTTAATTAAAACATGTAAACTTAAATAATTCAAATGATTGACTAATCACTTGTCCAAATGAGCTCATGCTTTAAAGTGCATTAAATGCATAGCATACTGAGATTGCATGGCTTGGTCTTCTGATTTTTGCTGTGTCCTGTAGGAGAGTAACGGTCCTTCAGACGTGTATGCAGCCATCTCCAGCGCTGATCGGTTGCAGGCAGAGCCCGAGAGCTTGAGGAAGTGGAGAGAGGAGCAGCGCGAGAGGCTGGAGCAGCTTGGTAACTTGAGCATAGACCTATATGTTCTCCTAAAGATATATTAAAACTATAAAGTTCATTTAGGGCTGACAAATGCCGTTCACTCTGCTGTTCTTCAGATGCTAACTCCCGTAAGCAGGAGGCAGAGTGGAAGGAGAAAGCAAAGTTGGAGCTGGAGGAGTGGCACACCAGGCAGAATGAACAGCTGGAGAAGACCAAAGTCAACAACAGGTACACTGGACACTATTCAAGCAGCTGAAATCTATAGAAGAGGCCTAGATTCTGTCTCTTGCCGTTTTGGTTACAAAAGCACTAGAAAGTAACCAGCTTCTCCATTGTACTTTGCATCAAGGTGTATGCTGGTTCAGTTCATAGTTTTCTCAAAAATGTAAATTGCCCCCCCTTTAGACCATTCAAAACGTAGACAAGGTTTTATATTTATTTGAAGAGATTTAAATTTAGCATTATCACTTGTTCACCAGTGAATCATCTGCAGTAAATGGGTGCCAAACAGCTGATTAAAACATCACCGTAATCCACATGAATCCAGTTTATTAATGTTTTGGGAAAGCATTTTAACTTTAAAATGTTGCCTCTGGCCAAAATGCGAGGCTATAACTAATAATAATACGTCCAGCAAGTATTTGTTTTGGGTGAGCCGTTCCTTCAAAGGATAGTTCACTTAATTGAACTTTTCATTTACACAACCTTATTTTTCTGCACGGTAAATAGTTGCTCAAATTCAATATAAATTAAGTAAATTATTCAGGATCATTTTTGAGTGAACTTTGCTATTTAGTCTAGTCATTCGATTGATAGAGTGGCTATAATGAAATGAGAGGACGGCGAAGAAGCTATCTGACCTTGTTGAATGGCCATGTGATTCTGTGGTGTTTTGGGCACATGATCATGCCTCGTCCAATCCAAAGCAGTTACTATCTATGATTGCCACAAGATGTTGCCTTTAGCGATTGGAATGGAGCGAGGAGCTCTATGGAAAGCTCTTTCTGTTTTAGTGAAGGGTTTGAGTTAACGTGCTAAAAGGAAAGTAAGCGATATTGGGTGGATGTTTTGTGCTTCCCCGTTCCAAACCAGAGGAAATTATAAGTGTTTTGGTACGAATAAAATAAAATATAAAATGACATTTCTCCCCTTTCTGTCAGTCCTAATTCCTGTGAATGTGAATTCCTGTCTCTGTATATTCTGTTTGTCTCTTTCTCTCTCTTGTGTGCCGAGTTGTCTACTTGTATGTACTTGGCCTGGTCTTAACACTGGTATGGTAACACTGCAGTGTGTTTTGGCTCTGTATGAGTGTTATTTTTCTCCTTTTTACCACTCTCTCTGTTCTCTCCTGCTTCGCTGCTCTCCTCTGGAACTACCAGGGTGCTGGATGAGGATTTCTACAAACAACCCTTCGCTGATCTGATTGGTTATGTGTATGTTGCTAAACTAACATCCTTTCTTTTCACATGCATCTCTCAATAACTCATTTTCCCGCATCTCAACTTTTTTTCATCACCTGTTACTCTTACACATTTCTAACCAAACTTTTGGTTGACTTCATATAAAAAACAGGGTGGTATTATTATGATTGATTTTTATTTTTATTATTTTATTTCTTTAAGACTGATTGGGCAAATAATTCTGCACACAATGCATGCTGTCCATTTTTTTTCATCCCTCATGTTTGTTACATAGCAGATTTTATGTACGTCTTTTCTCATGTCAATTTATAATTATTTTTTTAATTGTTCATTTTTCATGATCATTTACAAAATGTTGAATCATTTTTTCCCATGCGTTTGTGTCATGCATTTGTCACAATGTCTGCATTTTCTTGATATTCAAGATGTATCTAAACATTGTATAAATTAGTCAATGTTAATTATTGTCTAGCATTAATATTTATTGAGGTTGATTTTATACTAGTTTTATTTAGTGCAGTAGTAGCATCTTTGTAATTCAGCACTAGTGAATTTCTAAGCAACTACGTGTCTAGCCAGTCTATAAATTAACAAAAAAAAGCCAGTGGTTCAATTGCTAAAAATATAATTTTCTTTTTTCCCCTCGTATATTTTTTTTTTTTTATTATTATTATTATTATTATTTTATTTATTTTAATGTGCTGCCACATTTTTCTGAAGTTTATTTGGCTTTATATTAAGGTGCTCTACGTTATTTATTTTTATTTTGTTTCCCCAATTTCTTTTTTGGATATCACATTGTTTGGTAAGACTGTCAGTTGACTTTAACCACCAGTTTAGTTTCTTCTTTTTGATTTTAATCTTCCATTTGTTGGCCGATTCCAATCCTAGAAGTTTAAGTTTTATTTTATTTTTTTTTTTTTTTTATAAAGCTTGACTTTGTACCTTTTATCCCGTGGCTTGTACTTTGGCTGGACACCTAGTTGCTTCTTTAAGATTTTAGAGTATTTTAGAGTTATGGTGTGCCTAGGTTGAGCAAAGCTGTCCCAGGCTAGAACTGTAAATGTCCTCTTAGTTCTGCAGCCCTCATGTTCATCATGGACCTCTTACTGCTTCTGCTTATTCTGCAGAACTATTGTAAACTTTAGCTGCTTTTCTTTGCTTGGTAAATGTCTCTCAACTGAAGCGCCAGTTGAGATCGCTGAACGCCGCGAGCGGCGCATACATCAATGACGGCTGCAAGCTAAGCGCGCACTTAGAAACACTCCTAAGATGACTTGGGTTTTGAACAGTGCATGCCTGCTTTGGTCATCTGCATAAATCTCATTTCTTTTGGTTTTCTATATATCTGACTTGTGATCTGTTTCTCCTTGTTTTTCTTTTCTCTATGCACCTTTAAGCACTCACATTAACCATCCTTGCTACCGCCTAGACCAGTTAAGTAAAAAAAAAAAAAAAAAAAAAAAAAAAAATAAAGACAAGACAACCAAATATGCTCAGGGAACAAACACCATTTATTGCAAATTTATACACCAGTGAATTGCTGTCTTTTATTATCAACATGTTTCTGCTAAAAATAAGATTCTGGATGTCCTTTTGTGGTGATGTGTTGGTGCACTAGTCCTGTGCGTTGATGTAGTTGATTGTGACCGTGATTTACCTCATTGGCTTTTCATACCCATTTTGCTGTGTATATTGTGTGATAGTGGAGAGGCTAATGCAACTCTACTGGACTGAGTCCACGGCAGCGGAAAGGGTTGGTAACGGGCCGGGAGGAAACGGGAATAGTCGAATATGGTCTCCAAAAGCTCTCTGAAGATTTTATTTTTTATTTTTATTATTATTTTGTTTGTTAAGAGCTCTTTAGCGTTTGGCTTGCCAGAAACTTGGTTTAGTTCCCCCATGCTCAACAGAAGGCCCCGCTTTTGGTCACTGCCAACGCATGGCACTTTCAGCATTTGCACAAAGATTTAGTGGTTAAAATAAGCTAATTGGCCTGTCAATCGCTACGTTGAAGGCTCATTAGCGTACGCGATTCCTTGACATTCCTCTGACCATCAAGAGATGAGGAATGTCCCACAATATAAGGACTTCCAAAGTACAACAAATTGTTTTAACCAACTGAATCGCTGCAAAATTTGATTGTGACTGTTCTGGAACCTTTTCCTGCCTTCAAGATCAAGACTAGTTCTGGTAATGGTGGGTTGGGGGCATGATGCTCAAACTACCATCTGTTTTGGATGTGGTCACCTGAAGAATGTCTCTATGAATGTATAATTGTTGGATGGAAATAACCACTGAGTTTCACCCAGACACAGAGCCGCTTTGGTACACTTGCCTCTTACCTCCTTAAAGATGAACCTGAGGAACCAATTTTAAAAGCTCCTTTTGGTAAACGCAATTTTAAAAACCTGTGTACAGTCATGCCAAGATCTCTAAAGATGTAAACGTTCAGGAGGTCAGCGGGTGTGTGCTAAAGCGGGACGTGTCTGAGAGTGTTTTCTGTTTCTGTCCCAAGCTGATTGTGATTTGTTGTCGGCAGGGCGGCTGAGGAAGCCATGGTGTCGGAGCTGGACGAGAACAGTCCCGGCACGGAATGGGAGCGTGTGGCGCGCCTTTGCGATTTCAACCCTAAGTCGAGCAAGCAGGCCAAGGATGTCTCCCGCATGCGTTCAGTGCTCATCTCCCTCAAACAGGCCCCGCTCGTTCGCTAAACTCCGCCTCTGGAGTCCACAAAACCACAAATCCCAGCAAGCCATTGGGTTTCACGACATTGATCAATTCCTTTGTGGTCCCATCCCAATGGCTTTGAGCTCAAATTCCATTTATATAAATAATCTGTATTATATTATTACATAATATAATATGGGTATGTTTATATACATATATTCCATCTATAAATATATACATATATATAACAATGTTCAGATTGTTTTTATTTTTGGTGTCTATTTTAAGGACCAAACTCCTTGTTCATTTTTCCATGTAGAGACAGTGTGTGGCATTGTGACACTATCAATCTATGCATTTCCCTCGTAAAATGTTTGGGAATACAGTACTAAACGTCTTGTGTATGTTGTATACAGATGGTGGATATTAGCCCGTGCGTGTGTGTGTGTAACTATGTACATAAAGACTGGTCCTCTACACTTCATTGTGAAATTATGGCACAAGTTGTTGAAGAACAGAGCTGTACCCCAGTGAACGTTGCCTCATGTTGTCCATTCTGTTTCAGTATGATTAAACACATTTGAAATGTTAAGTATTTGTAAAGCAGTTTTCATTGCTTGGGATTAGAAAAATGAATACTTTAATTTCAAGATAATCAGGAAATATTCACTTGTACATGTAATTTGATGGCTGTTCTTTAAGATCTTGAAACGTATCACGAGTGTTACACAAGGGTTACCATTGAGGAGATGTGGTCGTAGAGTATGCTTAAAACCAGTCTTTGACTTGGAAAAAGTGCTCATCTTCACGTCAGGGTTTAAGCTATTCTAAATTATGATTGCTCATATTTTAAGTTATTGACATTTCATTTTATTTGCATCTGTTAATTTTATGTATGTTCATTCTACGAATTAAACATATGCATATTAGAGACATGATGGTAGGGTCAAACTTAGGATGGTTTTTGCTCAACATTTTACAAATGAGGCCCCTGGAGGCACGATTCTTCCAAAAAAACATTTAAGATGAAATGAAGTGCACCTCTATTTACATTTTTTTCTTGTAGTTTTGCTGAAGCCCTGTAGTGAGTTCTGGCCCCAGTATAAAACCATTAGCTACTACCACTACAGATAATGATTATTTCATGTAAAAAAACTAATTCTTGCTGTGGTAGGCTGCAAGGGTTTTAGAAATTATTTGGTAAAGTGATAAGGAACTAATGCAGTCAACACGTACCTGCAGGTCCTTCAGCTGTGAATGTTCTGAGAACTCTGCACATTAGAAAGTCTGGAAAGCACTGAGAATCAAACATTGAACAACCTTTTGGTATAAATTATTGTATTTATTGGTCAATTCTTACAATGGCACAAGCTAACCCGAACAAAATGTTTTCTAGGAAGACTATAAACCCATCTGCGCAGTTTTAAAAGCATTTGTATAATTGGTAATTTGTGCAACAAGTAGAATTTCAAGAAAACAAAACAAAACTTTGGCTTCGTAGTAATTTTGACACCGGTGTCTTTGAAACAAAAAGTGATTCGGTTAGCGTAAATTTAAATCGGCTCATTTTTACATTCACTAAGAAAAAATTTACATTAGCCAGAGCTCCATTCAGCATTAGCCAGTTACAACTCTCCCAAAACAGTCATTATAATGGTTTCCTTAATGGTGAACTCAACCTCTTTTTATTACATTAATTGCCATTGAACACATGGGAATCCTGCCAGTGAAAGCTCTAGACGTTAAACACTGTGAAGCCAAAAAAACATCTGATCAGGGTGATCCTTTATAAAAGAGGATGATGGTGAAAACCAGCTTCTGTTTATCTATGATAAAGTCTCGAGATCCATCATGGATGCAGCTTTTCTCCGCTGTGATATCACACTCAGCTACAACACAAAAAAGTAGTTTAGAGAGATTCTGTACAGTCAAGTTAAAAACCCATGCAGCTTCTCTATTAGAGGAACTGATTTGTAATGATCTTTTATAAACATTTACAGACAGAGCTACTGTGAGCTACAGGGTTATTAATCGATGTCTGAATTGTTTTTTTTACAAATCATGTTGAACTCATTCCTGGTGAAAAACTACATCATACATAATTATGCAAAAAAATCTTCAATCAGAAACAAAAAGGAAGCATACACTTTGTGGTATTTTAGTTTTTTAGTCCTGTAAATAATATGGTACGCAGTCCTGTACCTTTGTGTTTTTGTCTACTTAAAGTAGTTACTTTTTTTTTTTTTTTTTTTTTTTTTCCAAATCAAAGCCTGTCATATTGTGTAGCTGTTCGGTTTGATTCATGGCTTATTAACACTTTTAAAAATCCCCAATAGGAAAAGACCTTCTAGAACCAAGGCTACAAAAAAAAATGAATGGCAACTGTTGCATTCATAAAGCAGGAAGTGTGTGAATACCCAGTATGACGTGAATACCTGTTGTGATGCACTGGCTGCACGCTGCTCTGCCTGAGTAAGACGCCTCTGTAAACGTGTGTTCTTCTCTTGCTGCTCTGAAACCTGCCTTTCGTACTAGGGATAAAAGTGATAAACCATGACTCACTGGAAACTCAACAGAAATTCAGTCACTTACAGCACACATCTAGTAGAAAGAAATCTGAATGTACACACCTCCAGTATCTTCTGATGATCAGCTTCCATCTGGATCTCCAGTTCCTGAGCGCGCTGCTTCTGTCTGTTCAATTCTGACCTGCAACAATCACAGTCATTTTTAATTGAAGCTTCCCGATGCTGTAATCCATCACCTGCTTTATTTGATACATTCACATTATATGTAATCAGTAAGCTTGTTTTATGGTAATTACTACCTCAATGCAATGAAAATAATAAAATAATAATGAAAATAAATGTTTCAGATATGATAGGGTGTTATCGCACACATCCATTTAACAGTGAGGATAAGTTAAGTTTTTACACGCCAAAGTGGGCTTCTGTGGGATCAGTGCATGTCAAGTGAGCGTTCACCTGAGGCTGTTGAGTTTCTGCTGGAAAGCCTGAGTGAGGTTCTTGGCCTCGTCTTTGTAGCGGCTGATGGTTTTCTGTTGCGCGAGCAGCAGTCTGGTCAAACCAGCGCTGGAGTTTTTGCTGCTCTCCTCCATCTCTCTCAGCCTGGTCTCCAAACCCTGCTCCTTCACACACAGCTCCTGCTGCATCGAAGACACCTACACACACAAACAAAAACACGTGAAAGATGCCATATCCTACACTTCTAGTGCTTCTATTTAAAGTCCATTCGTAATGTGTTTATTTTTAGACTGTTTGAGATGACTTCTGAACATTAGAATTGCACATGCTGTTCTTCTTGCGCCTTAAAAGATTAGTTTTGCCAAAAATGAAATTGTTATGAATTTCTCACACTGAAGCCACTGAAAACCAGTAACACTTTTATCTTGGAAGCAAAAATAATAAAAAAATATTTCTGACACTGAAAATCCATTCCACCAAATATAGTGAGAGTAAACCTCTTTTTTTTAAGTGCCCGAATTATGCAATTTTTAAGACTCCTAATATTGTTTTGGAATTCTCCTACAATAGGTTTAAATGCATGTAAGCTGAAAAAATAAACGCTTTTGTTTACCCAAAATATGAGTTTAATGTCAACTCATTTCAAATAAATAGTTTGAAGCAGTTGTAAGATTCAGTCTCTCTAAACCCCTTTATAGTCTACTACATACACGTGTTAGAAATGAAAGGCACATAGCCATAGTTCTGTATTATGAACACTCAATGGAAATACTAGGGTTTATTATTTATCATACTTACATGTTTTGATTCAGTGGAGTAAACTGAACCATCTTTCAAGAACAAGCGTTTTTTTTCATGTATTTTTATGTACTTTAAAATCACAAAAGTTTTGAGAGAAAACTTTCAGTGGAGTGACAGAAAGTGACAGAAAGTGTTGATGATGATCTGTTTAGAATAAATAAAGGCTGAATAACTGATTACAGATTTTTGGGTAGTTAAACCGTAACTTTTATGAGTTATGAGAATACTTTTTGTACGAGAAACAACTTTATAATAAAAACAACTTAATTCAACAATTCAGCACTGTAGTGTATCCTCTGGGTGAAAACTGCATGCTGTTCAGTTTTAGCTGCGACACACGGATATGCTGTTTTCCAAAATGGCGCCGCAATGTTGAATTAAGTTATATGAGAATAAAAAAATATTCTCATAGCATCATAAATCCTAAATCGTGTTCCAAAGATGAAACCTTTTTTTGGGTTTGGAACGACATGGGGGTAAGTGAGTAATAAATGAAGATTTTCATTTTGGGGTGGAGTAATCCTTTAATAGATCTGAATGTGAGTAAATCATTGAATTTGTATGGGGAACTATTCCTTTAAAGGCAAACCGCAGCTTAGTGTGACTGTATATGAGAATGCATTTCTTTGTAACCTGTTGTTTGGCACGTCTCTGAGCGAGTGCACACTCTTTGCGCAGCGCTTCCATGTCTCTGTGCAGTTGCTGGTTCTCTTGCTGCAGCGTGAGTCTCTCTTCGCTGATGGCCGAACTCTCCTGTCTTGCACTTGTCAAGGTGGACTGCAGCCTGCGCACCTCCTCCTGACAGCGTGACAGCTCCTCCGAATACCTACACAAGCACAGGGGAGGCAGCGAACTGTTATGGGGGCACCCTTATATCGGCTCTCTGTCTAGTTTATGAGCATGTGTGTGTGTTCTCACTCCATCTCCATCTTCTTCATCTTGTTTTTAGTGCTGTTGAGTGTGAGTTGCATTTCGTCTTTCAGTCGTTCAGCATTTAAGCATCTCTGATGAAGAGCCTCCATCTTCCTCATCTCAGGCTCTCCAATTCGGCCCTCTTTATAGACCTACAACATGACAATAAAAAAAATTAAAAATACTCACTAATGATCACTAAAACAGATTTTTTTTATATATCAACAATCAACAATTCAAAATACATTATTACATTATTATTACAACTTTTAAAAAAGGTCATATTATGCCCAATAATACTCCTTAAAGGGGTAGTTCACAAAAACACAATATCTGTCATTATTTACCTCATTTTGTTCCAAACCTGTAGGAGTTTTCCTTCTTCTGTTGAACAGAAGATTATTTGAAGAATGTTGGTAACTAAGCATTTAATGGCAGCCATTCACTTTCATTGTATTTCCATATTGTCAATTACTGCTGTCAAATGTTTTTTTTAATATCATTCTTCAAAATACCTTCTTTTGTGTTCAACAGAAGAAAGAAACTTGTAGGTTTAGGAGTAAGTAAGTTTAGAACAAAGTAAGGGCGAGGAAATGATGCCGGAATCATTTTTTTTAGGGTGAACTGTCCCTTTAAATGTGGTAATATCCCAGCAACGTGCGTGTAAAAATGTGCATTTATTTTCACCTTCTCCAGCTCCTCTTCCACAGCTTTTCTCTCCCGGTGGGCTCTTTCAATCTGTGTCTCTTTATCGGCACATTCCTACACGCACAACCACAGCAGATATGTTGATATGCAATGGTGACAGTTGTAGCTATACACATCTGTACATATGCTGATAAATGTATCACCAGTTGCAGGGCAGAAAGCTCCTCAGCCATACGATGAATCTGAACGTTACACTGCTTACGGACACTCTCTACCTATAAAAGGAGGAAAAGAAAACATTCAGTATTATGATTCACACTTATAGATGCTAATAACAATATATGTACACTGCGATCACAGATTAGCTGAATGTGAAAGCCCTAAAAAGACGCTGATTTGACTGTGCCATAACCATGCTAGGTAAAGCTCTACAGGGTTCAAGGAAGCATATTTTCTTTAAATCTTTAATGCTGTTAAAGATTGTGGGTAAATTCATATTTATTTACAGAAGTGCAATTCATAAGCTTGCCAAAGAGAGAGACAGACAACATTGAGTTTCAAATATATATACTTGAGTTTCTTATGGACTGGTCAGCTAAACATGAGCTTTTGCCACACACCATTAAAATAGTAATAATAAAAGACATTGCAAAGATAATAACAATTGTAAGGACATTATAGTACAAGTAGAAGATTGTTTGAAACTATGCTTTATTTAAAAGGCATTCCTATAAACTACACATTTTTCATAAATATACACATGCATGGATATACATAATAAATATACACAGCACATTCATTCATTAGTTAACACTAGTTAATAATATTAGCACACATAAACTACGAACAAATATTGCTTCTATAGCATTTATTAATATTAGTTCATGTTCATTTGCTAATGAATTATTAAAATCACAAGTTGTGTTTGTTAGCATTAGTTAAATGTACTGTGAACTAACAAACTAAAAATGAACAACTGTATGTTTATTAATTACAATTAACAAATATACATAAGAAATGTATTCTTTACTGTTTGTTCATGTTACTTAATACATTAACTAATGTTACTGTAAAGTGTTACTCACGTTCCAAAAAACGTGTTTCCACCATAGGAACTATAAAAATGCTTCTCGTGTTGCCTAAAATATTATCTAGGTAGGCTCACTAGGGTTCGAGAAAAGTCAGAGTAGAACTGATGCTGTATTCTGTTGTCTCTCTTTGATAGTTCAAAGACATTAGCAGTGCTCACCTCTTTCCTGGTGCGCATGGCAGCATCCTGGATCAGCTGCTTCATGGCATCTTTCATCTTCTCCATCTCTTCTGCTCTCTGTTTCTCCCTCAGCTGAGCCTATATAATCATATAAACACAGCAAAATGATTGTAGATTATGTGAAGTCAGGGACGTATAGAAGAGCTCTTGAATTGGGCCTGTGGCGGTGTGTTTATTTGGAGCGTGACCTGTTCTCTCTGAAGCGAGGCTTCCTCAGCCAGCTGGATGGAGTTGCGGAGGCGACTGAGGGCTTCAAATTTCTCCTCTTCCAGAGAAGCGCAGCGACCCTGCAGTTCTCCCACTTGCCGCTCCCAATCCGTCTGCTTCCTGCGCACTGACTCAGAGTCCTGCGTTGCAGCTTTGAGTCTGAAAAAAACCCCAATAAATAAATAAATAAAATAACATATCTATTCATATTTTGAATAAGAATGACAAAATATACAAACTAATCTATATAAATTATTAAAAAATTATTATGTATTTTTATGGTAAACGCAGTATGTGGGCAAATCATTTTTTAAATATTATATTGATATAATTATTAAACTTCACCTGGATTCTAGCTGCTTCAGTGCTGCTTGTAGTTGCTGTAGTCTCCGATCAGATGCTTCTTCTCTACCCTGAGCTTCTGCCGCATCTTCTTCCTGCACCATTACACAAACATCACATTATTACAAAAAATTGCATAAGCGCAATAATAGCAACAGCGTATTCAAGCTGTCTGTCTCTCACCCTCCTCTGCATCTGATCCTGGACATTCTGCAGGAGTCTGGTCATCTCCTCCACTTTAGTCGCAGAAGATCTCTGCTCAAGCTTGGCTTGCCTGAAACAAAGTTGACCTTTTGAGTACTTTCTTAATTTTAACCTTTTTAATTTTGACGCTTTTCAAGATCAGTGAGAAGAAACATTTTCAGTCCTCTGGAGTACATGTGACTTAAAAGTTGTGTTAAAATCATGCTAAACACACTACGCTGACCGAATTATCAACCCATGAGGCAAACTAAACTCGAGTCAAGGTTAAGTCTTAAAGGGTTGGCCATCTGGAACGCTACCTGAGTTGGCTGCGTAACTCCTCCAGCTCACTGCTCTGCTCCGCCACAGTCTTCAAAAACTGCTGATTGGTCTGCGTGTGACAGGACAGACATGAACGCCGGCCGGGCATAACACCAAACACACACACACACACTTCAAAGAAATTCGCAAGATAAAGGACAGGATGAAGGGGTTTTGGAGATCGAGATGTGATAGGTGTGAAAAAGGTGGGTGTGCGAGAGCTACTCTGCTCATTAAATATTCACCAATAGAGTAGTATTTCTATCCTCAACACACACACACACACACACACACACACACACACACACACACACACACTAAGGCTAAACAATTAACAACACTCAGTCAAACAGGTGGCGTTCTGACTAGTGTGAAAAAGCATGTGACTAAGACAGTACAAGGATTAGGCTTTTAAAACCATTGCATAACCACTCACCGTACATGGCAATGATATTACTAATAAAACCCTTTCATAAACATGTAAAAATGACATAACACATTTTCTGATAAAATGAATTTCAGTGGGGATTGATTTTATTGACCTAGATATGATCTGAGGACATATTATAAGGGACACGGTACAGGTCATTATTACAAAATAAAAAGGGTTTATTCACCAAATAAATACATAAATACACATTTAAAATATTTTTTAACAAAAATAAATATTATTTTATCAGAATAAATCTGATGGAACCAATGAAACCGCACAGGGTTAAAAGTACAGTAGATCTTCCCCCAGCTTCAAAGACGAGGCTTAAACCTAGTCCCAGTTTCAGCAATGCATGTCTGGCCTGTTTTAACTGAAAGAAATTTGCATGGATCGATCTTAAAACATATCAGTGCTGTTGTTTTGTCTTAAGATGCACACGAGTAATGTAATTTTTCTAAAAGGCGAGTTTATACAAGATACTTAAATGTCCTAACTGAACAACGGCCAAATCCTGGCTTAACCTTAAGCCAGGACTTCGTTTTTTAATCATTATTATATTGAAAGAGGAAGTCTTACTGATTCCAGCTTCTGATTGGTCAGCTGGAGCTTCTGGCTGTGTTGCTGAACCTGCGCCAGCTGATTCTAAAACAGAACAGCGATCGTCAGTAAGAGCACAGACAAAGCACTTCAATAATTAACTAATGTGTATTATAATAAGCTTCAAGACACAATTAAGCCAATATTGCACAGCCAACAGCTAATATTGAATTCATATATTCAAACAATTCAGTCGGGCATGCCTTCTGGTTTATGTATAATTTTTGGAAAGTGCCGCGGGTCTGTTAGTTCTGTTAAGTGCGCCTGTATGTAGTTAAACACTGCCCTCTAGTGTTCACTCATCATATCACCTATTCTAGAAATATAAGTGAGGATTAAATCTAAGGTGATGCTGAACTGTTTTCAGAAACCAAACACGAGCATTAACACCAGATATGTGCTGTTAAAATGAACCTATGACTTATAAAGAAACTGAAAGTGTTAATATGCAAACACTGTAACCTGCATATGTTGCCGTTCAACTGCATGTATTTGTCCGTCACTTATGGAGCTCTGATACTGCGTCTGAAGTCGATCCAACTCCTGTGAAGCAGTCTGCCACATCTGAAGAGCCCGTTCTTTCTCCTGGAGACACACATAAAACAAACTGAAGGTTAACAGACAATGAATGTGGCCTTTCATAAATGTGAATCTAAACCTCTCTCTCTGAGCGCCACTATCTGATACACAACGTTAACTAAACTTAATTGATAAATTTATGCCGTAGCTCAATTTGTAGAGAATGTAATTATGATGCCAGCAGTTTCAAGGTCATGAGATTTATTGGCAGGGAATACACATATTTCTCTTGCAATTTATGTTGTTTTAAAAAGCAAAAGGAGGGAAAAAAAATAAAATCATTTATTGAGATTTGCCTAATTACAGTAGCTGCAAAAACAATTATATTTTGGTGAAAATACACTAAATGCAAGTGTTTTTTTAACTACAGCAATTAAAGATTTTAAATGTTTTTGCTATGACTCAGTACGCATTTAAATTTAATTTTGACGTAAATTGACTTCTGTTTTTATAAAAACATTTCAAAATGCAAAATGTCTGTGAATACTCCTGAGTATTAATGCAAATGAACTTCTGAATTCAAACCGATTCATTAAAACAGACAGTTTGCAAAAACTGATTTGCATGAATGAATCATATTCCCAGATCTATCACCCTTTTTTGCTAATGAGTTTTAAACCAGAGATGCTATTAAAATATTTTTGTCTTAATACTCTCATTTTTTGCAAAACAAGTAGTGGAAAAACTAGCGCATAGTATTCTAATAATATTCACAATGCTGCTTTATATAAGCAAAAATCCAATATATTCTAATATATAACATATATATTTAATTATAACATAATATAGCCATGCAGTTACAATTCTCCTTTTCACTTTGCTTCCATTTAGTACCACCTTTGCTATGAGAAAGAGGCAGAGAGAGGTCTCACTAGATGTCTCAGTTACAGCTAATTATTTCATTCTCAGTTATTTAGGAAATTAGAAATGTGAATATGAACTCGCAGACTCAAAAATAAGTCACTTGAGAGTTGACTTGAACTGATGCGCTCTCTAGAGAGGTTTAGATGTGATTTGTAGCATAACATTCTGGTGAACTGCTCCCTAAAGAAGGGCAGAGATGCGCAATGTCAAACTGAAAGTGGAACGTTGATGAGTGACGCGCTAATATCTCATTACTCTGTAATGTCAAGTGTTGATATGTAATCCTCAGGAGCACCTGGAGCGTACTCCGCGCTGATTAAAACCCGTTCCCTCAACACAACACGACCTGTTCCTTCTCATCACGTATTAACTAAAGAACGAAGCTTTAAAGCGGGGAATAACCCCCGGATCACCTCTCCTCCCTTTGCATATGCTAGAAAAGAGTCGGAAGACAGAGCTAGGAAAGTGCCTGTGGGTTTGTGGTGCCACGGTCCGACTCATGGGAGTTTCGAGGCGTTTTTCGGAACAGGTCTGGATATTCACCTCCACGGAACACTTGACCTGCTCCTCCAGATTGCTAACGGCGATTGCGTCCGCTGTCGCGTCTCCTCCTGTTCCGATGGACAGAGACTGCAACTGCTTTTCAATGGACATTCTCTGCTCTGCGTGAAGCCTGAAAATAAAAATTTATATACACAGTTACTGCCGGAGGTCAACCTTCGTAAACCTTCGGGAATTATCTGCGGACGCGCTTTAATTCGTTCTGAAATATTAACTAACTTCGAAGTCTTAGTGATAGACTGCTGGGAGCACACATAATCAAATTAAATCAGTGACAGAAAAGAGTAGATTTAGTAGGTTTATTTGTTTATTTTTTAAAATGTATTTTAATATTTAATTAGTTTAATTTAATTATTTATTTAATTTTAATATTTAAGTCGCATAATTACAAAAAAGCCATTTTGCTTTCCCTTTTTCATGTAAATATTGTTACATCTGTTATGTTTAATGGCTTAAATTGTCATTTTCGCACTACCCTACATGTTATACAAGATTTTTTTTTGTGATTGGATTCCACGATTCCGTTCACGATTTCCACATTGCCCTACTCTAGTCTGGGGCACAAAACTATCTCCCACAAATAAAGTGAATTTACATAAAGGCTGGGCTGTGATTACCAAAGCCACCTCATGTTGTGGCGCAGAAGCTGTTAGCGCCGACTGACTCTGATAATAAATCAGTGGCTGGATGGAGAAATCAGCAGGAGATCCATTCGAAAGCTCTTACCGCTCGTTTTCCTTAACCACCTGCTCCAGGCTTGCTTTGACGTCTGTCATCTGCCTCTGATTGTTTGACAGGGAGAAACAAGAGCGTGAGTGAGTGGTGGGAGGAAGATGATTGAGAGAGACTAAGAGAAAGTGTACTCTTGAATGGCAAACTTAATATAAGACAAATTCACTTGACTTGGGATTAAACTGCAATTTAAAACTGACAGCATGAAATCAGCCCCATCAAGCCCTGACGGCTGTAAAACCTTACTGTAATGTGAGCATTTATGTGGCGTAAGCATTTGTGTAGGGTGGCAATGTGTACCTGATAGAACTTGAGCTGCATCTCCATCTGTTGTATGTGCCTGTCATATTCTTCTATTAGAGGAGCCATTAGACTGCAAACACCCACCCAGGTCAGAAAACAACATTGTAAAACAAGATAAGTTATTAACATTTAGGGTCCCATAATACTGGATTACATAGCAGTACAGTCATAATAATAATGCAATTACAGTATACTATTATTAATGGTTTACCATTTTACACGCATTACATAATTAAAATGAAAACATCAATACTACATTGTATGATTTCTAAATAAAGAAATATTCAAAAATACGTAAAAATTAAAAAAAGAAAATTAAATAGAACATTTATAATAATGTGAGCACACATTCAGCTCCAGTTCGCTACAAATTTCTGACCCTCTTCCAAAATTAGATTATTTAATGGCCTGATTTTTTTTTATTATAAACTGGATGCATGGTTAAAATAGTAGAGGACTTGAGCCAGAGACTGTTGTAGCAGGTTTTTAATTGGCTGTAGACTCACCCTCTGTCTGAAAGCCAGGGAGCTGCAGATTCCAGGACCACATCTCCTGTCTAAAAAAAGAAAAAAGAAAAAAAAAAAGTAAAGGATTTTTTAATTATTTAGTCTACAGATAATTTCCCAAGTCCTTCAAGCCTTTATTCTGGGTTTCTGCAGGTTTATGAATTTAAATTATGACCTTTGTAAGACCAAGAAAACGTAATTTCTTATTAACAGAATAAATTGAATGGAACATGATATATGAGTATATCTTCAGCATTGTTTTTGTCTTGTTTTCTAGTGCGAATGTCTAAAAGATTTTTTGATTATTTCTAAATTACTAAAACAAGAAGAAAAAAATTGCCAAGGGGCTCAAGAAAATTACCTTTATTAAAAATAAGATTTCATACCCCATTGACGAATATTTGTTCTCATTTAGACATAAACTCAATTTTATTCAATTTACTCCGGCTTTATATGTTCAATTTGCACCTCAAGTAAATGCGTCTTGATTTAATGATGTTTATATATTTGTTTTGGATTCAACATTTAATGACGTGACTTTATGAATTTAAGAGTTTATTCTTTTGTTTAAGAGCTTTTAGAGCTTAATTTGTGGAAGGGTGAATTAAATATCAAAAGTCATAATTTTCTCTCTTGTTATTCCAAACCTGTTTGGAAACCATTCGCTTTCTATGAAGGAAAAATACATTACACAGAAGGCATTCAGGTTTGGAACGATGTGAGAGTGACAATGATAACATAATTTGTATTTATTTAACTCTGAACTCTCCTGTTTATGCATAACAAGCATTCACTTTGCACCGCAGGAGCATAATGCCATTATCTAGAGGTAATATTCTACATAATATAACAAAGAAAACTGCCGTGCAATCATAAAACTAACCTGTGACACCGAGGAAGGAGGAGGAAATTCATCCTGATATCGACCCAGGACGGAGTTTAAACGATTCACTGATAAGACACAAAAACAAAGTTCAAGTACTGATGAATATGCATGATTGTAACTCTGCACAGCATCGGAGATCTAACGTAATTCACCTTGATCTCGAAGAAAGTCGACTTCTGTTGTCATTTTTGCATCTGCAACTGCAAAAAAGAAAGAAAAAAACCCTCGTTAGGTCAAACGTATAAACAAAGCATGTGCTTCGCAAATATGTATCATCAACATAACTATAATAACATTTAGTGTGTGGGTCGGTAGGTAGGTAGTATGCAACGGACAACAATTTTCTGTACAGAAGCAGTCTGTTTATACACAGCCAGCACAAATGAGCCCTGGAGACTGTCTATGTGTGGGAATATTAGTTTACCATTGAATTAACTAACTCTACAGAACCGTGTCATTAATCATGTAGGTCTAATCGAGTAAACGTACATTATTAAGGTGGATTATTACAAAATGACACATTCTATAATATATTAAATGGAAAGGAAGCGAATCTGGTGTGTAATCTCAGCAACAGCATTAAGCATCGTTGGTATCTAGGTGGAGATTTGCATTGGTTAACTAGCAGGCTAACGGCTACACGTATTGTAACATTCATTATAAACGTGCTGAAAACTCTGTCATAAAACTCAAGTGAATTCTAAATGTTTATTTGTTCCACCGTGTAATATGAGACATGACAGAATAGTATAAATACATAAATCAATATAATGTTATAAGGATAGATACCTCCAAATCCTTCCGCCTTGTAGTTTAAAGATTCTCCCAGCCAATCAGATTCATGTTCACGGACGCTCGGATTCACTCTCAGAGCCAATCAGATACATCCCCAGGAACGCGGTGCAACCTATTAAATGTTCCCGGGAAATTTCAACATGCTTGCGTTCCGTGCAGTTTATGGAGTTCCTGTTTTTTCTATAGTGCTTAAAATTGAGGAACTTTTCAGATTCGATGTGATCGAACAGGGTAAGACTTAACTTTCTTTTTATTTAATATTAATTCGTTATCTTATTTAATACTGACTTTGTGGCTGACTGAGCTAATACTGACTTTGTGGCTCTTTTGTGAGATTCTTGGTTGTGTGTCTCTAAAATCAGGAAGTGTTCCCAATAACATTGGGTGTCAAGTTTATGATTTCAGATAAGATAGTGATGGCTTATCAATGGCTGTTAAACTTTATTTTACATCAGACAGTCCTGTGTCTTGAGCTGTTAGAGACGTATTAGAGCACAGAACTGTGAATGTATAGACTTTATATAAACAGACATATAACAAGAATACAACTTTTGAAAACTTAGACAGAGAGTAGTTTTTTTATTATTTCAGGTGTTGATAGAAGAAAGTAATATTTTAACATGCTTAACAGTGTCTGCGTCGGTTGTATCCTCCTGACCGCCATGGAGTTCCACATCAAACATACCTGGGACAGCTTACCTGTGAATCATGAGCCGGTAAAGATTCGCTTCTCACCTGGCGAGGATGGTTTAATAATGCAGGTAACTGCTCCTTTCTTTAATGACCCCCCTGCACCAGCTGGACCACCTGGAGAACCGTTCCCTGGACTCTGGGACTATGAGGGTAAGTTTATCTGTACTTTTAATAAATGGCCTATTCATCAGTTTTGGTTTATAGATTAAAGTTTCTTACTTTCAGACGACTATTTGTGCAATCAGCTGATCATGCTACATACGCACATGCCACCTTGATCCTTGGACGATTACCAGATAACTCAAAGACATTTAATTTTGGTTCAAACTGGAATTAAAATTTGAAGAAAAGGTTAATGAAACAAATTAAAGTGTTTACTTTTTACTGACTTCCTGTGAATTTCCAGCTGACAATTTCTACAATCTTTGTTCTTTGACAGTGGTGGAGTCATTCTTCCTCAACAGCAACACTGAGCAGTATCTGGAGGTGGAAGTCTGCCCGTAAGTTAAGCCTACAATATTTATACAGCAGCATGAATTTTTTGTTATTATTATTTTATTATCATGTCATTGAAATAATATTTTGATTTTACAGTCATGGACAACATCTCATTCTGCTATTAAACGGAAAACATAATGCATTTATGGTAAGAATATATATCGTACATCAGTTCATTAATGTTTTCAGAGAAAAATACAGTACAAACGGTCAAATATTACGACAGTTGAAAATAACTCTTTTATACCTTGAGACAGTGAATGCTTGAATTTGATTGGCTGACGAACATTTTAAAGCGTGCAATTATTTTCAGGGACTGAAATAGCCTTTAAAGCCTTTGTTACTAGGTCTAAAATTATATTTTTGAATTAACAATGGAGGCACTGGATGAGATGCTGTGATCTATGTTTGGAACTATTTTTAGTAACCAAATGGAGCAAAAACAGTCTACAATATATCCTTACAATGAATTCAAATACCAAACTAAAATGTATATTAACTACTTATTTTAACTCTTGAATATAATGTCAAATTTACTTCCCTCCCTCTCTTGGTCATGTCATGTTGCTCAGTTGCGTTCATTTGTTTTGATTTCTTCTCGAGATTCTCTCACGTAGACAAGCTGCGTGATCTTAGTAATCGCCGT
Organism: Puntigrus tetrazona; assembly: GCF_018831695.1. NCBI lineage: Eukaryota > Metazoa > Chordata > Actinopteri > Cypriniformes > Cyprinidae > Puntigrus > Puntigrus tetrazona. The sequence continues at coordinate 7,820,132 of NC_056699.1, forward strand.
TTACATGCACCGAATGCAACAGAATCAGAACCTTTCTCATCGAAATGTCGGTGCAGTTAAGGCTAGATGTTCTAATCAGATTAGTTATCTGGTCACTTGCCCCTTCAAAAAAATATACTTGTCTCAAACAAGCATTAACGTTCTGTTCTGTTACTCTATATAAAATATAAGCCATCAGAGTGGCTAGTGAGTGGGAGTGACTGTGTTACCCACCACAGCTGAAATCCACCTGCATTTGGCGGGTGTTAATGTCAAGCACTGATATTAATAATTATTATTATTATATGTTGAAGACAGTTGTGCTGATTAATATTTCTCTGCTTGTTTAAGTACAGTTTATAACAGTCTAAACGTCAAATTGCAGGAATGCTTAATGTAATAGTACAGGAAATAAAAAATGTGAAACGTTCTCATGCTTGTTATTTTGCAATAATGTTTATGCTATAACCTACAGCAACAACTCCCCCTATCATTCAAAGCCAATATAGAGGACAAGATGTGGAAGGGAGAAGCACTTCTACCTTGGAGGTATTTCCCTCAGGGCATTAATAAGATGAATTCCTATGCCATCCATGGCTCTGGAGCAGGAAGGACATATGAGGCTCTGTATCCCGTTCCTAGAGAAGACCTAGCAGAAGGACAGGGACCAGACTTGTAAGTTTAGACACTTTAAAATTATTTATTTCCTTTTAATTGGTCTTAACGTCACCGAGATCTTAACATTTCTTCTCTCATCTGAACAGTCATCGACTTGAGTATTTTCAAGACTTTACTCTGCAAAGCATCATGGGAGAAGGCTGGGTTCAGCCAGAATCTGACCTGTGGGATTTAGCAGCCAAATGACCAGCTGAAAATCACAAATGAAGTTAAAACTGTCTTCTAACCAGCTTTTTAATGCAGTAATTACTCGCAATTTGCTTCCATGGCTACGTTACAGCGCAAACTCCACTGCAGTCTAATCAAAGTTAATGATGTGGCTTGTTTTAATGTGGGTGTAATAGCAATATAATGGCTTTTATTATCACAATTTAATAAATCTTCTATCACTAATGCGGCACTAATCTCAGCAGCGAGTACTACATCCAACACAAAATATCTGTGCAATATGTAGCAAATGGGAATTGTTCATTTTATATAAACTACTGAAACGAAAATAACCATTTAATAATGGAGATGGTAAATGTGGAAATCAAACATTAAATAAGCAAACGACAACATTTAAGTTCTTCTTTGTCCTGTTTTGGAGCTTGGTAGCAGACGTGGTAACATTACGTGGACTATAGCGTAAACTGCTGCTATATATGAAATGTAAGTTACTTGAAGGTTCTTCAGAGATTCTCCTTAGGCTTTCAAGAGCAAAACGATATTTATCCATTAACATGGATATAGATTATTCTTTAAATCCCTTTTATGTGTCGTTATTAGGTCTGCAGCAATCTCGTTCAACCTCTGAGTATTTGACATGAGCTGAAGGAAAACTTAGCCTGTTTCTGAGATATAAAACCTCTTCTAAAAACAGTCGAGCTTTAACTCTCTCAACAAACTCATGCGTATAATCAATAGGCGCTGCGTAAACTACAAATTAGCTGCTAATAAGACGGAACACGGGTTTATAATTACAGCCGCTGTCCGTTAAATGAATATTAACAGTGACTAATTACCGAGACGCTGCTCTCTCGCTGCAGAACTCCTGACACGAGCGCGCTCTGCGGGCGTGAGCTGAATACGCGCGCCGTACCTGAGAGCGAAGGTCATGGCTAACTGAAGAAGGGCGATAGATTTTTAACATGTTTTTTTTTTAAGTATATATTTATATCTACAAAAATCTTTCTATCATAACTTAAAAAGGACACATTTCAAGGGTTCATGTTATAGTACTATTACTTAAACTCAAAATTCATGGAAACAAACATCCCTTAGCCTGATCTGTTAATACATATTTAGTTCGCTTAGTTTATTTATTAATTTTATTAACAATTAATAATAACGACATACGTTATTTATAGCCGCACGCACATTTTAATTATGTAGACATTATTTATGATTATTTTTATGCTGTATATTGTATTAGCTGTCTGTATTAATAAATATTGTTTATGCGTAGTTTGTATAGCAAGGAAAAAGATGTTACTCAAATTCATCTTTTGGGAATGCAGGGAGGCAGAACACATTGCTAATATATTTAGCCTATAAATAAATAAATAAAATTGAACCCAATAGAAAGAATCACATCCAGGCCCGTGCTCAAATTACACACACAGACTCGGAGTAATCGCATTTGTTCTCTCCACATGCAATCTATTCACTGGGGGAAATAGCGGAGTACAAATTGCTTCTTGTTAGGAGCAGAGCGAAGTCAATCAGATGGCCTTCCACTCATGTTTTTTAAATCAGGGAGAATTTATGCGCTGACATTTTATAATTGATAGGAGGCCTGTTCAAAACTGAATGGGTAGATTGGGCACTGGCATGTTTTCAGAGGTATTTCTGCTAGCTGAACAGCGTTAGCTGAGTGGAAGTGGAATAGATTGCATTGAAGATACAATACTGAACGCCAAAGGGAGGGGTAAATATTGTCACTCCTTTTTTTTTTTTAAATGAGAATGAATCATGTTCGTTATTTGATTCCATTATATCCATAATGGACCTGTTTACCTGTCGCTTTTGCCCCTTCCATCCATTTGTCAGTGGCAGGTAATATCTGCACTAAAATATTGATTCCCATCTATTGGAAAACACATTAACAAGCAAATATTTTGAACCTGCAATAGTGTCTAGTGGCAGTTTACAATGCATTTTTTCCGCTATCAGAGATAATTTTGATATATTTTTTTTGTTTTGTTCATCACTAAAAAATATCAATCATTGCGCTCTGAGCTACGAAAATGCATTTCCATGGCAACAAAAGCTTTTCTGGATAAAAGGGGCTGTCAGGGAGAATATTTTCCTTTATAACTCTGTCATAATCATAAACATTAGTACAATACACTCTCTCTCATGCACGCACATCAGTGAAGCCCATTAAAGGCCACTATAAAAGAAGGAGGCCTAAAAGTAAAGGATGATAAAGAACCGCACTCGCAAAGCGGAGGTTATTTTTACAGATTTTAAGGGGAGGGGAAGATGATAAATCTGAGTTGGGAGGCAGTAATAAGAGAGGATGGCAGGCAACACAACATTATCAGGCTGTTTGTGCTGTGTGGAAGTGCTGGAGGGGGAGGGCCGCTGAGGAGAGCCTTTACCCGCGCGACACCCTCTGATTGATAGTGGAATAAAGGTCGTTCCGTGTGATGAATGAATATTTCGATATAACCCAATCATGGTGCACGGGAAAACGAATGACTGGATGAGAACGAGATGAGCGGGTCCACCGAGGGCACGCCACGCAGGGCCAGCAGAGACACTAAATCACAAAATAACAGAATTGAACTTTATATGGCCATAAATGGGGGAGTATGTGGAGGGACGGGGTTGAAAACGCTACCTGGATACTCTCAGCTTCTCTGTCAATACTAAATCCATGAAGAAAGAGAAAGAGGAGGGGGGGGAGACATGAGAGACGGAGCCAAGAGTCTTTCCGCAAGACATTTAGAGGTCATGCTTTAGAGCGAACGCGGTAACTGTGGAGTTGTTCATAAAGTGGTTAACTCACAGCGAGACGCTCTGTTTGTGCGCGAGGGTCAGTTTGATGGAATATCGGTCTCCCATTTGTCTGAGAGCCACAGATGGGTGAGCTGAAGACGAATGCTGCAGTTAGGCAGCCAAAACGGCATTTCCGTCCTGATGTGCGTGGAACTGTATTGATTAATATCACAGACAAAACGAAGTACTACACAAACAGTTACGTCCTCATGGGAAATGAAAAGCCTGCAAGGATGAAATAAGTATCTGTGATTGCACATTAGATGACAAGAAGGAACACCAGTTTGCAAAATCAAATAGAAAAATGGGCTATTTGTGCTAAAATAACTAAAAGCAAATTACACCGGAAGCCTTGAGTACACAATATTACCGCTACCTTTTGTTTCACTGGCTAAAATAATTTCAAACAAAGCCACCTTTTTTCTCTGTAGTGTAACACTTTCTTTTAAAGTATCATAATACAAAGTAATTACCTAATTAGTTACTTAGTTACATGATAAGTACAGTTTGTTTCATGTAAGTTCAGTGGCTAATACTAAGTTATGGAATAGCCTGCAATTACAATTCATAATTAAGTAGATGAATTAATTATGAGTCTGTTACACAGCTACTTACACTTAAGTACAATCTTGATACGCTTTATTTTAAGCAGCCTATGTCTGTGTAATATTCTGTCATTTTAATGCAATTAAAAAAGGAATTACGTGCCTTTAAGCTGTGTACTATCTACAGTATAGCTACACATGAAATACAATTACAATTAAAGTACAATCTTGATACACTTTATTTTACGTCTATGTGCTTGCATCTATAATTACATTGTATAAAGTCTGCAACATGTGACGATCTTTTAGTTACATAATTAGCTGTGTAACAGACTCGGTCAGTTACAAATGTGTAACAGTAGCTGCCTATTACATCTATATAATTACAGACTGTAATTAGAAACTGTTACATAACTTACATGGTAAGTATATTTAGTTTTTTGTACACAGGGCTACTACTAAGTACTTACTAGGTAACTACTCTTTATTATGGACACCTTAAAATAAAGTGTTACAGTGTTCCTGAATGAATTAGTTCATTTGGTGAATAATTCAATGATCTACTATTGTATCGGTAATCGCCTTCATATTTTCATTTTCTTTTCTTTTTTTATTACCTGACTAATTAAACCACTGAATGAGTGATTAAAAATGCTGCTAACACGTGGGGAATGATCTGGTGCATTCGCTCACTTGTTTTGACTAATTGAGTAGGGAACAGTAAATGAGGGAGCTTTTAATTACAGCATTATACAACAGAAACAAAACAAGTATAGGCTTTATAAGTCATTGAATTATTCACTTAACTGTGTTCATTTGGAAACACAGTTTGCAAATACATAAATGGTTTGATTCTGTTGTGGCTTTGTTTGTAATTATTATATAGCTGCCAATATTGTGTCTGATATGCTATGTGCATGTTAATATTGTCTAAAAGTAATATCATACACCAGTCGGAATTTCTTCTATAATGTGCCTTAAATTACCTCCATGTTACTGCAGGAATATCTCTGGCTCTGCAGCCATTTAGAAAGATTTCTAATTAATTGTTGAATAAGGCTTAATGGACTGTGCTACATGTTAATTACCCTACAAAACATTAAATAAGCATTTTGGAAACCATCAAAGTAGTCAATGGAAAATCGTCAATTAGTTAATCAAGTCTCTTTGCTTAATTAACAGAAAATGTCTGAGGCATCTTGCCCTTTTCTCAATTAAAAAGCTCCACATAAACAAAACAAGAGGGCATTATTTGCTTGTCAAGTACTACTAATATTTCATAAGCTATCATAAAGAGGGTGACTAAGCCTGGGAGAGAGAGGGTGAGAGGGAAGTTTTTTATTATTGCTTTGCCTTAGTCATTTGTTTCTTTATCTTCTGGCTGTGGTGATATCAGAATGCCATAGAGAAGATATAGCAGGCAAAAGATAAAACTGACACGTCTCACTCCAGTTAACTCCGTTTCTCTTTCTGCCGACAGAAATGCTCATCTGCATGTCCAACAGGATCATCTCTTGCACTCAGATTAAAGTCTGAAAAGCTCAGACATATCTGCTCGCTTTTAGTCCTCTTTTATTTTTGTGTCACTTTGCTTTCTGACACGGTACCATCTGTCTCACGGTATGAGTTTTTCAGCATTATCCAATTATCTAAGAGGTAAGGCATGTACTGCTCCGGTTGCTACCTTGACAAAATCAATAAAAATTCATAATGTCTGATACTACTGTCTTCGGAGCACACTGTGATCTTTGGTGAAAAGAAGAAAATAAAGAAAGAGTGTGGTCCTGGAGAGTAAGGGCAAATGACAATAACGCAAAGCTGGACAATGGAGCGGAATTGGGTTCCGTGAATCAAAACAAATAAGGTTTGCTTTCACAGAGTATGCTGAAATTATTCAGTGTTATGAACACAATACACAGAGTGCAGGTAATAATGGACCATTAAAAAAAAGTAGAAAATAGAGTGTACACTTAGACGCACAATAATGTGAACTGTTACATTGGAGAGATAACAAAAATAATAAAAACATTAGCATTAGAAATATAATTAGTTTTCAATCCATCAAAGTCTGCCCTTGCCTCATCAGTATGCTTCAAATAATTACGAATACAAATGGTTGTGCTGACTGTATTTGTCAACCTTAATTTAGACTAAATTCGCAACCTGTGTGCGTTTTTAATGGGTTTTTATTTAATATTAATTAATTCAACTCTTTTATTGAATTTTCTTCTATTTATTTAATATTAGTTAATTCAACTTAATAATGCATTAAATATTTATGGCTAAAATACCAAATCATGGTTGTTAAACTAGAAAAATAATTGCCATCCATATATTAAATGAAAGAAAAATAAAAGTGAAAGATTGAAGATTATTGGCCAATAACATTTACACTGACCATTTATATATAAGCTCAAACAAAAGGTTGTCATTTGATGACTAAACTATTGTGCTATTCAGTGGAAAACCTTATTTTTCCTATATATATCCGTCGGTATTCTCGTTTTATTCTCTCTCTCTCTCTCTCTCTCTCTCTCTCTCTCAGCGTGTTTTTCTCTTTTCTCTCATCCCCCGCTTTATCCGCCTTAGGGAAATATTTCCACCTACACTGTAATTCTTACTGTTTCCCATTTATTTATTTATTTTATATTTATTTACTTCTTTATTTAAAACATATATCTAACTTCTCAACTTACTTTCTCAACCAGAAAACAGCTACACGTCTGTAAAACAGACCAAAAAAAAAAAAAAGAAATCACAAATGTTATATGTCATTAATAACATAAAATGCATAACTCGCATACAATTTACCATACTATTATTGCTTTTCTATAAATAACTAAAACGTTCTTTCTATCAAATGGTGGAAGCTTTTACTGACACCTAAGTTGGAGCAAAGAAAAATCTCTGCACTAACCGTGGTACTTTGGCAGAACTTGGTATCCATTTTTTTTGTAAGGGTAATTACAAGCATCCAGAGAGACATACGGAGCCAATATGCGCAAATAAATGTGACACAAATCAAGTTACACAACACAAACTGCAATCTGACAGCACCACATGTCAGAAGTGACTATGGAAAGTAATGTTTATAGTACTAATGAATGTCTAGAACAGGGCAACAATATCTAATATAAAAAAAAAAAGCAGTTTATTATTTTAAAAGACTGAAACATGAAAGAACGTTAACAAAGCGCTTGTGATGCATAATTGATCTTAATTCATTAAAACGTCATATTACTTTTTGAAATATTCACACGGGCAGCCATTGATATCAGATGCACCAGAAAAGTGTTAAAACAATTACCAAATATGACATCCGGAAAAAAAATACAAATTTTTAAAATACATGCACCCATTACAACTACACAGACTTCAAAAAGAAATGTTTACCCATTTGATAGGAATTTAAAACTCCAGCCTTGATAAAACTGACTTCATGAGCACAAATCTTTCAGAAAGACCATCATTCTGTGATTGCTTTAGGGCATATATTTGATATTGACATATCCCAGCTGCCATAAGACATCTGCATGCATCCGATGCCATTCTGAATTAATTACAATTAATTTTACTCAGTGCTGAGTGCAACCAGCTAATCAGGACTCCAAGTGCTCATACGTCTGAGAGAAATTGCACTAAAAATAAAGACACGCGTGCCAAGATCAGAGGGACTTCACCATCAAGATTCATCTAATGTGTCATTTAGAATCAAGAGCCCTCCATTTGGGATCATCAGGACTTCAACTAGAATTTCAAATGCTTTCGGATCTCAAGTCTAGGAATTGGAATTCATAGGGTAAAAGGCATGGAAAAAGAGCCCCAGAGGGATGGATTTTAATACAAATTTATATACTGGTATGACTGAATGATTAGGAGGAATTATATATACACTACCGGTCAAAAACACATAAATAGCAAAAACTAATTTACATATACCGCAACTGCAATGCTGTGAACTTATTTTTGAATATATTTTAAAACGCAAAGCTGAGTTTTCAGCATCATTACTCCAGTCTTCAGTGTCACACGATCCTTCAGAAATCATTATAATAAGAAGAAATGAAAACAGTTGTGTTTAGTTTTTTTTCTTTTTAGGATTTTTTGATGAACAGAAAGTTGAAAAGGACAGAATTTCGCTGAAATAGGAAGTCCTCGAAGCATTAAAAATGTCTTTACTGTCACTTTTGATTGCACCCTTTCTTAAAATAATAATAATAAAAAAATTAATAATAGTGAAAAAACAGTAATATCGAAATGATTTCTGAAGAATCATGTTACACTCAAGAATGGAATAAAGGCTGCATATTAAAACAGAGGAAGTAACTTTAATTTATTTGTAATTTTGTTTCATAACATTAATTTACTTTAACGTCAAATGACAAATCCGAAGAGGAGGTCAGAGGAAAGGTACGTGTATCCCCTTGTGTGTGGTTATGTCAGGGTGAAGGGTTCTCTCTGAGGTGCAGACTAGACTTCTGTCATCGGTAGATAAGAATGGAAGAATGAAGTAAGCACTTGGGGTTTGAGGAAAAAAAAAAATTGCATTAAAAAAACCCGACAGCAGTAAGGATGCCCACATGCTGAGCATTACTAGCCACCAAACGGACAGCAGCAGCACCCCTTAGCAACTGTTTCATCTCCACGGTGACAGAACCACTGCTGCAGTGATAGCTCACTGACTTTATATCAGGCTGACCATAGACGTGACCTTCACTCTCCCGTTTAAGGAAGTCACACATCAACTCTTCCCCATCTTTCTCTTCTGTGCACACACACTGGCAATAGAAACTAATTCATAACCATTTGCCATTTTCACACACTGATTATACAGAGATGCGGCTCACTTACAAACCAATGCCACTGTTTTTTTTGGTCAGTGCATAAATAAAACAGTAACAGTAGTATATTGGCACAGTTTGGAAGCATGTTTGAATGCTATAGCAATTTTGAATTATATGAAAATTTACTTAAGTAAGTATAAATCAAATAATAATGATACTAAGATTTAGAAAATAAATTATTATTATTTTCCCCATGAATGAAAGATCCTAAATGTAAACGTAAAACCTGGAAACGTCATGTACCGATATGTCACATGTGAAGCCAATAACAGTCCGAGCTGACTCAATGAATGGAGAAGAGCAGCATGAACATTTTGCTGAGCTTCTCATTTTAAAACCCACGTAAGAAAGAAACTCATACGTGTTTTGAACAGCATGAAGATGAAAAATTGTCATTATCCAGCTAACTATTTCTTAACTAACCAGAGGTTCGCCGTGGCCTGGTGCTTCTTCGGTCTGATTGGACAGTTTTTGCGTGTGCTGCCATATGAAACCATTTGGAGAAGTGTTCTGCTGACCCCACACATTAAGCACATTAAGTCTTTATGGGAGATTATTACACACCATTAGCTGGTGTATTGTGTATGAGATGATGTAAGACCTTAAAGAGGACCCTCTGGCTGTGGTAAATGGTCATCCCTCTCTCTCTCTATCTCGGCCTATCTATCTCTCCATCCGTCAATCTCTCGGGAGGGAGTGTAGCTATGTAAAGGGCTAAATGGATCCACTCACGGTTCTGATGGTCTCTTGCTAACCAAAATGGATACGGGGTCCTGACCTTGTCTCGGCCATCTACGTTCACCTTGGGAACCTCCTAGTGCTAGAAGGCATGTGCGTGTAAGTTTATAGGTGGAAAAAAAAAGGTCCAGCGAGGAAACTTGTCTGTTTTTGTACAGAGTGATTTTCTGAGTTTTATAGTCTTTATAGCACTTGTCACATCCTGTTACAGAAGATGTGAATAAGAATGTTGAGTGTGTCTTTTAGCTGATCCCACCTGATCTTCTTTCCCCCATCGCTCTGAACTCCTGACAGCAGCTACTACGGCTGTCTGTGTTTCCTTGAGCATGTATTATTTTTATTTAAAACGATGTCAATCCTCCCACACATACGGGTTATCATCATCATTGTGGATGATCCCAAACCCGGTGAGCTGCATGCATAAAAACATTTTTAAGGCAACCAAATGTATCCTTTGAAAGCGCAATCCCACAATGCATTGCAACAAGCTCAGGGGGGAAAAACCCAAGATGGACAATTTTCTTTAGAACTGAAACGAATGAATAGAAATCATTGTTGTTATTGTGAAATAAAACTATTATGAAACCTATTTCTTTTTTCTTATACTTAAAGCTGAAGTAAAATTCAATACTTAAGACGCAACTTAAAAGCTTAAGGAAAATAAGAAAATAAGGAAAATAAGAAAAAAATTACAATAAACTGAAATTTCATTATTTTTCGAATTCTGTTAATGTTAGTTAATGATAATTTTGAAAACAGCTGTTCATCGTTTATTGTTTGTATTTGCTCAGATCCATTAAATAATATTAACAGATTCAACTTTTTATTTTAATTAGTACATTTTGAAATTAACATTGAAGATGAATAAATGCTTTAGATGTATTTTTCATTATTGGTTCATGTTAATTAATGTAGTTAATAGTAAAGAATAGAACCTCATTTTAAAGTGTTGGCAGAAATATATATATATATATATATATATATATATATATATATATATATATATATATATATATATATAAATTAAAAATATATATATATATGTTAAAAGTACAATGACTAAAACTAAAATAAAAGAATAGAATAAAAACTACTTAAAAATATTAACAAATGCTTAAATAATACTGAGATAACACTGGTATACATAGCTCAGCTTAAAAACTATTTTATTAAATTTCAATCCAACAATTTACAGAAATGTTGTGATACCTAGAGGATAAGAAAGAGAGAGACGGGAACACATGAAAAATGCTTCTATTTGCGTTCAATCTGTGTTTGTGTAAAAATTCTTCTTCATTGTATATGATAATATAATCGCATATCAGAGGTATCTGAGGAGCTCGGGGCCCTCAAACGAACACTGAATTGCTCATTTTTCCTCTGTTTGTCACTTCCATGCGCTCTCACTGTCTCTTTCCCCTCGCTGCACATTTCACAGCCTCACAATAACACAAACAAGCTCCCTCTGCAATGTAGCACTGCCGTGTCTACCTGTTATTGATACGAGGGCCACATGATGGAGGAGGCTGTCTCTGCACTTACCATGACAGAGAAAGAGAGAGAGAGAGAGTACAGGCTGTGTGATCAATAGATGGCACTGTGGCTCTTTCTTTCATATGTTAAAGCGCACGTATACGTATGTGTAAAAGTATGATGTGAGTATGCCTGTTTGCCAAGGTCTGAGCCGTACTTAATTACACTGAAGCAAAATCATCAAGATATAATGAAGCACAGGGGTTTAAACACAAGCCCCTTACACACACCAAGCCCTTGAAACTTGAGATACTCCTCCTTAAGCATCTCGTTTCATTTCTCATCATCTAGATGACCATTTTGATAAATCATAATAGAAACGTTGCAATTAAAACAATTCTTAATGAAACAGCATGAAAATCAATGAAACATATAATAAACTGTTTAATTAAAGCTTGCATATACTCTTAAAGTCATTTAAAAAACGAATTATCCTTAAAACAAGATTTACCTGAAAATAAAAAATTGCATTATTATTGTCTTTACATCTTGGAGTATGTTTTTAATTGAATAATTAATCAATTAAATAACACATTGAAATGTATGTTGTAAGTTGACCTAGACAAGGAATACATTACTACTTGATTGATTATTCCTAGGGTTAGACAACAGAGTGATAACCTTCACTAAACGTCATTAAACTTCACAAAATCTATTGCACATTACATGTGTAACTCAATGGACAGAAGTGATACCTCAAATTGCATTTTTTTTGTTTTTTTTAAGTGGTGTTTCTTTTCTCAGTGATCAGACTATTAGTTTTGGTAGGGGATAACATGAGAAAGAGAAAAACTCCATAGATTTAGAATGTAAAATAAATTAAAATTATTTTAACATTTACAGATTTTTTTTTTCTTTCTCTCTGCATTTTTTTATTGCAACTACATTACAACCTGTTAATTTATTAGTAAAAAATCTACTATTACATTGTAAGCATTTTTACTGTCAAATACTGTAAAATTTATGGCATTTGCAGGTAAAACTATAACAAAAGGAAAGTAAATTATACATAAGGAAAGGTAATTATATTAATATAAAATTATCAACCAATCAGTCATCCTGTAATAGATGGTATATATTGTCACCAGTGAATATTTAAAAAATATTTTTTAATGACTTTTTAATTACTTGCAATACGTCTTTTATCGTTCCAGCTGTAAACATTTTTTTAACAGTGCGCCTTTATGTACTTTCGGGAACTTTTGAACACATTTGACTGTCATTGTAACATTATATTCTTCAAAATGTATGTATTTATTTATTTATTTTTACAGAAGAGAGAAAAAAAAAGCTTGGAATGACACGAGGCTGGGTAGTTACTGACAGAATTTCCATTTTGGTAGAACCTTCCCTTTAACGTGTTCATGAATTTTTGTGTAATGGAAAAACTGAATAGCTCGCCTGTCTCAAAGTTGGACAGAAACAGAATTTTGTGTCTTTCTCTGTCAGGTCTAGATGAGTCCGACAGCGTATCTGTGAGAGAGCGAGACGCCGCGTTTATAGTGCCGTAACTGTCTAATGACCGGGCGACGGGTGACACATCAACACAGTCCCGGGCTTTGTTCAGCTTTATGGATTGACAGGGACACCCTGCGTGGATGAATTTCGTGTGTGTACGGCTCAGAGTGTAATGGCACCGCCGACGACTGGCTTAGGGCTGACATGCCAACACCTCCCACAGACACAACATGCTTACGGTTCATCTTGTCACCACGGGAGACCACATCTAATGGGTAAACAAACGCAGCCATTACCAGGTCAGAATCGGAGAGTAAATATATAAATGGCTGTGGAAAAAAAGGTCCAAACACAAGCAAGTTTAGCGACATCAGCCACCTAAGACCCGGTGTGTATATCGCAAGTAATTAATTACAAATGGAAAAGGTCGCTCTGTGTGTGTTTGTGTGCGGAAAGAGCACGACAGTGTCGGGAGCGCTGAGTGACGGGGGAGACGGAGGGGGGAACTTTGCGCGGAATTCAATTTGGGTTACGATGCTGGGGAGACAATTAAGAGTGACGCACACAGGATGACAGAGGAAAGGAATAATTACATGAGAGCACGAGGGAGAGAGAGAGAGAAAGAATGAAAGCAGTTGAAACATGGAAGGTGGGATGGACTCGTGTGGAGAGACAGAGGGAGATGCACTGATGTGTGACAACCCCTTCTACAGGCCTGTCAGTATCACACACACACACACACACACACACACACCCACCAACTCAGACACCCAGATTCTCAAGCACAGAGTTTGGAAGAGTCACAGAAGATCCACTGGAGTAGAACACCTTAGTGTTCATTCTGACTTTTAAAAACATAATACAAACATTGATATAAAAGCATTACATGTGCTGTGCTGACTCTAATATCACCTGTATTGCAAAACTGTCACCACAATTCACCCAGAACATTCAAATTCTACTTGAAAGCAAATATTCTGTGATATGTAAACCCAGTCAAAGCCAAAATGTCTTTGGATTTTATAATCGGGATGATTTTTTAATAGAATAGCAAAGATGCTGTGTGAAGCTAAACAGACATTTATGGTTGCAAGCCACAGACCGGACTGATGAAATTAAGTCATTCTAATATTTCTCCACTCTGCTGTTTCTGCCAGAAGAAGAGGAATCTATTGCACATTTATTCTACTTTTGGTCTTATTCTAAATAATTCTGACTTCAAATAACTACTTCCCGTGTTCCACCATACTTCCATAAAGTTCTTTTCCATTCTGATGTTGCTGATAGTAAACATCTCATCCACAAAGCAAGATACCTTAAACCCAGCTGTAAAGTATCTGCATTACAGTTTATTGACAAATTCAGCCATTATAACTCTGAGTGTTTTGTCACAATTCATGGAATTGGGAGATATAAACTTGGAATTGGGACAAATTTGGACATTTAAAGAAAATATCCAGAGTATGTGGTACTCTCAAACAAAACTATGGGTGCTCCAGAAGGGGAACACATTTTTTAAAAATTGTAGATGGATCTTGTTGCAAAACAAGAAGATCCACATCCAGGCACTCACAGTAAAAGAGATAAAAAGCCATGCTAAAATGACACCAAAGAGTATTGGCCCAAAAGGCCTGGATGTGGATTTCTTGTTTTGTTTTTTTTTCTCTCTTTTACTCGTTTTTTGAAGAACATTATAAATGCTCTTAAGGTAAACAATAAATCACTGTTAAAGTGTAGGACATGGTCCTTTAAAACAGGTGTTACACTCCAGGAAAAAAGCACCTGTATGAAACATCTGCAAACCTTCCCAACATTTTTGACATTTGTGCAGATTTTCAGTCCATGAGGAATAGGTACTGTAAGTTTGATGGCGTGATTAGGAGAGAGACGGCGACTGGACAAGACATGAACAGAAGTAGTCTTTAATACACACACACACACACACACACCAGACACACCAGACACACAGCTCTTCCAGTCAGACGAGGTCGCAGACAGTCAGACAGCCAAACTTGGCAAAGTCTCTGGGGTTCTGAGGGCTGAAAATGTGTGAGTGTGTGTGCCGTCCAGCTGTGATCTCTCTGCTCCTTGTCCAGTCAGCCATAGACAGCTGCCCTACTATGCTCAGAATTGTGACAGCCTGTCCAAATAGATAGCGATCCCACACTGTGTGTGTTCTGTGTGTGTGTGTGTGTGTTGTGTGCGTGACCATGCTCTGAGCTGGATGACCACCACCGGACTAGCCATCTGACTTATCTATGTCAGGCAATTACGATTTCTTGGTATCTAGAGAGAAACGCCTTCAGTCTTGAATTCATTTGCCCATTTGCAAAGATTTTTTTTTAAACAAAAGATATTATAAATATTACTTCAATATTTATACATAGTATAAAAAATGTTTGCACAAAAGGTAAGAAAAACTAAATAATTAAATTAATTTTAAAAAATCTGCAATTTTGCTAAGTGTTTTTAAGGCAGGAATATAACAAAACCTGGTAAAGATTTACACATAAAACAAGAAGAAAAACTGTTTGCAACATAGGGTAAAAAAGTAAAATAATTTAAAATTAAAAAATACAACAACGAAACATACAGATACAGATATGATAAACGTACAGATAAAACAGAAAAATTTGCAAAATAGGGTAAGAAAAACTAAATAATTTATGAAGCGTAATAACCCGCAATTAGCAATTATTAAATAAAAATTAAAGCTGAAATATAATAAAATTTTGCAAACACAAAAGTTGGCAAATAATTAAATAAAAAGTTACATAATTGAAAATGTGTCTAAATCGCACATGTTTTACGAGATGCTAATTAATATGAATCGGTACGAATGGCCTACACCTACCCCTTCTCTAAACCTACCTGTCACTGGGGTTTAAACAAATCATACAAAATCCACCTTGTAAAATACATACAAACTGCTCATGAGACCGTGTGTTGTAGAAACACAAGTAAATTTGTTTTATTGGTGAAAAACTATTTCTACTAGCGTTTTTGTGGCCAGAAAGAGTGCTCTAATTGACAGCGAGAACTACTTGTGAATGTAGACCACATTTCTGAAAACACTACAATTGTCTGGCCTGCATGATTTCCCCATGGTTCAATTTGACGAGAGAAACCGAGACGAAAAATGAGAGAGAGAGAGCAAGAGAGGAGTTAAAATGAGGGTATGTGGCAGCGTCTTTTTAGCATATGTCACATAACAAAATTCCCCCTGTCTCCCTTTTTTATCTCTGTCTGTTATTCTTGCCAGATCCACAGTAAATCTGAGCCGGACTCCCACTAAACTACAACCTGTCAAGGTCACAAGAAGCAGTGGCTACATTCACCACGCTTTTCTCATGGGTGTTGTGCTCTTTCATGTGGGATTTCGGTAACTCGCAGAGATGGAGATATGGGCCGCGTGTCGTCTAAACGTTTTAGATTCAGTCACCGTCTTTCTATCGGAGTCGCTCTCATCAGTTCTGACCCAAATGCTGCGCTGTACACTCAAGTAATAAATCAAAGAGCATTCAAAGCCACTTTCGGTCAATTAAAGGTTGACAAATGAACTCATGTCGGTTCAACTCATTCATTAAATAACACTGACAAGACTGCTGTGTTATGGAAATCACCTTTTTGATATTTACTTTTGTTCCTGTCACAATTTTTTATAAGCATCACTCATGATTTGTATCATATTGGATTCATAATACATGATCTTATCGCACTCTGGATTACTTGAGGACATGTGTTTATTTATTGCAGGGCTCTTGAAAAACTGTTCTGCTGCTGGTTATAGCTCTCAGTGCGATTCAGTGCAGGCCTGAAGGCAGATATTGTGTGTGTTTTTGAGTAGAAATGACAATTTAATGCACATTCACATCTCACTCCGCTCTTTTAGCTCACAGAGGAACTATTTCTCTTCTCTTTCATATAAATACGTGTGTATTTATATCAAAAATGTTGAGCTCATCAGACCAAATGTCATTCTGCAATGTTCTTTAGCTTGCGAAGGCTCATGGGGTTTGTTGGAAGAGATGTAAAAAGTAAGAAAAGAGCAAGATGGAGCATTTTACTGCTGACTTGCATGCTTTTTATTCTCAAACACACCCTTTTCTCTTCTCATGCATCACTGGTAAGGCAAGATTGAACACAGGCCAGGTTTATGTTTACCGTTTTTGTTTGCCACCAAAGGGTGTATTTTCACCAAATTGCAAAAATCTTGACTGTTTTCATACAGGTTTCTCTCTCATTGTATACATTGCTCAGTCAGTGTTCAGCATAGAGCCACAATGTTTACACTTCTCTGTGAAATAAACCAGCAATCATAATTTTTTTTAGGTCATTATTTTTTCCATTTGGCACAGAAATTACTTCAGCTTCAAAAAACACAGCTCAGATTGGTCATGACTTTTCAAATAATTCCTTAATAAATTTTTTGATTCTCGAGACCCACTGAGCTAAAGGTGAATTCTGCTCACTACACAGTGTAATTAAATAATTTGGAATTCTCATGAATTTACATGTGGGCCGAGACTCAGAAATGTCAGTATATATTAAAACCAAACCCCAGGAACTAAAATGAATGTCTTCGAAATGCAACAAAGTATACTAATTATGCTTTTGCAGGTCACATCTGCTATGAAAATGTGTCCTTTTTGGACTTCTGCTTCACATTTCCCCCACACTCATTACATTTTTATCCATTTTATGAGCATGACAGCCTGGCAATGGTTATTTCTGTATTATTTATTTATTTAGTTTCAGTCGTTTTTTATTTAGCTTTAATTTATATTGATTTGATTTGTAGTCATTTTAGCACTCCAACTTATCAAGACCATTATCATCAAAGATGATGAGCAATTAGCATAAAATTTTAATTGGCTGTATTACAGCCCGGCAGTGTTATTTCTGTATTATTTATTTATTAATATTCTATTTTTTTTTTTATTTTAACTTTAACTGAATTTGTAGAAATGTAGTTTCAGTCGTTTTTTTATTTGACGTTTTTATTTAGCTTAAATTTATATTGATTTGATTTGTAGTCATTTTAGTACTTTGACTTAGCAAGACTATTATCATCAAAGCTGATGAGCAGTTAAGCATAGAATTTTAATCGGCTGTATTATTGTATTATTGTAATAACCGAGTTCACACCCCATGATTTTAGCCCCGAATTTCACTCGCCAACATGTTTTGCGAAATCACTGACAGAAATCTGAGCTTGTTCATGCGATCTAAAAGAATTGGCAACAAAATATTTGGCATGATAAATGTCCGGACCTGTTGGTGTTTAAAAATCCTGCTCTGACATTTTGTTATGGGTGCGCATACTTTTTCTGAACTGTTGACAACAAACACAACCATTAAAAGGATTAAAGTTACCTGGACACTTTTTAATATACGTAACTCTGACTGGATTTGTCTGAAAGAACAGTCACATACACCTAGGATGCTTTAAAGGTGAGTAAAGACTTGCTAATTTAAATTTTTGGGTGAACTAAAGCTTTACGGTAAACTGAACATAACCGAATGCAGTAGATATCATTAATGTTCATAATGACAATGATTCAGGATAAAGGAACCTGATTTAGTGAGAAATATCAGAATGGCCCGTCTTGACCACGAACAAAAGGAGGAGCTGGGGATGGAGGAGGATAATTAGCTCCTGAGCAATGTGATAAAACTGCTGAATAATACTGAATAATAGTATATACAGAAGTAGTTATAGGCACTATTTTTCTACATGGATCGGCTAAAAGTCAGCTGATGCAAGCTTGAACTAGACGCTACACTTAATTTAATTCAGTTAGCCAGTTTTCATTTAAGATTTTTATATTTAGGTTTTATATTTCAGTTTCATTTAAATGACCGTAATTCAATAATTGTCTATGAAAATATGTCCTTTTAATTCTTTTATCATTTGTATTAAAATATAAAACTGTAATTTATTAATGTTAATTTATGAATTAACATTTTCACCAGTTGTCATTGTCATTTTAATTTATGGTTTAAATTTTTTTTTTTCCCAGTATTTGATTACCTTTATTTTTATTTCTGTGTTAGTTATTTTAGTACTTCAACTTAGTTGCTAAGGCAACATTTTTAGTTCTTAGGTTTCCATTACTAATATTTTTAAATCTTAAATGAACACTTGCCCCTGGTCACCATTCACTTTAATTTCATGGAACACAGCAGTGTGAACATTCTGCATCCTTAAGGTTTAACTCTCGAACAAGCTCCTAAATAACTGCCTTTGTCGTGACTGAGATTTGGAATGTATTCTCAAGCGCTAAAATGTGAAACAGAGGTGAGGAGTATTGAGGGAGACAGATGAACAGAGGGAATATGAGGGAAAGAAAGAGGAGATTCAGAAAGAGGAGAGAGAAGCCCTGTTTTAAAACAGTCCATCCATCACATAGCGTATGGAGCGTTGAGGAGGAACAGATTTAACTCAACTAGAGGCGTGACGGTCATACACCCACGTTCACACACGCGGAGATGCCCAACTCACAAGCACAGTGAGGAGCAGGCCTGTCCACACACACAAACAGATACACACCCTCAGCGGCCCCAGTGGGAGTGGAAGGAGGCCTTGCCAAAGACTGAGACAAGGACACACACCAGCGCCTGCCCTCCACGCGCCGGTCACGGGTGAATTGTGAGCGTGTGTGTACGTGTGTCTGGTAGACCTCTGGAGTGTGTTTGCATGGCCCTGAAGGTGTCGGAGCGTGCTGGGCTCACAGCGTGTCGGTTTCCCACAGGGATCGTGGTGAGGGAGCGTCCCATTGGGGTTGTGGTGTTTAATAACTTGAGTGGAACGCGAGCCACACACATAAGCACAACACAACCCAAACAAGCTACACCCACAGAAGAATTCGAGGGAAACTGCGCAAACCCGGCCAGACCATTCACTTAGCAAAAACTGCTGTAGTCATGTCTTGCCATATTTATGTATTGTCACAGCATTCCGAGGTACTTAAAGGGATAGTCGGACAATAAATGAATATTTTCATTATTTAATCGACCTCATTTAATTTGAAACCTGCTTTTATGCTTCAAAGGAATCGAGAGCACCATAAAAGCAGTCTATATGACTTCTAAAGCCATTATAATCTACCGCTACAGTGAACTTCACTGCAAGTGGATCTCTAAACCAGTGAGCTGAACTAATCAGTCTGATTCGAATCATTCGCACTGTGTTTATGAACACGATCAAATGATTCACTAAACAATTCATTACTGACATCATGAAATACTAAATGCTGTTGAATATATGACTGTATTTATTCAATTAAAAATATGTACAACGGTAATATTGTGAAATTGATTACAAATGAAAAGAACTGGTCTATATGAATTATTATATTTTGAAATGTAATTTATTCCTGTTATGGCAAAGCTAACTTTTCAGCAGTCATTATTCCAGTCTTCAGTGTCAAATGAACCTTCAGAAAGCATTTTAATGTTGATTTTGTGCTGCTTACATTTCCATTTATGCATCTGGCAGATGCTTTCATCTAATGAAAGTGACTTACATTACATTCAAGGTACACATTTGCATTTTGTCAGTTCTTCAGTTCTCATTTCACTTCTGTCACAATTCTTCCAGAATCCCACCACCGTCCAAAGTCTACTTCTGTTTCCATTAACATTGTAATCTTCATTAATTCAGAAGTCTAAATTGGGAATTTATAGTTTGAGTTAAGTCTTGTGCTTGATTTCTCCATGACAGACAGCACGAATTTTTCAATACTTATTTCATTACTTAGTACTTCACCAGAGGGTCTCAGTCGAGCTCATTAATAGCAGCAGTCACTACTTTACACAGCAAGTTTCAAAATGCAGATGAAAACCAATTTTATAGACAGCAAATTTGACACGCAGTGTAACAAAATATACTCTTCCCTGCTGGAAATACCAGCTCAAACCAGCATGAAGATTCGGCTAGTGCTAGTTTGGTGCTAATTTAGCTGATGGATGAACTGAGACGTGCTGTTCACAAGCAAACCATATAGCTGGTGAATCTATCCAACCTTGACTTCTTACTGGTTAAGCTAGTTGAGCGGCACACCAGTACTTATTAACCGAGACTAGCATCCCAAACAATGTTTTTCAGCAGGGCCAAACAAGATCCTTTTTCAAACAATGTCAACTGGTAGAGAGAAATGTTTTTTTTATTTTATTTCTCTGTTGGAGGGCTGATGCAGCCTATATTATTCTTGATTCTCCTGTCGAAACATTATTCTGTGGAGAAAGCTTCACTACCTATTGATTACAACCTTTTGACCTATTCTCCCCATGCTAACGTTAAACTACATCTCAAAGCTAACACCAGCTGCTACTGAACATAGAAACATAACATAGAACATTCTGGTCAATTTCTAACAATTTATCACATGAAGGAAAGAGTAAATAGAGATTTCGATACATTACGCATTTGAAAAAGCAACGTGTTTGTTTTACTATTGTACATTGGGGAGGACAGCTCATAGACTTATATTATTTCTATATCATGGAATAAATAGTTCTAGCCCCTAAGCCAAGCCTCAATCCTAAACATACCTTTACAGAAACTTGTGCACAACATACTTAAATATGATTTGTACCATGTTCAGGTTTCACTATATCTTGGACATTAAAAATAGAGTATCAAATATACAATATCCTATGAACTTCTTATTTTACTTTCACCAGACCTTCAATATTCACATGAAAATCAATTTTAAAAAATAAAAAATCTATATGTGTGTATATATATATATATATATATATACACACACACACACACACACACACACCACACACACACACACACACACACGTATATATATTTTTATTACCTTTATTTAAACAGGAAAAATACTCATTGTAATGCCAAAATAAAAAGTGTAACAGATTACTCACTGTTTAATCTTTGCAAGCTTAACTATTTCCAGCTAACTGATTATCTCAAATCATTTTCTGATATGCAGATTTTACTAAGATTTTCATCAGTTTGACAAACAAAAGAATTATAAAATATTTTGTGTAGATAAAGTGTACTAAAAGGCCCCACAAATATATTACGTTTTATTTTGTATTATTGTAACAATGCTATAAAAAAATTTAAAGTAGTTTTATCATGCTTTTTTAATAGTAAATATGATATTAATTGTAAATGTGGTATTAATTGTAATAATCGTTATTAAAAACGTAGTATTAATGGTATAAATTCTGTACCACAGTAAAGTACCATGGTCCATGGTATAACAACCAAGACAGTGATGCCTCTACGCTATTGCTTGTATATGAGAAATCCAAACAGTAACTTTTTATTTTTACTGGAAGTCTCGAAGACCTGCAAGCCGTAGTTCAGGACTCGACATGGCACAACTCGACTTCAACTTCAGCCTCAGACTTGGCTCAAGTCAGATCCACTCACACACACTCCCACACACACAAAGAGGAAAGTTATATAAAAGACATCACTTTAAAGCAGCCAGCCAAAAAACACATGCACAGTACTCTCAAACAGACACAGTGTGAACTGTAATTAGTGCTGTCTCTACTTCACTGCACCTCATCACACGTTCATGCTTTCTTCTCTCTCATGCACACACACATACATACACAGTAGGATGTGCAATTAGAGGTGTCCTGCTAAGCTCTGTAACTGCACTCGGTTGCTGGCGTCTAACATCACCTCACACGGAGCAATGTCGCCGTCTTTCTTTCTCTGTCTCCTTACTCTGCTGCACCTTGCTTCTTTCTCTAATTTGTTTAACTCTTCTTGAAACTTCACATTTGTTTGCATGCTTTCTAATGAGAATGTGTTAATAATTGTGTGAAGCACTGATGGTGAAATATCGCAGCGGCACGTTTTGGCTAACGTGTGCCTGCCTCTCACCTTCTAACGATACACACTGCTAGTGTCCCGAGATAAAAAAAAAATTCAACAGAAGTGTCCTGCCCAAGACAAGCAGCAGCAGATGTTCTTATGATGTTACTTAAAAGAAATAGTTCACACAAAAATAAATATTTGCTGAAATTGTACAGTACTTTTCCTAGAAATCTAGCATTACTTAAATTGATCACCAAGCGATCCTCTGCAGTGAATGGGTGCCGTCAAAACAGTCCAAACAGTTGTTAAAAGCACAATAATCCACAAGCAATTAACATTTTTTTTAAGGCTGCATCTTTGTAGTAAACAACAATTTTAACTAAAGTGAAAAAGTGGTTTCGTTGGAATCAGGAGAGAAACATGCGCAGACCAAGTCAGAACAGTCCAAAACATTTCTAAACATATGATGGATTTTGATTTGAGAGGACAACAAACTGGAGTGAGTGTTGCTATTGGTGCTCTCTGTGACGGCACTCATTCGCTACAGAGGATGCATTGGTGAGTATATGTTGTAATGTTAATATCTCCAAATCTGTTTCCCTGTAAAGAAACAAACTTAGTCGCATCTTAATGAACAAAACCTAAAAAAAAATCAACACATGCAGATACATACATGGAAAAAAGGAAATCAATTCCTTATTTATTAGTTCATCGTGGAAAGATTTTGTATCTTAAAGTAATATGTCAAAAAAAATTGCTTCTTTTTGGTTCATACAGATAGAACTGAAATTTCCCAATTTCCCAATCTTTTACTGCACGGTTTATGGACAAAAACATGCAATAATACAATATAGATTAATAAATGAACAAAAAAATTTAAGTCTACATTTTATGCATCGCGCAGTTCTGAAATTAAAACCGGTTACTGTCCCTGTGTGGCATATTACATGCTCATAGTCTTCATAAGTTTTATTAATAAGAATGTTCACTGTATCATGTGTCCCAGCTGAGTCTGGTGCAGCCATGACTGAGCTCATTAAAAGGAGACATGTGGATAATGATTTATATTTACAGTAACATTATTACATTTCAAATCTCTCAGCCTAAAAATTTTAGCATGCCTTGATGAAATGTTATTTATTAAAACTAATTATTAAAACGATTTTTTTCATTTTTGCATGTGTGTATGTTTTTATGTGGATGATAAAACTATCACATAATGAAGTCCTAAATATACCATTATTTCTAATTTACATTTTATGCTTTTTGGTAATCAAAGTATCTTAATTTTTGCATGCATGTTATGAAAGCAGCCTGCTGTATTGTTAAAGATTTTAATGATTAACATTACAAACTGTCAGAATCATCATATAAATATCAGCAACTGGAGTCAAATTTCACCAAATATATCACTATATTATATTCACATTTGTGATTTTCGGTAACGACAGTATAAAATATCAGCAACTGCACCATATCTGAACTTTTTGCTCCTCAACTGTGAGCCTCATAATCTCTTTTATACTGTAGCTTAAATTGTTCCATTTTTTAAAGAATCGATTTTTCGGACTATTATTCCATATGTCAGGCTTTACAGAGTTAAAGTTGATATGTTTACTGTATTTGTGGCAATAAACTGGAGGCATTATTAACTTACCTTAGAAATATTCTTTTTAAACTGTTGCTCTGCCGTGGCAATACTTCACCTGAAAGAGAAAACCAGCCATAAAATATGAGTCTATGTCTACATCTTCAATTTTTTTCAAACTTAGTATTCCTACCATTTAAAGATACACAAGAAATATTGATCGCAGTGTAGTAGAATGCAATTCCGAAATCAGCCACTGAGCTCAGTGTACAGTGTTCACCATAATCAAAGTTCAGGCTCAAATAAGGTGTATTAGGCATATTACCTTTTGAAAAAGCCTTCGCGTCTGTAGCACACACCCTAAAATTCATCTACTGCTTGCAACCCACTAGATTTAAAAAAACCTTTGGTGTTATTCTCTCAGGCATTTTGGGAAAATAGGTTTTCTAAGAGGAGACACGAGGACAGTAACAAGGTAGGGACAGAAGCGGTGCCTGCGGAGGTGCCTCATTCTGTTCTTCACCAAACCTCTCCCGTTTTCTTTCTCACTCCATCCTTTTCCCTGCCTGTGTTGGGCACAGTTGTTGTGCGTATTAGTGTATTCAGGCTCTATGCTCCTAATTGGCTGTTAGCACTAAACTGCAGGCAGGTCCCTGGGAAGCCAATCTGCCTCAGAAAAGAGTAAACACAAACACATAAACACAAATAAACACATAAAGAAAAGGTCTGCCAAGCACAGAGGCACAGTGGGACTTCACTTTCCCAAACGTCACATAGCACTGAGCCATACATCATTACTTTGACGGATGTTTAAACGTATCTGAATGAGGGATCGGCAATGGCAACGGGAGTGCAACAGGCTATGTTTGTAATGGAATACTAGCAGTATACTGGGCAGTATATACTGCGTACTGCCAACTTAAAAATTTGTGAAAATGGTATACTGCACATATTACAACAAAAGCTTTAAATAGTAGAATTGTTGGGAATATATCATGTGTCCTGTCTAGTGAGTGACATTCAGCTAACGCCACAGAAATAAATGTTTATTCTGAATGTTTAAATATGTTTATTTAAAATAATAATAATAATAATTTTATATATATATATATATATATTTTATATATATATATATATATATATATATATATATATATATATATATATATATATATATATATGAACAAAAATATTATGCTATATCATGTTTTTATTGTTTTATTGTATTAGCTGTATTTTTTTGACCTAATCTGTATCTGTATCGATATATATTATATATTATATATATATATATATATATATTGTATTATCTGTATCTATATATTTTATATGTGCTTTTATGGCTCATATATATATATATATATATATATATATATATATATATATATATATATATATATATGTATATTGTATATATATATATATATATATATATATATATATATATATATATATATATATATATATATATATATATATATGTATATTGTATTATCTGTATCTATATATTTTATATGTGCTTTTATGGCTCATACAATATGATATAGATATTTTATGATATAAAAATTAGCAAAAATATGCAACTTGGTGCAGTTATCACACTTATGTATCGCACTTATGCCGTCCAGGGTCACCTACATCCCCAAATAATGATAGTATATGATGTCTGGGATATAATGATGACTGGGAGATGTACAGATACATTTCATTCGGTTTCAGCCACATAACATTGTATTTTAAACACAGTGTACTTTGCCATTGGGCAGTTTGCTCTCTGTTCTCCTTGAGACTAGAGGTAGTGGACAGAGTCTGCACACGCTCATGTGCCCTATGTATGGATCGGTTCGGCTCTCCTCTCAGTACTCATTACTCCGCTGTCAGTGTCTCAAGGCTTCCAACCGAGCTTGAGTCCTGAAACGTGCATCATTTCTTTTTACAATCGCCCAACCATAAATGGTTTATATTTTATGTTTCATCTACATAATATCTTTTAGGAGCAAGCATTGTCTGAAATACCTGAATGCACAATTAAACACATCATGCAGACAAGAAAAATATAGACAAAAACAGGGACAAATGAACAACGACAGCGTTACCCACATATGTGCCCACACACACACACACACACACACACACACACACACACACACACACATCACATTTCTGTCTGCCTACACTGGGGACTTAATTATTGGCTCAGACTTGACTGGAGACAGACTTTTTATATTATTAACATCACTTCATTTCCATATTAATACTAGAGAACGTTTCTTATTAAAGAGAAAAGAGCCCATCTTCAAACACAGAGGAAAAAAGCACCTGCTGAAAAATACATCACTTTGTTCAATGCGCTCAAGTCAAACTGGGTACAGCGGCGAAAAGCGGAAGGTCTCGTTTTTGTAGAAATAGGAGATTATATAAAAAAAGAACATGATGACTTTTATATTTTAATAAATCCATTTGTACTTCTCTCTCTATCGTACCATATCCCCTGGGTACTTAGCTTTGATTTACATCCACATTTTTGGGGTTCCTTCATTCCGTTTTTCTTCTCTTCATCTGACATGCTTAATACCTGCGATATAGCAGCGATGTTGTAACAGAGTAGTTAAATCAGTCGTCTGCGTCTACTCTTTGCTGTGTGAGGAGTGGTAGGTTTGGCTGGTTTGTCTACGAGCGAGCTTTGTTGGGAACTTTTCCGCTGTTTGAAGAGATTTCACGGCTTTGAGCCAAAGGTTGTTAAAACTGAATGTCTTCAGGTGTTTCAAAAACTGTCAGGCCAGTTACAAGAGTCCTTGGATTGTTTTCAGAGAAATTTCAATGATGAAATGCAAGCGAGCAAAAATATAATAAAGCATTTTTTTAATATTCAGTACTACAGTCTGAGATTTTTTTAATATATGTATTTGAAAGAAGTCTTATTCTCATTAGGGCTATATTTAAGTTTTACATAAAAAATAGGAATATATTACAATTCTAAATAACTGTATTTTAAAATACAAAAAAAAATGCAGTTTTAAAATAATTTTTTATTGAGTTCTTAATTTTAATTTGTTTGATGCTAAGATGAATTTTCAATATAATTTGTCTGGTTTTCAGTGTCACATGATTTTTTTCAAAGCAATTTTTGATCAATTTCACTTGGCTTGGTGATATATATATTTTAATCTGTCCTTTCAGTGGAGTAAAACTAATAAATATGTAGATCTTGGTTAGATTGTGATTAAATAACCTTGTAAATTTATTATGTGTATACACATACGGTATATATATTTAAAATATTTACATGTATCATGTATTTATGTATATATTTATCTAAAAATAATTTAGATATTTAATATATCAAAATATTTTTCTTTAATATATAAATGTGTGTGTATTTATATATGTATACATAATAAATATGCACAATACACAGAAATATATAAACAAAACCTTTTATTTTGGCTGAAATTATTTTAATCGTATTTATTTAATCTGGATAAGTTTATTCGTTGCACAGCACAACTATATATATTATTACTCCACTGAAAGGAGAGATTGAAATGATTCAAAGAAGTGTTAAGCATAAAAATAAAAAATAGATGCTCATGATATATCGCCAGCAAATCATTAATCTTCATAAATACAAATCATACATAACACAAGAACAGCTTAGTTCATAGCTAAAACTAGCTAAAACACTGCATGTAAATGTTTGATTCAACGGTTAATTAATTGTTTCCAAAATAAAAGAATCAGGCAAAGCATTAAGTGTTTTCTAAAGCTGCTACAATGAAAAATAGATTAATGAAAATTCCATCTCGAGACTATAAACATGTTGGATTCTAATCATATTCCTTTCCTGTCACTGTGAATCATAAATAATAATAATAGGATATCATTCTGTCACATCTCTGATGAGTTATCCTACAAATTTGCCTCATTTATGACACTTTCCATTCAGGGAAACATTTGGTATTTGTTCGCCAATGGCAATTATGCCTCATCACAAAAACATAAGACATGTCACATTCACGCAGAGACATATGTAGAGCATTAGAAAGCTCTTCAGGATTCAGTGATCTCCGTGAGCATATGTATAAGTGATCGTGCACACTCAAACCTAAAGGGGATTCGCCCTGATGACAACTCCACATGTTATGGTGCTAGCACTGCAGGCGGCTGTCAAAAATCCTGCTATACACAAACAAACACACACTTACCCATAATCCCTCACTGATGGGAGACTGACAAGAAACACAATGTCGAGACATAATTAATGAGCCTGTTTCACTGTCTGTTTCTTCACTAATATATTCAGAGGCTTCAGCTGCTCAGTTGTGACAGCTTGTTGGTTCAGAGTCGATCGTACCAGATCTTTAACACTTCATCAGCCTGTTAAAAGACTCACGGTATCAGCAAAATACCGTTACAGGTAGACCTCTTCCATAAATGCAAAGTACTGCCATTATTTACCCAACTTCATGTCATTCCAAACCTGTTAGTTTTCTGTTTAGTATATATTTAACGTAATAAAGTGCTTCCGTATACATACCATATCTTTCGGCATAAGCCTGAATGGGAGCCTGCCCAGTTTCCCTTTTTAATGCAGGATGAGGCTCATTGAAGTCAGATTTAAAGCCTGTAATTTGATGAGGATATTCTCAAAGTAAACCAATTACAATCAACCAGATCTTTTCGTTTCATTTGGTTCCATTGTTCCATTGTCCCCCGTGATATTTCGACATGAGCAGCAGCCCAGCACCATTATGATCAGACAGCATCCTACCTGAACAGTTTTTGGACTTTTTATAAGCTAGATTATATATATATATATATATATATATATATATATATATATATATATATATATATATATATATATATATATATATATATAAAGGGCTGGTAATTTTTTTTTTTTTTTTTTTTTCAAATCTTATTAATTACATGGGGTGGCGCATTTTTGGGTGGGTGAACTATACCTTTAATTAATAATTTTATTAATTTTGTTAGTATTACTGTGGAAATAACAAAGCATTTCTTTAGTGAAATGCACTTCCAGTAGGTGGCGGTAAATGTGTTAATGATTAAGTCGACGAGTTATTTATTTGATTCGGTCAAATGGCAGATTCAAGGGGCGGTTCTACACTCACCCCCCACTAAAACTATAACCCGTTCTCTGAAGGATCAGGCCAGTGCTGCTTCCTCAAGAAACTACCATTCTCGCTCTTTTGTCGATTTCACGCGCTGTAATGGAACGTTTATGTGCGCGCGCATTTAAATGAAGAACGCGCGAGGCACTTTACGGACCGCGCGCCAGCCTGGTCTCATTAAAGTGAGTTTCAGCGGCACGATTTTTCCGTTTCCGATTGGTGTGCTTATGATACGCACCTTCCCCACACCTCTAAACGGACCATCATCATCAGACCGATCGATGTGTGACATGAAAGTACAGCGAGAGGGATCGGAAAGCAGACGACTTTTGAATCGTTCTTGCTGTACTTTAATGTCGTATACCAAAGGGTCGCTTTATGCTGCTCGGGGATAAACAGTTCTGCTTTGTCTCGTTGGCAAAATTTACCAAAACAAACAACACAACACACTAGTAACTTCCTGAACTGTTGTATAAGAGCATCATGTGTGAAACTGGAATTATATGATGTAAATATGAAGCAAAAACTCAAACATTTTGGCATTTTGCCCCATATCTTGACATTCTTACAGTGTTCTCTGTGCTCCATCATGCAATGAGTTTTATTGCACTGTCTCATATTTGTCACCAGTGTACATATATACAAGACTGGCTGATAAACTTTCTAAGGGGTGCACTTATTTTCAGGGAACCGCATAACGAATGTAGTTCTAGGCAACTCTTTGACTGCATTACAGTTCCATAGTACTTTGCTAAATTGTTTTTATTATTTTAAAGGTCTTACAACAGCAAAATAACCGAAACCCCCAATGACACCGGCCAAACAAATAAATATAATAATATAATTAAAACGACCGATCATTTCCATGTTTTACCACAAAATTATGTTAGTGTTACTCTGACGACTATCCTTAATATCAACTTAAAAACCGAACAGCCGTACACTTTTGAGAGATGCACAGACTCGGAGGAAATTCACATGCTCTTTGTCTCTCTCACACACACACACACACACACACACACACACACACAACTTAGTTATTAACTGCATTAGTCTGCTATCAACAGTTGAAGCCTCCTTTACTCCGTTACAACAGAGGCATTAGATGAGATGCGGAAGAAATTATCCTTCTCACAATAGCATTTTGAGTGCAAACCCACACAAATACATCGAAATATATCATCTGATTGATATCTTGAGGAGTGGAAACCATAGTATAGAAACCAAGAGGAATAATTGACTCTGGGCTGTTGAACTATTGGAAGAATAATGCACACCCGAGCATCACCACCTCTGCATTATTTTAAGAACAATTCAACGGCCCGTCATCAATTATTCCTTACATATAAAATAGAGAGAAGTTAACTTGCAATAACTTGCAACTGTTAACTTATTTTTTATTCCAATGCAGAAATAAGGGTAACACTTTTGAATAAATCTTGATTTATACGCATATCTATTACAAAGGAGAATTAAAGGCTCAGTTATCTTCCTAAAATAAAATAAATAAATAAAATAAACACAACACAGAGGGATACAGAACTACTCATTTCAAGATTACAACTGTACACTTGATTTTTTTTTTTTTATATATGAAACTGAATTTTTTATGAAATATTTCTGTGTTCTGTATCCCTCTCCGTTATGTTTGTTTAACTTTTCTGTTTGGAAGATAAATGAGGCTTTACATCTCCTTTGTAAATGCCTTACAAGGTATAAATAGTCACAAAAACAGGCTGCAACTACTAAATGCTTTAAAATTACTGAATTAATCATGATTTACAGCAGGAACATGTGTTAATAAAGCATTTATTAACACACAGAGCAACTATTATATGTCTGAATAACAAGATTTATTAATGTACATTTTAATAATAA
The DNA here is from genome assembly GCF_018831695.1 of Puntigrus tetrazona. Taxonomy (NCBI): domain Eukaryota; kingdom Metazoa; phylum Chordata; class Actinopteri; order Cypriniformes; family Cyprinidae; genus Puntigrus; species Puntigrus tetrazona. The sequence continues at coordinate 7,851,310 of NC_056699.1, forward strand.
TAACTTATTATCATTGACTTTAATAATGGTTTATAAAGGATGAATAGAGTGTTTACTAATGCTTAACTAATGATTCATAGTGTGAAGCTATTATAAAGTGTTACCAAAATGTGCTTTCATACATGAGATTAAATAAATAAAAATAAATAAATAAATAGACACACCCACACACACAGACTAAATTATCTTTAACAAACCACGTATCAGATGTCTAACAAGTACAGTCTTGCCTAAAAAACTACATTCTTCCATGACACAAAAGCAAAAAAAGTATTATTTTTTATGTATTTGGCCATCTGCCATGTTGATATGCACACACACACACACACACACACACACACACACACATAAACAAATGTACGTGACCCTGGACCATAAAACCAGTCATAAGGGTAAATACTTCAAAATTAATATTTATACATTATCGGAAGAAATATGTTTTACATTGGTTTGTTAGGATATGACAATGTGTGGCTAAGATACAAATATTTGAAAATCGAATCTGAGGGTGCAAAAAATCGAAATACTGATAAAATCATTTAAAATAAAGTTTTTATTTTTACAGTTGGAAATTTACACAACGTCTTCATGGAACATGATTTTTTTTTCACAGAACATCATTTTGACCCATACAATCCATTTTAGGCTAAATACACCCAAGACACAAACGGATTTGTAGTTCAGGATCACATAGCGTATATTACTTGAAAAGATCATGATTCCGTTCGGTGCGTGGCAATGCTGAAATGCTCCTGTATTCCCATTTAGTAATTCTGAGGATTAACATGGGAAATTCTGTTCCATTAGCCTGCAGCCTCTGAGGCCGAGACAGACGGTTCTGGTGCCCTAATTACAAACAACACAAGCGAAGCATGACATTTTATCAGCTGTGCTCTAGAATCAATAAATGATTATGATGGGGAAACACAAGGGTGACATGCTTTCAACTTCCTCATCCTATCGTTTTGAACATGCTCCACATTCCACTGAAAAAAGGGGGCAATGTTGGAGCTAAACATTCCTTTCTTTACACAAACACGTCTACATGGACATACATTGTCCCGGCACATCTTAGATCGTGCCCTCACTGTACAGCAGAGCACTATACTGCTTATACTACACAACAACCTTTCTTGCCATCAGACGTGTTGTTGTCTAAGCAACAGAACGGAGGTAAGGTGTACAGCATACAAGTTCTTGGCGAAAAGGCATCCAAATACCTCTAATACCGACATGTGTTTCTCAAATAAATACACACAGGAAATGGGCAACTGATCCTAAGACTCTGCCAGAAAAGACAGTGTCAGATATTACGGTTTTAAAAAGGGATAATTTTACTCTTGGGTTATTTATTAGGAATTTTTTTTAAAACACTTGAATAATTTGATGTAATCCATTACAGATAAAAAGGCACAGTGTAAAATGTTCAGTGTCAAAAAAAAATAAAGAAATAAATTCTTAATATGATAGTATGAATATATACTCTCGTTTAAAAGTTAGAGGTCTTTTATTTTTGAATACTTTTCAGAAAATACAGATTGATCAAATAAATTGTCAAATGTGTCAGTAAACACTTTAATTGTTACAAAGTCAAATAAATGCTGTTCAAATAGTTTACCTCTGAGTTCATCAAAGAAATCCTAAAAAATGTGTTTTACGGTTTCAACAAAAATATTAAGATTGGAGTATTTAGTTGTCATGGTTATGGTTTCCTTTTCCACGTTTGCCAGAATTCCTATTAGATTCCATTGTTTTAGATTAATACCTCTACCTGTTTCCGTGCTTCCTGATTACTTTGACTGTTTATAAGTCATGTGTTCTCCCCTGTTTTTTCGTCCACTGTTAAATGTCAATGTTTGATCTCTTGTGTTCTATTGGATTATCATTAAAGAAGGTATTGTTCAAGTTCCTTGTTCCTTTATCCCCATAGAATCGTGACACCAGTTTTGGGATCACAGGAATAAATTAAATTTTCAAATTTATGAAAATATAAATTTTGAATTGTAATAGTATTTTACAAAAGTGTTCTTTTCACTATATTTTTGATCAAATAAAGGTAGCTTGGATCGCAAACTAACACAACTATTTTACACACACACACATATATATATATATATATATATATATATATATATATATATATATATATATATATATATATATATATATATATACACACACAATTGTTGTGACCTCATACTTTATAGTGAAAGGTAGTTTGTGATTGAATTCAAGAAATTAATTATTTTTGATTATACAAGAAGACTTATCTATTTGAAATAAAAGTTCCTTTCATGTTGGCCGCATTCTGTAAATATATATAAAATACAATAAAAATGTATCTAATTTTACAAATAGGAAAGCTGAAAAATGCTAAATGTAAATAAAAAAAAATTCTCATGTTTTCTATTTTTCAGCCTAAATGGTTATTTTTAATTGCTCATACTTAACCTTAATGATAGAGATTGTCTACATACTGAAGTATTGAAAAGCATGCAATGGTTTATCATTAACTTTACAGCACCCGCACTGTGCCTGCTACTCCAGCCATCTTCTCTAATCTGTTTTACCCAGCGGGCCGTGGGGTAATCCACTTATAATTCATGTGCCATCATGTGATGTCTTCCATGCTCTGCTATTGGCCGCGGGGCATCAGTTCACTTTGCCAGAATGGCTGACAGTCAAAGACCTCCAGGGGCTCAGAAGCATCATTTTAAAGGTTAACATGTAATACAGTGAATTGGGTGCTGCTCTTTAATATCGATTCAGAATCTGTACCGTCTGAATGTGTGCATGTGTACTGCTGTGGGGGAGAATAGGAATTCTCTCATTATAACCATTCTTTTTCTCCTTTTTTCTTTGTCATTTTCTTCTAAGAACCACACGGAGGGCAGATCCATAACTGTTTATACAGAAATGCATACAGTCGCATGAACGAGGGCCAAAAGTTTAACTCGAATAAGACAATTTTCGATCAATTCTACGCTATCCGAGCTTCATTTTCATTAAATAATCATAACATTAAGGAAATTTATGTTTCATATCATATAGACAAGTTAGTACAAACACTTTAATTGAACATCTGTCACTGTTGCTTTCACAAGTCATCCATAGCTGTGCTCCCATTCGTTTGACAGGAACAGTCACACCACAGGACTACAACTGAACATTTCTGTCGCTGTCATAACTTTGTTGGAGATTATGAATTCATTGCAAAGGCATGTTATTGGACGTGTCACACCAAGCAATCAAAGCTTTGCAATACAATAACATAAATCAAATTAAACTGTGTATGCTAGAATTAAACATCAGTCTCGATTTGCTCTATATTTAATCTCTTTGCTTTTTAAATAAAAAAAAAAAAACAGAAAGCAAACCATACTTTGACCCTCAAACGTAGAAGCCTAATATTAAGTGCTATTTGAAACCGCATAGACTAATATCAGTTCATCAGTTCATTAAATTAATCAGCTGTTTCTGCTTTATTTGTTTTGACCTGCACTACTAATCTGATGGAATCTTGTGTGTTTTACAGCGCTTTCACATCTCCTTGGCTTCGGCTTATTGAAAGGGTCCACGATGACCTTATGACATTTCGAAAAATGAATTTATATATGATACACTTGCTTACCTGTGTTCGTGCTGCTAGGAGTGAGCACTGATGTCAATATCGCATGACTGCTGCTGAAAATTTCATATGCCGATAATCTTTCCTCAGGACATCACTAAGCCATCAGAGAGAATGCTGGGTAATTAATCAGCCGTCCTTGACTCTGTCACCGCATACTAATCACAATTCACACGGCTGGGACTCAGCACTGACATTGAAATTTTATCTGAGATAGCAAAAGACTGATAAAATGGTACAGTTTAACATGCATACACACAGACTGCATACAAACTAAGACTATTTATATATATATATATATATATATATATATATATATCACATAATAAAAAGAAAACAAATACAAATATATATTTCAGTTTTAAACTATTACTTTTCCCGTTAAAACTTTTTTTAAAAACTTCATTAATACTTCACACAACTCTACTACAAGGTTTAACAACGCTTTCAGAAATAGCCCTCACAAGTGTGTTGTTCACAAACATTTGCATCCTCTAATAATATTTTATGTGTTAATTCAGAAATAGGTCTGCTCCGTCAGAAGGGAAAGTGGCTCATTAAAATTAATTACACACACATGCCCACATCTACATATACACTCATAAACACACATACACACACACACACACACAGATGTCAGAGACAATGCTGTTAGGTTAGTGCTGCTGCCCTGATTGGGCCCTTGCCAAATCTTTGATGTGTAGTCATTCACTGCCTATCTGCCAAAAGCATTTCATCTTTTCTTTTTCCTTCTCATCTTTTTTTCTGTTCGGGGAGCATCAGACTGAGACGAGTGCCATGGTGACAAACACACACAAACACGTGCACACACACACTCATACACGCTCACACACGCACCGCATCCTAGGCAGGAGTCTGACAGCATGAAAGGTGATGGAGAGAAGGGCACAGCCAGGGAGCCTTTTGATCAGGATATAATCATTGTTTTACTTAATCAGTCAATTTTCCACGCTCTAATATTTCAACGGCTGTTCAAGAACAAACAACAGCCCAGTAAAGGAGAACAAACATGACAGACAGAAAGAGAGAGAGAGAGAGAGAGAGAGAGAGAGAGAGAGAGAGAGATGTAGAACAGAGATGCTTTCCTTGAGGATGAATTATATTAGTTAAGGCAAGGCCTCATGAGTGTCGGGAAGGCATTGGTTTACCCAGATTGACAGCAAGTCCACCCAATCACGGATTTGTTTTCCCAAATAATTATTAGCTAATATAGTTGCATGTTTAGTTGTTTTCTTTAGTATGACACATGGATTAAAGGGTTAGTACACCCAAAAACTAAAATTATGTTATTAATTTTTCACCCTCCGAACCCTCAAGATGTTCGTTCATCTTCGGGACACAAAGAATATCGCAATGCAACACATATGCACACTTTAATGTGTTTGATGTTATCAGCTTTGTTTATATCGCGTATGAACGTAATCTGAGGTTATGGATTATTATACTCTCTAAAATGGTGGAAGACATAACTCGGTGCAGAAGAGTGGTTGAGCGCATTTTTGTTTTCTTTACTGCTACTGATGTCACATCCTGTTTTACCTGATCTCTGATTTCATCAAAAATATCTTAATTTGTGTTTCATAAAAATGAAGGTCTTAAGGGTTTGGAATGACACGAGGGTGAGTGATTGATGACAGAATTTCATTTTGGGGTCAACTAACCCTTTTAATGCATCATCCACTTGAGCAAAATAAGCAAGCTAACATGTATCTTTAATTCTGTTTCAATATGCATAAATATGCATTTCAGTCTATATAGTTAGCATACACACAAACAGCACTATTTTTGAAGAGTGTGTGTATAGGTAGACAAATAAAATTAGACTGTGTGTGACATTGCAAAAATATAGCCAGGAGTTTACATAATGCATGTTAACATAATAGTTAAATAAATAAAGTAACACTTCCAGTTCTCACTAGTTGCTTTTTAGCATGCCTTAACATATTGGCTGTTTATTAGTGCATCCCTAATCATATACCCAACACTTAAACTTAACAACTACCTTACTAACTATAAAATAGTTTACTGAGACAAAAGTCATAGCTAATGATTGTGGTAATGGAGAGAACTGAACTTTAAATTGTGACCGAATTAATGAATGGCTGCTTGTTGTTTCATGTAAATTCTCTATAATAATCCGACATTAAACGAGGTCTTGAATTGATTAGCCTAATTAGAAGTTATTGCTCCAAACTCTTCACAAAAATGGTGTAGGTGCGGCCGTATTTAGGAAATTAATTACTTTCTACAACAATGCTTTGTATTAAACAGTGAGTTATGTTATTGTAAAGGGAAACACAAGCAGAACTATTGGAACATACCAATGATTTGTACACTAATGAAAAAAAACAACTCCACAAAATTACTGTAGCTCAAAAATATGCATTGTCATTTTATTTCTGTTGTTCGTGCAGAAATGCTATAAATAGGGTATGAGTAAAGTACCTTTTTTTATGAGAGTGTAAACTATTGTTAACTATAGTGTTGTTAACTATTGTGAAGTATTGTTTAATAACGCGTGACTAAATATTGTCCCAAAAGCCTTCCGAAATGTATAATATTGATTCATTTGATTAAAAAGGTTGAATTAAAATTTGAGTAGAAGTTTCACCTTCTATGACCAAGGCCAGTTTCTGGCCTTAACACAAAAAAAGCAGAACACAGATTGTTGAAATAACTTCATCGTGAGGCTCCTACAGAGTATTGTGTCAGGTTTACGTCAGCATATTGATTTTCATACTTGAAGCCTCTTTGAAGGATCTAAGACATAAAACGTTTCAGATTCTGATTGCGTAAGGGCTTAAAAATGCAATTGCGCAGACATTCTCCACTGAGAGTTTTATACATCAAAAAACAATATTATACAGACTATGAAGATAGCATTCAGTAAATATTATTGCAACGGTTTGTCAAGAATACAGATGCAAACCCAAATGCACCTTGGTCATTCTTTATATTAAATATTTCCATTTCACTGTTTGTTTCAAATATTCCTGGGAATATTTACAATGAAAACCAATTCATAATTTTTTTCTGTGTCTTCAGCTTTACTTTCCATTTCCCTAATCATTCGAAACTTCCACAAGCCTGTTTTACATATTTTTATATTTCCATATAGTAATGCATTTTTAGCATGAAGCGTAAATAAATGTAAATAAAATTTTTTGTATTTGTTTATTTCCTGTCAAGAACACATTGCACAATCAGTTAAACCGGTTCCACTTTATATTATGTGGCCTTAACTACGCACTTACGTCAAAAAATAAGCACAACATACTTTTAATTATATTGTATAGCAAACCACTTGCTGCTACTGAGACTGGATATAGGTAAGGTTAGGGTGTAAGGGACGGGTCAACAGTGTAATTGTTGTAATTACAGAAATGAATTACATGCAGGAATTATATAAATACAATGTAAAAACATATATGTACACAATGGCCTAAATGGTTAAGGTCACTTTTGTTAAAATTATAAAGTAAATAACTGACTGAATGACTTTTTTTGTTACAAAAGCCCATCTGCTATAGAGGGCTAAGAGGTATAGGTTATTTTTATGTCGCAGTACCAGCGGATATATTTGATTTACAGAGCTTAAAATAATGGCAGCTATCCACAAGCATTACCAAGCTTGGAAGAGCCAAAAAAAACTCAGACTGTGTTCGTCTGAAAGAAGAAAGCCATATACACCTAGGATGGCTTCAGGGTGAGTAAAATATAGGGTAATTTTTGGGTGAACTACTCCTTTAATATAAAGTGGGACTGTTAAACTTATCTCTTTTTACAACACTTATTGTTGATTAATTGAAAATTCTATAGGACTTTCAAGACATTGATATTATCTAAAGGAAATGACAAATAAATTAACTCATATATACCCAAATTCCTGCTAACACTTCACCTTTTTCACAGGTGAAATAAATTAATTGTCTGTTAGTTTTCTCTCTGAGCTCATGTAGCACAAAGCCAAGGAGAATTAAAAGGTGAGTGGATGTGTTTGTGTGTACGTGTGATTTCTGCAGGATTAATGTGTTAGCATGTCTATGCCGCACATGGTCGAGGTCCCATTGCACTAAAGTGTGTGTGTGTGATATGTTCGGTCCCTTAGCTCAAATTGATTCCTCTGTTGGGCTAAATGAAAGCTTATGTTGCTGCTCCAGGGCTATATTTTCTATCATATTTAAACACAGGCAAGATTAGCATGGCTTTATATTTATTTGCAGCTAAAAAGCCTCTGGGTATCGACTCTAAAGCGCTGCTTTTGTTCTTCTTCATCGCTCCTTCATCTGTCGTTCTCAGCGTTCTTTCTCTCCTGCCTTCTGTCTTAGTTTGATTCCTGCGCTCTTGTGGGTCTCATAGTACCTACAAAAATTTCTGCAAGAAGTTCTGAACAAATTGTGCTTACTATCCAACAAAGTTCCGCACACTCTCCTTGAACTTAAGTAACAAACTTACACTTACGCAAACATTTACAGATGCCTTTTCTTGTGTAAAACCCAAACAAACAAAAAAAACTAAAGTTTTTGAATTACGAACTTATTGAAAGTGTATTGTTATTGTACTTCCGATCTTAAAAGTATATTAATAAAATAAATCTTGATGAAATAAAAGGGCACTCAAGTTTGTTAATATAGCACACACACACACAAAAAACAGCTTAAGCTTAGTGTGGGATTTCAGCATTTTTGCTAACTTTGAAGTTATAACACACTCGGCCGTTATGACGAGCAGGTACAATCTCTGCTATAAAAGAACGTTTAAACCGCTCATTGCCTCATTTAACTGGTATATACACTTGAGTATCAGGTTATCCTGAGATCATATATACATTGAGACAGGATTTATCCACCTATTTGACATAAAAAATGAGACGGACAAAGGTGTTGTTATTCAAGGTCGCGATTCACCATTACCAACCCTGCACCACGCACCACCCATACCGAAAGAGCAATGTTGAAGAATATTAAAGAAAATCATCAACAAAAATAGACAGATATAGTATGCATAAATACATAAATTTTAAGGAATGAAACAATGCACATATAAATACACGTGATCAAACTTTCAGGGTGTCACACCTGCAGCTAAACACAGGGTAGGTGATCTTGTTCACAAATAAATGTGTTATGGTAAGTCTCTTCATATCCTGATAGCGATCGAAGTTAAGCGGTCTGAATGTATTTATATCATCTGTGTGGAAGGTGTAGGATCATAAAACGTTTGAAATCAATGTCTGGATGTAAGTATATTCAAGCCTATCTATTATATTTTAAATGTACTAGTTCTTTAATGTGTTTGGTTTTTGTTAAATACGGTGATTACATCTAGTTCAACTCTCTTGCAACTAGTCACAGCGGCATTGCACGTAAGGTATATAACGTAAAATAGCTTTTGAATAATGTGAGTATAAATTATACTCGAAAAGTATGAATATTTCTCTGCAGTTTTGCGTCTCGTCTGTGAATGTTTATGTATTTTTAATGAAAAACTAAACAAATAAATTGATCAAAAATTGCGATTTGTTTATTTCTTTGGCAGCAAAACGCACACTTGTGGCAGACCAAAAAAAAAAACACAAAAAAAACGGGAGGGTTTTACAGACTGTAACAGAAAGAAAGACAGACAGAAATTCACTTCCATCAGACATGTCTGAGCCTAGGGCCTAATTAAACATCAAACCCCTATCACTCCAATGGGCGTAAGTTGCTCTCCATCAACCTGATGCAAAAAGTGTGCAACCCCTGCGAGAACACATACTAGCACGCACACATATGCAATAACCATCCCCTCACTCGAACCTGACACCCAGTCACACATGCATCCCTTCAAAACTCAGCTTCAAAGCATATCACTGATACCTCCTTTCACTTCTCACAAATAAATATGCAGGGAGGCCTCCTGCAAGCCATCACATCAATAGCAGCAGGACGGAGAGAGTGAAAGGAGAGAAGCATGTGATGAGGGAGTTTAAACCAAGATCATTGTGCACAAGAGCTGACAGGGATGCGATAGCACCGACGCCCTCTGCATCTGAAGGACAGCCTTTGTGCGCAAGTTTGAAATTCGCTCTGCATCAAGGCCGGAATCAAATATCATTTTTAATTAAAGTCCACCACGTGACTGATTGTTAGACGAACTTTCAAACACAAGGGAAAGAAAGAAAGAAAGAAAAAGCGCACACTACCAATAAAGAGTGATTTCTTTTCTCACAAAGTCTGCATTTATCTGACTAAAAATCTTTGATTATTATTACAATTTACAGTTTTTTAAAAATGTATTCCATGTAATGCCAAAGAAACTGTTCAGCTGAAAAGTTATTCTAATATGCTGATTTGATAAAAAAAAAAACACGTCTTATTTTTGTTGAAAAAGTTGCTGCTTTAATATTGTTTGTGAAACTGATTTTATGAAAAAAAAAACAAACCCAAAAAACACTTTTGACGAAAGCTGAGAAGAACAGCATTTTTTTGAGACAGATTTTGTAACAATAAAAAGTTTTTGCTTTGACTTGATCAATTTAATATTAGTAAAAAAAAATACATTTTAGTAAAATTTGTAATATTTAAAATTGTTTTTTACATTTTGAACTTGTGCTAAACGCAAGCAAAACTGCAACAAACAGAAATATTAATAGAAATAGATATTTTATGACCAACAAACATTTATTAATGTACTATTGTTTGACATTTATATATGACATATATTAATATGACATATATACATTGACATATATTAATATTCTAAAATCTATAAATCACATTAGTTCTAACAAAAATGCATTTTTGTCATTTTATATATTTAAAACAATGATAACATATAACCACTTGGAACAATAAAAAAGCAGCACAAATCGTCACAATATTCGAATTAAGAAATCAAAATAATCTAATTAAGAGGTGTTTGGAACCAACTGTCTAAAATCAACATGAAATTAATTGGACTAATGTATAATTGGACTAAGTTGTTAACGAGACATAACTCAGCATGTGACAGTCTGCCCTGGTCTCCCCTATAAATATACACCCATAAACAAGCAGAGCACATACGCCAATTTTCTTCTGCTTTGAGCATTGGAAAAGGACATAAGGTAGAGATCAGAGATGGAAAGAGAGGGTAAAATGAAGAGTGGCAGAGCTGCAGCTGAATAGAGAGATGGAGAGAGTGGGATGCTCTTGACATGTGAGCCAGGTGAGCAGAATGATGCAATGAGTGTGTGAATGACAGAGGGGAGTTTAGATAATGGCCATCCAGTGGAACAAACACAACAGCACTCGCAGACAAATACACAGAGGTGTTTAGTTAAAGGGCTCATATCATGGATAACAGGATTTTCTTTGCCCTTTCCCGATGCAAGAGTTTGATGTAGAACTGATTTCGCATCAAAACCCAGAATTTACGCTGGATATCAAGTGGTTTATTGTACAATGTCAAACCAAAACGTTCTTAACCCTCAGGTTGTTTTTCAGGTCATTTTGACCTAGTGAGGATTTTCTTTTTCACAAAAGAAATGCCAAACTAAAACACACTGGCTTTGCAAATGACAGGTTATAACAAGACTTGTCGTAGGGTTAAGGTCTTACTGATCTGAGCTTTTGAGTCAGTTTTTGAGTGAAAAAAAACCAACAACAACAACAAACAACAACAAAAATTATTTCAATATTTGACAATAGAATAGCATAAGAGTAATAGGATTTTTATTGGGAGCACCAAATTACACTCGTAAAAAGGATATGTCAGATTTATTTAAATTACATATAGTTTTTAAAACTAAAAAATCTTTGTTAAATCAACTGAAATATTTGAGTTCAGTCTTGGTACTTGGTACACCACACGCAATGATGGACTAGCGTATTAATGGGTAATTTTTGAGTAGAAAATGAACTCCAGATGTAAACAGTGAAAAATGTAACTTTTTAAAATGGTTAGACCGTTTAAACACAAATTAAGATATTTTGGATGAAATTGTTCCAAACCCCCACAAACAGCAGCACAACTGAAATGTTCCCAGGTCCAGAAACATAATAAATCAATGTTTTAATGCACAGTCTCTCAATACTGACTGCTGAAAATCGTCTATGTCCACGTGACTGGCTGATTGATGCCCTTTGCTAGTGTTCACAATATAAGGAGGGGAATGTTCCAGGATGAACATCATTGCACCAAAAGATTTTCATTATATGGGGAAAGAAAAAAGACCCATTTTTCATAACGTCTTTTGTTATCCACATTAAAAATTTAAATTACACAGGGGTGAGTAAATGATAGAATTTTCACTAGTGAACTATCCCTTTAATGGTTAATGTTGGATGATGTTGCTCTACAGCCAACAAAATATGCTGAAAAATATGTTTTAAAACATCCTTGTTGGCAAAAACCAGAGTCTCTCATAAAAAAGAGGTCATTTACAAATCATCACGGTATTGACAAGCAGGAGCACATTTACATATGATTTACATATAAATGCATATGCAGTACTGAGCAAGTTGGCCTGCAATGATGAACTACAGTGTCAGCTGTGCAAGTATTTGGAGGTTAGCCAATCATAACCGAGGTTATTTACATACAATAAGTCTTAAAGATGTAGTAAAAAAGCACAAGGTTCGTTCAGAACAGAGGTGGGATATGATCACTATCCAATCAATCCAGCTAACTTCATGAACATATGAAAGGCGTTTTAGTGTGTCCGATAAATCACACATTTATGTTTTATATCAGCCACCATGACTTCTATCACTGATTCTGGAGAACCATACAGGAAAGATAAAAGTGCCATATTTATAGACCAGAAGTAAATCATAATAATCTTAGTTTACCAGAGACTGCCAAACCCATTTAATTATGCAATCCCTTCTTTCTCTTTTATTCGTTCTGCCACCACGCTCCTGCGCTTTCTTCACCTCCGCAGCGCCATGCTGATTATAGACCCCCTCCCCCCCACCACCACCTTATTCCTCAGAGAACACATTCATTCAGTCGGCTTTGAACATGAAAGGAAAAAGAGAGACACACACCAAAAACACAACAGAAATGAGAGAAAATGTGGGAGCGCGTTAGCTTGAGGTTGTTGTTTGGGTGTCTGAAGAAAAGAAAAGAAAAGAAAAAGAAAGGAAAAGAATAAGAAAAGAAAAGAAGGGTCTTTATTTTAAGAATAAGACACAAACATGTACAGTACATTCATACATAAAAAGTCTTTTGGGAACCTAAGGCTGGTAAAATTTGCATACTTTCCTAAATAGTATGTAAAATTGGATTTAGTCTTCCCCAAAACAAAGTACACTGAAATGACTGAAAATACAGAAGTTTTCTGAGTTTTTACTATTTTGGGGTGTTTAAAGAATTGCTTTTTGGGATAATATTGCCCACAACCCCTTGAGCTAGAGAAAAAGAGGAGTTTGTAAGCTAGTTATTCACTTCCTCACTAACTTCCCTCCATATTATGGAGATGTCATGTTATGTACATTAGATGTTACGAATGCTCGTCACTGCTTAAGCTGTGCAACTGCTTATAAATGGTGAAATAAGTGTAATGCAGTTAAACTAAATAAACTAACCCCTTTGATCTCTTAAAATCAGCTATGGAGCTGATTTATTATTTACAGTATTTTCTTTATGAATTTGTTATGCACCGTCTGTGCCTATATGCTTGGGATGCATGAGAAAATATATCTTATATATACTGGGCAAAGTTCCTTGTATATGTGAAGTTCCATGTAATGTGAATTTAATGTCTGAATCATATTATCAGCTCCACGTATATGGTTTTTAATCTAGTAAACTTGCTCGGTAGCACACCTGGTACACTTGTGCAATGTGACAGATTGATTAAGTACAATTCTTTTAAAACACTAGCAGTGTTGAAGAAAGTTACTTTTAAAAGCAATGCATTACAATACTGCGTTACTCACAAAACAACAACAAAACAGCTAAATGCTTTTTATAGAAAGTAAAGCATTGTGTTACTTTTGCATTACTTTTTCTCATTTGAGCTGGGCTTGCTTGTTTGTTTTTGTAATATAAAAGTTCTCTTTTTGACAAATGTAAAAGCCCTACCACACCAAAAGTCTCAGCTCACATCTTTACAGTGGAGGGCACAGCTCAAACAAATCTTTCAATTCTGTTGCTATTCTGGATTGTGTGAAGTACGGGGCGCAGGAAAAGGAAAAAAAGGAAACACAATGTTCCGTTTAGTCATTTTTTTGTTATTAGTATGGTTGAATTGGATCATCAAGGTCAGCAGTAAAGACATGGGATAAAATGAGTTAAAATACATAAATTATATATGTGTTATTTAACATGTTTAATTATTGAAGGTTTGCATCGTGTTCTGAAAGTACATAAATAAATAAATAAATAATGCATTACTTTACTATTTACTAGGAAAAGTAATTGCTAGCATTACTATTAATGCGTTACCCCCAACACTGAACTTGAGTCACGCTAAAAAGCTCAATTACTCGTAGAAGCATGTTAAAATGACATGGTTGCTTTAGCTGCTTTATTTTTAACACGACAGATCATTAACCTTTTAATGGCAATCAGTACTCATTTAATTTCAGCCTGATGTCACGATGAAAGCATACCTGTGGGAACTTTTTTGTAAGATGCAAAAATATAGCCCCGTGTAGGTTTCCTGACATATTGGATGTGAAATGTTCACTGAGTGGTGCTAAAAAGGTGTTTAAATTTATTCTTTTACCTGGAACAGAAGTTTTGTACATGGTGTTGGTTTTGTACCTGCCACTGCAGTCCTGATATCCGGTGATTAGAGCTAACACACTGATGCTCTGTGACTTTTTAAAATAATGCACCATCTGCACTACACCTAAACGTACCCGTCAGTATGAACAAAGGGGAATGTGACGTAAAAACACAATCCCAAACATGCTCTTTTAGCTTGTTATCGAAGTCTCATCTTTGAGCTCTTTCATCAGGAGTCATGTTTTTTTTTTTAAATGGGATTCGTACCCAAGGATTATGCATACTAAGTCCATTGGTTGAGCTTGTATTTCACTTTTTGAGAAAGAGTTCCCAGAGGTACGTTTCTGTCATGAGATCAGGTTGTTTCATTTACGATCTGCCACGATACATACATCAACCAGCATGATAAACCATGGGCAATTTCATGTTTATTTATTTATAATATTCACATGCCTTTTACAGGACATTTCAATTTGAAATTGTTGCGGAATGTGCAAAGATCAATGTAATAGCATTTGGTAGAAATATCACCACAGGCATGTTTTCAGCCAGAGTTAAGTTTAAATTTTTTTTTTTAGCAAAAGGAGTTCGGATCATATTTATATAGTAAAGAACACGCTTTTTAACAGTCACAAAGTAATTACCTATTTAAAAGGAGTACTATTATTAGGATGCAGCCATATAGTTACATTACTACTTGCTATGGTGGCCTCAGAGGGACACTGGCCATCAATCTCAGCTCTGTCAGAAAGCTTTCAAAGAGAGCTAAACAGAATGAGTGTAAAAGCATCCATCAATCAAACACAGAAAGTACAACCGGCATAAATCTCAGCATTCAAATGCAGACAGGTTATCAGACAGAGGCACAACAGCTACATTAACTCATCAGATATGATTAGTTCCACACATCATTCTCAGCAATTTACATTGCGCTTGATTATTCAGGCTGAATGATGACTATATTAACTCAAACAAGGAAAATCCTATTTGTGTATATCATGGTTTATCTAATCTACTGACCAAAATTGATTTTGCTAAAACGATTTAGCAATATGATGGCGATGATAGGCCCAAATGAGTACCTGACAAAACTAAATGAGATCTATATTATAAAATTACTCTATAATTTAACTTGTGGTTGACTGACATAACATTTTACCCCCAATAATCCACTTTATCTCCGGCTCACCTCTGTGTGAGTCACAAGACAGAAATAATGTGAATAACATTCATTATGGTGTAACCGAGGCCAGAGGAGACCATCAGAGAACTTTTGTCTTTGCGTCTGTCCCTCACTCTCTCAATAATTACAGCTAACGCTCATGCAGTGGCAGACGCCTTCCGGTATGTGCACATCTCTAACGAGGCTGCTATCCATATGAATAGCAATTAGCACAAATTACCTTATCTCTGCTTTTAGAAGGAAGCTTGTATTAAATACACACAGACGCACGTGCTAGAAAAGCAGAAAGAGGTACATTAGTCCAATCTGTGTTTAACGAATCACCTGTCGTACGTGTGCCAAGGCTGTGTGGGAATGAGCTACCTGAGCTATTCATAACTGAAAGCAGATGAAGTAGAAAGTAGAACCCCACAAAAAGACCTAAAACTACCTTGAAGATACAGCACTTAGAAAGACCATAGGAAATTTTAATTACATTTAATTAACTTTTTTTGGCTAAATATTTTGCTACAAAAAAACATTTCTATAAAAATATATAAAAATTTAATGTTTTAATTTTGTTTTATTGAATAATTTGTGGCTTCGTTATACGCTGTGTCAGAGGTCAGCTATGCAAGCAGCCAGAAGTCAGGTATTTCATTTATTTTGGTCATCATTTAAAAAAAAACAAAAAATATATTTGTTACAAAAACCCAGGAAAAAAATCTACATTTTATTGATGGCACAGCGCCATTTCTTAGCAGTTTAAGACATTTCCTTCTTGATAAAATTATTAAAATCTTATAAAAATATAAAAATAAAAAAAGAGTTAAATAAATAAAATGACTGATTCTTATTGTTTCAACTGCTGTCATTTATGTATCATTTAGCAATTGCCTAAAATGACACAAGAGTTTATGAGAGAGTGTCTGATTTCTTTTGTTCGTTGGGCCCTACAGCTTAAAGTAAAAACCAGCGACTACGCTACTACTCATTCGAAAACATTGCTTGTTACTGAAAAGCAGCTCGGGTACTGTCACACTAATAAAGGTGCCATATGAATGGATTGTTATAGTATTTTAAATTGTTCTCTGATATCTACTTAGAAGGTATATAGCTTAAGTAAAGGCAAAAACATCCCTAGGATTTGTCTTTAGAATGAAATGATCTGTTTTGGAAGAGTCATGAATAATAATGTAGAGCTCTGCTCTGGTTGGCTGTTTCACAGTGCAGCTAATTTCAATAGCAGAAAAGTAACATGGAGGAAAATATATATTTTAGAACTTTCTCTAGCATTTATATCCTTGGGTAATTGTACTGTCTATAAAATGCGGGCATCAGGGAGCCGCTATTAATATGCACGATCGCGTTTCAGTTTCACTTTTTTGCGATCGCATGCACTGTTTAGGATCTGTGAATCATTCAACATCATCCTCCGTCATCTCTCCTCACTTTGTTTATGTGGTAAGTGAAATCTTATGAAGCAGGCTACTGCTAGGACCATGTCATTTTAGTGGCTCACGTTATTTTATTAGAAAAGGTTATTTCATTCTGTGCCTTTCCGAATACAGACACCAACCCATCCCTGCACTTTACATCCCCTGCACAGTCGGGAACATAACGTTTATTTTCATAAGATCTGCCATTTTCTCTAGCTGCTTGTTTCTTCACGATACCTGCAGAACGTCTGATGGTTCGGCTGGCGTCTGGCCTAGAACATGGGTGGGTATATATGCAAAAGTTACGGGCATAGTGATCCCGATGTCACAGTTCAGATTCGCCCTGTTTTTCAGTAATCTTTTTTATTCACAAAATTTACACAAGAAGGTGGAAACATGGTCTTTGAGGCAAACAGTATGTGATTTCCATGTACAGAACTGTTATAATTTAACTGTACCAAGGTAAATGCATTCTACGGCACTATGGCAAAAAAAAAAAAAAAAAAGAATGTTAGTAACATATTACATCTTTTAGCTCTGATGATAATGCCTGACCAGCGCACACTTGACTGAACTATTCCTTGGCCGTTCATGCTAAAGGAGACAAAAATCAGAAATATTTATCCCCCATCTTTTTTTATTGAGCCCCTGAAAGACCGGGAAAGCAAGCCTTCCTCTCCACATCTCCATTCTTCAATAAAAAAAACATTCTTGTTAGCCAATATCTCAAGCAGAGGATTTACATGAATCAATTGTACTGTGTTATTCTATTCTTTTCATTCACATTTTACACCTGCATATAATTCCTTCACCAGCTCCTTCATTAGAACGAAAGGGAATGAGAGAGAGAGGCGAAGTTGTCATTTTAGACACAGTGATGTGTGTGTTTCGAGTGCTTGTGTGTGAGTGTGTAAAGTGGAGTTAATACTCAGAGACAGGGCCAACAACTGTCTCTTTCATGTGCCAAGTCAATCCTATTAACACAAGCCTGCATCTCTCTCTCTCTCTTTTCTATCCCTCTTTCTGCTTTCATTCTGAGTGAACAAGGTTAAACACATGCCCGATATTGTTATGCTACACACATCCATTAGTGAACATTTACACAACAAATGTACTGTTTTATTCTCATTTCTCTCTAAATAAAATTTCATGGTCCACGCCCTGGAAAATGAACGCACACAAACATAATCACTGTCTGGCAGCTGGTGTTGCAGCAAACCATTGTGATCTGATTATAACATGGCACTCTCTGAAAGTAACCTACCTGACAATGCCATTTGAAAAGCAGACATACTCGAAATCTTATTTATATATGCATAATAAATAAATACACATATGCAATTCATAATATTCATATTGATACAGTTGACAATTAATTTAGCATTCGTATTGACATAGTTGACCACTTTTATCTGTTATGTCTATATAAATGTATGATCAATATTATTCAGTACTGATCATACATTTATATAGACATAATAGATAAAAATGGTCATCTTCTTAAAAATAATGTATTTAATGTGCAAATTGTGATGCTGCACACAATTATTATTATTATTTATTTTGATTATGATGATAATATTAAATTTGGTTCATTAATCATTAAAGTTTTGTTTAAACTTTCCTTTTATTGTGGTTCCAATTCAAACACCCTTCGGGGTCTGGCAAATTCAATTTAAATTCAAACTCATGAACTGAAAAAGAGCCAATTCTTGAATTCAGAATTTTGCTTAACCTTAAGATATATACACACATACACACACACACACACACACACACACTCTGGATTTATCTTCCACTATAGCCTTTCTTTCCTCTGCTGCACATGGTCACCTGTTCTGCTCCAAAACCCACACAGTTCAGAAACTCTTTCAGAGAGACTCCACCAAGCCTCTCAAAATCTCCCTTCCCCGCTCAGTTTTTCACACACCTGCTTTCATGACATTAATCACCTGTACGTTAATCGTTATATCAAAATGGGACGCTACATTTGTATAAACAGCCTCGCTTTGTCACGGGCTCCACCACAGCACTTCACTACCAAAAGCAGAGCACAGAAATGGATGTCATGGTGATTCTAGGGGGAAAAAAAAGCGACATAGCAATAGAAAAAGAGAGGACCTGACCTCATAGAGTTCTCCTGCTTTGAAAAAATATGCAGCTCTTGTTAAATTGATGTGCATCTCTCAGTCTCCCTCTCTCTATCAAGTGTGGTCAACTAGGTTGTGCTACTTTAATGTAGGAAAATGGCAGTACTGCACTACAGCACAATCTGCTCTCTCAGAGAAATCACTCATCCACTCTTAACCTCTGCATCAACAGCGCATACAGACGAGCACACATGCACAAACACAGCATTGCCGCTGTACCTCCACAGAGTTAATCCAGAGATTGATGTCTTTTTTTTTTTGCTTACCTGCGGTGCTGTGCATCTGACCAGTGGATGCTTGGATATAATCTGAACATGTGCAAACATTTATGCAGAAGTTGACATTTGATATCTCTTTATTTCTATGCTTTGAACTGAGAACCATTTGTTTTGCAATGGGACTAACACAGTTATAGTATGTGCGGGGGTGTTTTTTTCTATTTTGAGATTAGCAATAAAATCTAAGGTCCAAAACATATGGATAGTCTATTTTAAAATGTAATTTATTCCTGTGATGGTAAAGCTGAGTTCTCAGCATGCAGCCATTACTCCAGTCTTCATTGGAAATCGTGCTCATGTCTTATTATTAGAAATAATACAATTTTACATTCCAGTTTTAACTATATGTTTGATTAAACAAATTAATCATTGGTGAGAATAGGTATTATATAACCCATGTATATATATTTTTTTATTGGAAAGTGTGATTGAAAAATCCATAAGTCGACCTATGCTGCCAATCAACACATAACTAATTATATATAATTTAGTGCAAATTCTGTAGTTTTTCTGTTCAGTAAAACCTTACAAAGTACTCCAGTGTGTGACACAGATTGTCAAATGAAACGATTATATACTTTTTTTCATGTTAATTAAGCTATTAATTCAAATCTCAGTAAGACCCATATTATCATTTCTAAACTCTGAAATACATTTAACCTTTTTTCTCAGATCTCTGAATATCATTTGCTTCTTTTGACCTTGTGTTTTCCTGCTTTGTGAATGGTCCATTATTAAAACAGGTCTCCCACTGTAATTTGTGTTTTAAACATATCATATAATTAGCGGCAAATTATCATTAATAACTTATGAAAAAAAAATCATTCACAAGGTCAGCCTTATGGGTATGTGGGCTGATGGAAGGTATTAAAAAGCTCTTTCCACGCACACACACACACACACACACACTCAAATGATGTGAACAGTTAGTGCTGTGAACAGAGTAATTATGGCCCAGTAAATTGGTGTCCAGAGAGAGGCTTTGATCTCAAATAGTCCCTGATGGATGATTGTGAAGCGAGTGATGCTGTTATAGTGTTACACCACCTGACCCAGCACATAAAGAATGTTTTGATGTTTAAAAAATGAAAACCTCTCTCAATGTTTTGACACTGCAAACCCAGCATTTAGAAGCAATTTTATTAAATGCTGTCTAAAAAACGTATTTTGTAAGACACTGCAAAAAATATTTTTGGAAAATATCGAGCATGTCTCAGTTTTGGTTGTTTAAATATTTTATGTCTTTTTAGGGACATTCTGCAGCACTTCAAAGTTTCTAAATTACCCAGCAGAAAATTGGAGTTGAGTAAATTAATAAAACTGCAATGCCTACTGAAACCATTGTTACAATGCTGTAAAAGAGTTCTTGTTAAAGAATGTTCCACATTCAAAACAAGTTAAGCTCTGTTGATGCCATCTGTGGCATGCTGGCAATTTCCATAGACAATACATTCCATTAATGCACATTTATGAAAGTCTATGTGGAAAAGATTATTTGTTAATGCACTTTCATTCTTCTGCACAAATATGTGTGATCTGCAAAAGTTGTCAAAACCATACTTTTGCTGTTCTAATAACACTTTCTGATATCCTTATGCATGTCATGCTAAAGTAAAAGGCCTTACCGGATATATATGACAGGTGTTGAAAAACTGGGTTTGCACAGGCAAGGTTATCACACTAGCTGCACGTTCACAAATATATTTATGTAATGAAATGTGTTACAAGGGAAAGAGGAAGGCTTCAAATTCAAACACAACCTACATACTTCAAGGACAAATCAGAACTAAACAGAACGGGCTTTTAAACGTAAGGGAACCAATTAGGGAGAACTGAAACAGGTTAGGAGTAATTCATCAATAAAACTAAACTAGAAGAGGAAGACACAAATGATGGCATGGAGGATACATGGGGTGAAAAAACACAAACTGAAACATTCAGGGTGATGATAATTTAAGCCTGTACTGCTACCCCATACTCGCCTATTACAGTATAAACAGGTAATTATACAGTTATTATATTACCTTATTCAGGTAAATAAGGTAAAACAGTAGTATAGAGACCAATTCTCATGATTAACAAGTGTATCATTAGCTTGACTTGACAAATTGACTCTTTATTAGTACTTATAAAGCCATACCTATATGTAATTACAACTGTAATTAATTTCTGTAATTATTTTCATCCCTTACACCATAACCCTTACACCTATCCATGTAACCAAACTTGTCCCTAATCTTACCCAAAGCAGCAAAAGTGTTTTGCAACACAATATTACCGCAATAAGTACATTGTACTTATTTTTTGATGTAAGTACATAGTAATTAATGCCACTTAATATAAAGCGTGACCACGTTTTGTAACTCCTCCACAGAACATGTTTCACTGCTCCACAGTTTAGTTACAGCATGTTTTAAACCACTTCATTTGATGCTTGTCATTGTACTTGAGACCATGGATGTTCAAAAATATAAGTTTGTAACACTTCAGCTGTGGAATAAGCAGAGCATCTGTGACTTTTACACACCATGCTCCTCCTCAGCACTCTGTGACCGTGCTCTCTGGGATGGGGTTTCTAAGTGTTAGCTGTTTCTAAATGCTTCCACTTTGCAATAATGCCACTTACAGTTGACTGTGGAATATAAAGCAGAATCAGAGCTCTTCAGAAAGGCCCTATATTTTTTCCACAAATGTTTGCAAGGCTTGGTGCTTGATTTTATATACCTGTGACAGTGGGTGTGATTGAAACACATGAATTCAATAATTAAGAGGTATGTCCCAAGTTTTGTCCATATAGTGTGTACAGTATCTGCCAGCCCATAATTCCAACCAACACATATAAAAGTATAGAGACTTGTTATATATAAACTCTACAGGAGTGCTGGGACAAATCGGGAGACATGCTTCTTAACTACCTCAGGAAAAATCTTGCTACCTTAAAGTGATTCATAGTCTTTTATTTCATAGTTTTTTTTTTACATTTTTTAATTGAATGTCATGGACTTGTGTTAAAAATGACTTACTATTACTGATCCAACATTAAACTTTAAGTTGGGGTAATGGGGTAAACCAAGAAGCAAGACAAAAACTTTAATACTCCTAAGTGTATTTGTGGAGGCTATTTTTACTGTATACACCTGTCTCTTATATATAGTTATAACAAGAAGCTATGATGTCCAGCATGGCAGTGAAGGCCCAAGTAACAGAACACTTCATAAATCTCTCATCACCTCATTCCTCTACCATCTGCACAGCAGAAACACAATGCACTATTATGCTTACACAAGGCTACGTGCACACACATACATAAACAGTTGGTCTCTCTCTCTAGATCTTTGTCTTCATCTCTTTCCCTCTCTTTAAATTCCCTTCAGACTTGATTAAGACCCATTCTTCCAAAGCCTGTAAACTTGACTAGGATTCCTGTGCTTTGCATACGTTAAGCCCAGCTCCGCTAGCGTTGGTATGACTTAGCGCATTAGCTTTGAAGCTGCTCTTATTGCTGCAGTAATACCCCATCTAAGGCTTGTTAATACTGTTCGCTTGCCCCAGCAGACTGACTGACAGATGCACTGATTAGCGTAGCCTGATAGAAGGGAGTTTGGAAGGATATGCATGCTGAGTGTAAGAGGGCAATATGGGATGCAACGCCTCCAATGTTCTTATAAGATTTACACAGTTAATCACTTTCCTGATAACTCAAAGTTACATGGATTTGCTTGACGCCAAATGGCAGAACTGTGGCCCTCAAAGGCATAGTATAGGCTAACCCTTGTAAAATAAAAAAAAGTAGTACACTACAGCGCATACATTTAAAAAGAGTTATTTATCACAGAAATAACAGACTGAAAGAATATAAGGTAACATGTTAGAATAGGGAACAAATATTCACTATTTTCCTGAACATACTCATAATTTGCTGCTTATTGAAAAATAGTTGTTAAGTTTAGATATGTTTAAATATTAAGTTTGTTGGAGTAAGAGATCTAAAATATCATCATGCAGAATAAGTAAGTGATATTTAAATTGAATGGTAATAAGCAACTAGTCAATAGGGAGAACTGATCACTTAAATAAAACCTTACATAAAGTGATACAATATATAATAATATAAAATTCTTAAGTGTGAACCTAATGTAATGTTTTAAGACACTCAGTTTTTACCTTGACTACAAACAAATAAAAATATATTATGGTTTAAATTTATATTTAATCCACTTAGTTGGTTAATTAATTAGTTAATTTTAAAGTGTTTTTTCGTCATTAAAACTTACAGCAAGCAGAACTTTTTATGTCATTTTATAATCACTTCTGTGGTCTTTAAAATATGGTTAATTAAGGTAAAATGTCCTGTTAAACGTACTGACTGTACTGTATATGAACATAATAAAAAAATCATAATCAAGTACTTTATACTTAATACTTTAGTATTTAGTCAACACTTGTTTTAACCCTCTTACACAATTATTAATTTAAATAAAAACTTACAATTTGATCTCTATACACATGCAGTGTATGTATGAAATTATCTAGTACAGTTTTTTAAATATACTCTTAACATTTGAAGTACTTTTTAAGTGCATTTCCTTTTCCACAAGGGAAGGCAACAACCTTGAATCTGATAAAGAAAGTTTGTATCGGCGGGATCATGACAATATGAGGGCTGCAACTTTTAACTGTATGTGAACAGATGAGTTTGTTGAGGAAACTTTTGAGGCAAAAAATGGAAAAGGGAATTGCTGAGAATTCACGGAGACCCTAATTAGTCTAAAACAGTTCTGTGAGACACCAGGGAATTAATGTGGGCTTGAGGGAGGCATATTTTGAGCACAAGCACAAGGTCCTGTCAGAAAAGTAGATGACTCTACCTCTAAAAGGAGTTAATGGAGGTGTGGGAGGTGAGAAGAACTGACTGGCAGCAAACATACTGAGATGTGTATACATAGAACGGGCTGGCTGGCCTCTGTTTAACCTCGGATGTACACTTTACAGGGCTACTAGAGTTAGCATTATGGGCTAAAGCTAAAAGGCGCACGTATTTAGTCTGAATTAGCAATCATGTAACTTAAACTATAAATACATCTATAATGTCTAAGACAAGAAGCTATAATGAGTAAAGTAGCAAGACACCATCTCTCCATTATGTCCTCTTCATACACAAACAGCTCACAGACACATTCGACAATCAAAAGCTAGATTCGGTTTTGACATGCTGCCTAATTGCCTCCAAACTTGGCACACATGCCGTGCTCCACAGTTAGCTGCTCTGTTAGCGTCTGGCTAACAGTGTCTGGCCGTCAGAGCTTCCCTGCAGGGCTCGCTGCTCCCACCCTTCAGCGACCGCTAGTCTCTCACAGATGCTACATTAATAGTGAATTGACAGGCAGTCTTTGGGATGTGCGTGGACCACTAATGAAGCAGCCCGCAGCCATTGTAGGATTTTGCGCTAATGTGCCACATGCACAGGCCCAAATTAACGTGATCCATCACAGCTGCTTCGACAGACAGGAAAAGGTGTAAATTTGCCCTGCTGTTCATACGCGTGTATGTGATCTCTTTGTCTCCTCCGGGAATCGGCGCATGGCGGAAAGCCCCTGCTCTCCTCTTTAGCCCGCACTCGAGGCCCAGGGCACCTAGCGTCTTCATATCACTACAGGAAATAACCCCTTCTGCCGTTTGGCATTTCGGCGCAAGTCCCCATCGGGTGAAGGCGGCGGAACAGTCTGGAGGCTAAAGAGACAGAAAGCGCGAGAGAGACAAGAAAGGGGACTGCGGGAGCGAGGGAGGGGGTTCCTGGCGATGAAAGAGTAGAGTGAAGGAATGGGGAGAAGATCAAAGCAGACTCCTCTACTGTGCTTCTCTGCATAAAGCAATCTCTTTATGAGCAGCCAAGAAAAGGGACACGGTGGCCAATAAACACACACACACACACACACACACACATACAGTACACACGTCACTGCTACAATATGGTGGAACAAAAGCTGAACATGCAATGTAACAAAACATTTTTGCAATACAAACAAACTAGTATGTCTTAGAAGATCTGTGATGGATTATTATGCAAGAATTGCTATGAATCAATAATTATATGTGAACTTCATAACCTTTTTGGTAACCTTTTTTGTTTCAGAAACATACACATTTTCCTATGTTACTGGTGTACATAAGCCTGGAACTTGAAAGCAGCATGAGGCACTAATGATATACTTCATAGACAGCACGACATATATTTATAGCATGGCTAGTTCCAGTGCTCAGTTCTGATTGGTCAGCAGTTGTGTATTATTTACAATAAAGCACAGCTATGACTGCTTCACTCAATGATATCACTAAGCAACACACTTAGTACACAATAGTACAGTGTCAAAACTATTCCATGGAAAATTAACCGTTTGTTATTCATTTAATGAAGTCTAAATGACCCCTGCTAGCATTGTTTTGCATCATTCATCTTTAATTTTAAGACCATGTCCTTCCCCCTTCAAAGAAACTCTAAATCCAAGAGAAGGTGGCAATGTCTCCAAGATGCTTCAAAAACCTACCTTCAAAGTTACAGTACTGCGAAAAGTTTTAGGCACTTTTACACAAAATTCTGTAAAATGAGGAAGCTGACAAATGTAATGTATTTATATAATGAGATGCTGTCAAAATGTCATAAATAGATTTTCTTTATCAATTAACTTCTATTACCTAAATTAGCACTGGCTCCTAGTGCAAACCTATGAGTGGATAATTATATTTAATCGCAAAATGAATTTCTGAAAATGTAAATTGATATTTCAGTTTACACACTTTATATTTCAGACACAATATAAAATACAGATATAAAATAATAGACTCTTACCACTTCCCTTTCTTTGTTAGTTCTTTCAGCATCCCCATCTCCTCCTTTTATATATTACTATATTATATAGGCTTGAGTACAGTGTCTGAGTCCTCCATTGCAGAAAAGTCAAATTACCATAAAAAACAAAAATACAAATGAAAGCAAACTAAAAATATTGATTAATTGCATTTGCATAATATGCATTTGTGGTTTATGGGATCTCTCCATAGGCATAATGGTTTTTATACTGTACAAACCGTATTTTCTATCGCCCCACACAACCCTACATCTACTTTTTCATAATTTCGTAAAAAGCTGTTTTTCAAGCCTTTTGTTTTGCTAACACTTACTATTACATAAACCACATTTCCGTTGTAGTACCCATGACATTATGCACATTTTGTCCTCCTAAATCACAAATGCCAGTACACACACAAACACACACACAGTCATATTTATATGATATATGTAGACTATTTCAACTTTACCATCTTTTCCAGAAAGACAGACTAAAAACTTTGATGACTCTTGTATTATATTTCTGTCTAATCAAACGCTCTTTAGAATGAGAATGTTATAACTGACTAGTAAGTCATCACATTTATAAGCTGCTTTGGATAAATGTGTCTGCTAAATTATTAAATGTAAATGTAATCCATTACATACTCTAATAATACATACATCATCTTCAATCTCCTTCACGACCTATCAGAAGATCTGGAATGGAGCGACTAACAAAGACAAATATTTCTGTGCCTTGTGAGCATCGTGATCAATCAAGTGAAAGCTTTTCGGGTCTTTTAAAGCTCTCACATAAGATGTGCTTTTACTTGTCAAGTGGAGACACCTGCCTCACCACAAAATAAGATATTCAGTCATTAAAGCCAGTCTTTAAAGTTGGTTACTCTTGAAATGTATGACAGGTTAACCTGTATGATGTACAATTCAGAAGGATGTCGAAAAGTTTGAATGTCTCAGGATGGTGCATCGCTTCAGTGCATTCGCTGAGCATTTTCCAGCACAAATTATACATTTTTGACTTGTCTTATTTGTCTTATTTACATAATCAGAACAAAACAACAAGAAGGTATCATTTTCTGTCAAACATTTTTTTCCCTTTGTTGACTGATGAACACACACAGGTTTTGTCCATGGTACATAATCATAGATGTTCAGCAAAATATATGTGCTTGTTTGTCCTGTAATTTCCAGACAACTCCCGCTAAGTTAAACAAAAGAAAGCCAATAAGCCTCTTCATGATGCAGAGAAAACTAAGATGTCTCACACTTCTACAGGGAGACGCATGCAACATTTGGTAACAAATGAACTGTTCATATCATCAGCAAAACCACAGTAAAGAGAGAGTTTAGCGGGAAACACTGGTCTCACTGAGAGCACTTTTGCAAAGCGTTTCTAAATGTACCAATATAATTTGAGTTAAAGATGTAATTACTGCTGGAGCGCTGCTGATCTTTGCTGTGAGGAAGTAGCGATGTGAGCAATTAGTGTAAGATTTAAGTCACTTTCTTCTCAGTGCCAAATATAGCATCTCTGCACACAAACACACACACACACACACACACACACACACACACACACACACACACACACACACACACACACACACACACACACACACATGCGCTTTATTCTGAGAGCTCAAATAAATTCTTATTTGTTGTCTTTTATAATAAATTCATTCTCTTTCTAGGTAACACTTAATAACACCTTCTCATCAAAAAATACTGTGGTGGTACCATAGATATAATGACTGAAACAACTACCGAAAAGGATAAAAACAGTTAAAATTTTGCAGTAAAATAATTTTGATCTGTTACATTTCATAAAATCTATTTTAAAATTTATATTTCAAATTAATCCTGTTCTTTTAACCGTTTTATTCATCAAATAATCCTTTTAAAAAATCCACAAAAAATGAAAAATTCATCTTTTCCATTAAAGAAATAAAATGCATCTTAAAGTTGATTACAATAGTAAAAGAATAATATTATTTTAAAATATAACTGCTTTAACTGTATTTAATAAACACAGCCTTGTTAAGCATAACAGAGCATAAAATAAAGAAATTAACAAAAAATTCTGGAATGCACTGCGTGTGTTTACTTTGCTCCCAACAGTTTAATCTTACATAATCATTGACCAAAAGAAGAAAAAGAAGAAAAAAAAACTGTGTAAAACCATGGTACTATGTCATCTGTTGATAGCCATCCCCTTTCTCCAAAAATGAATATCTGTCCTTTCTGTCACTGAGCAAGTAACAAATATCCCAATTCCACCCTGTTGTGTTGATGTTCTCTCTGTGTATGTGCAGATGGCAGGCACGGTGCCGGTGGCATGTCAGTGTTGTCAGTCTGATGCCCTCTTGGAGAAGAGTAAGTGGCAGCGCACACTCTCACCCTGGGCACTTGGGCTGATGGCATTTCAGCACAGCCCATGGGGAGCACACATACTGTATACACACACTGGCATGGCCCTTAAATGCTGGTCTGTGTGCTTGTGATAACCGTCACCGCGCCACTCTTCGACCCACTGTGCCAGCCATTTTCCTTCTCACACTATGGCAAAGCCAACAGACATATACACACACTCAGACATACAAATACACAAGCAAACACATTCCCAGACTCACACAAACACCAACATGAAAAACTCAACAACTGGACATGTGACCGAGACTCGAGACCTGCTTTCAAGGATTACAAAGCTAAAATCTTCAGTATTGAATAAGCTGTTGTAAACCTAATAGTTAACAAAGACTTTCTATTTAAAAAAATATCAAACTGACAATTCATCTCACACTACATACATTTTTATTCATAAAGTGACTTGTAGAATGCTAAAATCCTTCCTGTCTTCCGTCCCTAACCTTACTCGTATTCCACCTCAATAGCAGCAAAAGTGTTTTGCAGTACATTATGAACACAAGTAAACTGTACTTATTTTTTGATGTAAGTACATAGTAGTTAAGACCACCTTATATAAAGTGTGAATACTGTAATTAAATTCCATTCTTAGTTTTTGCATACAGATTTTATTCACATAAAATCATCCTCTGAGATTGTATTTTATGACGTTGCTTCTTTAATGTTCTAATGTTATGTAATGATTATATCATAATGTAATCAAATGGCTATTACAAAAAAAAACCCCAAAACAAAACAAATGAACCCCCAAAAAACATGTAAATGTCAACAGCGCAGAAATAATTTGTCAAACAATTTTTTTGGGGGTTAAGATTTTGCATAGTCACTGAAATACTACACATGTGCAATAAGCCAATGTTAACAGTGAGCTATCAATTAACTGCATCATTATTTATTGATGTGGTACTATTAGAGTGATCTAAAATTACTGTTGAAAACAGCTGACAGTGAAAGTACACATCACAGTAGTTAGCCACATGGGGTCAGGTCAACATAACTTCATGATTTGTCATTTAACATCGCTGCACACACACACACACATACACACACACATTAATGCATGCAGACACACCTCTTTTCTACGATAGATTCCCCTG
Source organism: Puntigrus tetrazona (assembly GCF_018831695.1). Taxonomy (NCBI): domain Eukaryota; kingdom Metazoa; phylum Chordata; class Actinopteri; order Cypriniformes; family Cyprinidae; genus Puntigrus; species Puntigrus tetrazona. Next base: position 7,881,057 of record NC_056699.1, read on the forward strand.
ATGCTAAAGGGTCTATAAATACAGTGAGCAGATCCCTGGTGGTTTGAAGCCATTTCAGCAGGAAATAGGAAAACAGCAGAGACGCTCATGCTGAACTTTATTAAAATTCATAAACTGTGAATAACAGCCGCCTCACCCATCAGGGAGCATTGCCTGAGCTTTTTGGGCCCTTTGGGATGCCATACCTGCCCTGTCTCATCACACTCAGTTAAAGAGTGAAATGAGAAACATAAGAAAAGAACAAACACAAAAAGAATAGCGCGATTGTAATGGAGACTGCGCTTCTCGGTCAAGTCGATCTCTCTCAATGTTTTCTGAAAGCGATGAGTTGTGGCTCTCCATCAACTCCAGCTGAGAGAGGGCAGGGCAACCTGATTGGTACATATCTGCGTGTGGTCTACCCCATGTATTTTCCTGCCCAGTCACGGCTAACGCTGAACTGAACTTGTGCGTAAATTTAAACTTACCTCTGTAGGAGATAAAAGAGTAAAATCAGAGAGAATGTACAACACCAGAAGTGTATTTAGCTAAAATACACTCTTTGAATAACACTTTTTGAATAACACAAATCAGGTCAGAAAATAATCAACAGTAACTTTTGTGGATTTATAGCCTGACACATTCATGTCCATTAATTTGCTAAATGTTTGTATTTCCTCTGAGGAACCACATAAACACCTAATGTTAAAAATATATATATATATATATATATATATATATATATATATATATATATATATATATATATATAAATAACAAATATCCAGCAACCAAGACATTGTCTATTAAACATGTTAAAACATTCTAAATGTGTTGGAGCTTGTAAGCATACATCTATTATTTCTACCTAAAAAAGTTGTTTTTGTGCATTAACTTTATATATTGTTGTTCAGGAGACATTCTTGCCTTGTATCAGAAGTCCACAGCATACCACTGTGCCTGATGTAACACCATATAGTTTCCAGTTTCAAAGAAACATCCGTCCAAACATTTTCAGCTGGCAGGGTTAAGCGATAGTGCCACTTCTTTTCGCCTGAACAGGTCATTAGTGGAGCCACTCAGACCCAACATTTAGCAATATGATTTGGCTGTCTGTCCACAAACCTTTAGCAGTGCATTTCATCTCTGCTCCACGTATAAATAAATCAATAAACCCGTCTAGCCCATGTGTGGCCCCCAGGTGTAAAATTGTAGCACATCATCAGTAAAATTGTGTACCAGCAGTGCTGTAAAACCTATAATAATTCTGCTATTATACAGAGGTATGTTGAATAATAAAATACTTTAAATTCACATTGCCAAAGTTTCCTGCCGTGAATAACGATCACAGCAGGAAAAACCACCACTGAAATCACTGGGTTGTCTGACAAGGAAAGAAAAAGAGAATGAGACTCCCAAAGGAGAAATATAGAATTCGTTTAAGGTAATTAGTGGCTAATAAACAGGAGAATTGATTTAGCGCTCTTTCAATTAAATATTTCTATGAAAAGATAAGAGGGGCATTCTTCATACTGCTGTTGTGGGCAAATGGATTTTCTACTTTTTTGTAATTTGTTCTATATTTCCAGGGTAGGTAATGAAAACAGCACACAGGCTTAATGGTAATTGTGAAAATTGCTAAAGATTTGTTCAAATCCATGCTTTGGCCACTTTTTTTTCTCATTTCTTGCCTTATCTACACTTCTTTACCTTGTTAGGAAACATTAAGCACATGGCGATGTAAGGTGAGATTTCTCATGGAGTTACTGTTTCTTAAATAACTTTCCAATTGATTACAGAACTGATTTAAGCTTGAGCCTACAAAGTCGAAAGACTTCCGACAAGACCCTAACCTCCACTTTGAGCAAAACGTGTCCTCCTAATATAAAAAAATGGTAATCAGTTAATATGTTATTCTAAGATATTAGTTTGAACCAAATTATTCTTGACACCATTTATTTCCAAAATACAGATTTCTTGTATAACTGTACTGAATACTACAATCTGTCTGTGCAACAGTGTTGTTAACATGAGCACAGCTATGGTTTTTGGGCCACTTAAACAACATATTGACTCTGGTCTCCCTTCCTCCCCTTCTCTCCATTACTGGGTCACCCCTTTCTAATGAACAGGTTTGACTACTTTAGTAATATCCATGAGTATACAAATCTTGATATTCTAGGCAACTGTGTGCTTCTAATTTTATAGGAACAGTTTGGACAGGACCCTTTTATATGACAATGCCTCTGTGTATAAGGTGTTGTCAGACATATCGACTTCAGTATCAGAAGGTACTGGATTTATCAATGTCTATTTCCCGCTAAGAATTGAGCCCTATTGAATGAAGCTGTAGCCAATCACAGTCATATCTGTTGAGTACATGAACACAATGGCCAGTAAGAGGCGTTTAAAAATCCATTCAACAGTGCTAAAATATTTACAGAATATTTATGTTTTTTAACATCTGTACTTTTGACAACATTAATGACAAGCAAATAAAATGATTAAAACTAAATTGCAGGTTGTACACATGTTTGAAATCATGCGATTAATGCAAATGCATTGATAGAATTAAAATATAAATTAAACAATGGTTACGTTCTCTTCTGACATAACCAACAATTCAGTTAAACTGCAAGAAGACACAAAACTAAATTTGGTTTTCATGGGCTGTGAGATGCGGCTCTCTAAGTGCTTGCTGCGCAGGTGCTAAATGAAGCTCTATTGCAAGATTGTGTTTGAATACTTTAAAATCTCTTGAATACTTAAACTGGCATGGCATAAAAACACATGCAAATGATAAGCTTTCTAGACGACGCACAGCAGTCTCCCATCAGCTGTCATAAGCGCCTTTTAAAGATGGCCTCGGACAGTCAGTTGAAATCACCAGGAGGCCCTCCCACAGTCTTGGGCCCCTATAATTGTCGCCACCTTTCACCCCACTAGTGACGTCCTTGAATAACTGCAACGTGACTAAAATGCATGCTACTCATATTTAACTTCATAAAGCAGTATCAATGCAATTTTTTCGACAGTCTTGCTCCCGTGACATAAGGTAGATCACATTGCATGAAATGAATACAATTTTAAATTTGATCCCCCAAATTAAACCGCAGATTACAGTTTACTATTTAAGGAAACAGATGTGTTCCCTCACCTAATATTTCTAACAGATCAAAGTATGTGAACATAACATTGAGGCTCTAATTACTTTCAGGATCCTGCAGAAGCAAAAAAATGAAAGTCCAAAATCATAGTGCAGAACATCCTGGCCCTGGGTTTAAACACATCAAATTAACTATTCAGAGGAGACAATAACTGCCAGAATTGCAGTGGAATTTTTATTCTTGGCTACCGGTAATTTCATCACCCTCGTGATTAGTGTGAGGTCATGGTGCATCTCAAAACTTCACAAAGTATGTTAGCACCATTTTTGTCTGCTCGTGTACCTCCTGCGAGACATGAAAGGCAGCGTTCTTGACTGCTTAACTCAGTGAAAAAGGAAATGTGCTCCGGTGAGAGGTCTTACCAGTGATTTGAATGTCTTCTTCTTTCTGTACTACTCTCTCTTGTATTAGTCAGAAGACAGAAGGCAAAGAAAGCATGACTTTTTTTAAAGTACCTTTAATCATACTGGGAACTCTCCCCGAGGATTGAAGCTGTTTCAAATGGAACTTTAGTGAGTATATGTATGTGTGGCTTTGGGTTAAATGGCTCTGTGCAATTTTAATCAAGGCTAATAACACATGAGCATTGAAAGCGCTCCCGTGGTATTGAAGCTCTACAGTAATCATGTAAAAAAATGGAGTTCTATATGTGTCAGTGTGGTCCTGGGCTTGTGCTGCTCGAATCTTGGCTCTCTGATGAAGGGCTGCTGTCAGAGCGCTTAAGTGTAATGTAAGGTATTAAGTGCAGAGAGTTCAATGGTAGTGTAGGTGAGAGTTGAAGCGCTCTGAAGTATCTGTAAAATCAGAAGGCTCGGATATGGCTAAACGCCTTTTAAGTGGAGCCAGGTCTTTCCTTTTTTAAGAGTATGAAAAAATAGTGTCTGGAAAAGAGTGCATCACCCGGAAAGCTTCACATGATATGTCAAACGGCCTTGAGCTTTCATATTGTACACACATGAATAACTGAAGTTCATTTTTTATCATGTTTTTTACGCATGTTAAATTGATGGATTATAGAATAAAAGCCTGTTCACACAGGGACAAATATCACGCACAGATATCACAGACGTTTAACCCCTCATGACTAAACAAGGGGCGCCACTGTGAGTGTGCAAACCAAAATTTTAAACGCAAAAGGGTCAAAGCGCCATAAAAAAATAAAAACCTCAGACTTGTTTTTTTTGGTTTGACGCGCAGGATTAAAAACTGCCCGACCAATGAGACTGTTCATGTGCCTGGAGCTGCTGAGGTTGCAGTACAAGGAGCTGCTGCTTGAAATATCCATGTTTTTTGCCAGTTAACAAAGAAAAGTGTGAATGGTTTTGATAATGGCGTCTTCTGGCTCTCTTCTTCTTCTGTGTGACAAAAGAGTGTCAAAAGCATAAAAAGATGTGCAGCGCCACCTTCTGTACAGGGGTGTTTTTGCTTTTTGTTGATGTGTACAGGCCTTAAATCAGGCAAACAATGTGACTAATTCATACGAACTCACTCACAGAAGTTTCATTTTTGGGTGAGCTATTTCGTTAACCTTAAGGAAAAGTTGAATAAATTGTTGTTGTTTTTAAATGTCTGCATCCATTTTTAGTTGCTTTATAATATATAAATACTCTTGAAAGTAACATATACTACCACTCAGTTTTAAGTGACTTTAAAAAGTTTAAAAAAGCAGCAGGTTGTTGCAAAATGCTTTGAATAAAAATATTAAGCAGCACAATTTTGTTCAGCATTGATCATAATAAACATGCAAGTATGATTTCTAAAGTCATTTCTGAGGAAATTACTAGTATGAATTCAGCAATCAAAAAAGCTATTCAGCTATGAAAATGCGTAATTTTAAATTTTTTTTTTAAAGTTCTTTACATGTAATCAGAGTTTTATTTAGAACCATATCAGCCTGAAGAAGCCTTTTATGCTGAACACAATTCACTATTAGTTGCTTATTAGCATGCATACTGGCTGTTTATCACTACTTATAAAGCACACACACTAATGAAAATTTTGAATTTGATCTTCACAAACATTTGTATTTACATAAACAAATGGAAGAGGCACACTGTAACACTCAATTATTTATTTCAGATACTCTCATATGCAGCAACATCATCACAGGCCACTATATTACACCAAAATAAACACATATCGATAGACATCACAGACAGTTGTGAAAATATTTAACTGGAACTGCTTAGTACAATTTTAGCATAGCCTTTTTTAAATATGTATTAAAATCCCTGTGATTTTAAGCATTTTTCATTGCTGGAGTTGTCAAGTACCACCTGGGGCACATTGTTAATCATTCATCTATACAAATAAATTGTGTTATGGATTTTTTTATATTATTATTATTATTATTTTTTTTGCTGAATAAAGACTCTTGAATACAAAAACATGTCTTATTTGGAATGTAATTATCAAATATAATTATGTGTGCAAAATCAGCGCCCCTGAAACCTCAGCTGCCTACACAAGGAAAAGAACATGAAGTCACATATTCAACTGCGATATATTATTTGGCTGTTGCAGGAATCTTGTGTCCGTTTAAGATTCTGTTTGCTGATCTTGTATTTACCACTTCCACCCCCAAACCCTCCAAAACGCTCATGCTTTGTCCTTCACTAATACATATGCTGCAAAGGCACGCAATCTCTCTCTTTCTCTCTCTCTCTCTCTCACACACACACACACACACACACACACACACACATTCCATTAATATTCAGCCTTGTCTCCCACAGAGCATCCAAACAAATGTTTGTGTCACACACAGAGAGCAGAAGAAATATGAAATATTAAATATGTACTTATAAACAGTGCAACTCAGAAAGCTTTTTCACTGACTATCCATCATAAGCACTATTTGACAGTCCATTCTCTTTTCAGTTATGGACAAAAGTTTGCAAAGCCCATATAATTTTTGACCTTGCTGTTCTGAATCTGTACAGTACTTGTTTAAAAGCCATCAAGGTCAGCAAGTTTGTTATTTTAGGCATAGAATGATGTGAACCACTCAACACAACAGCTGATAGAAAGTGTTTTATGTTTTAAGAAAATCAAAAATGACTTGAGCTGACGTTAACTTGAGATAAATTTCATATAAAGACATTTCTGAAGTGATATTTTTAGTTGATTAAATCTTGCTATTTAAATGTTCTTACTGTTACTAATATTTAACGTAGATTAGTCCTACTAAAAGTGGTGTTAAAACAATTATAATGATGGATAATCTAAATAAATTAAGCATGAATTATTTTAAATAAAGCTGACATGTTTGTAATTTTATTTGTCACATATTCCTTGGGCATCCATTTAATTCCTTCTGTGTTTTGGTTTTAAGAATATACTGTAAGTGGTTTCTGTAAGAAGAAAGCACAACCATGCTACTGCTATGGTCCCTGCACGGATATTTATAGGAAAACCTGTATTCATTGGAGACATTTGTGTGTGTTTTTACCAAGGTTGATTGCTTTAAGTGCTCCTCAAGCTTCTTAGACTGGTCTAAATGTGTCTTAGAGGCCACAGCAAAATGTGTTAGTGTGTGTTAGATGTGGAAGTTTGCGTCTCTGATGCTCTTCCATTTGTAGTTCCCCTTTGAGTAATACCACAGTGACTTTAAGCGCGCCCACCTATTTTTTGGTAATTTTGGTTCAAGTCTGACAGCTTTTTCCGTCCCTTCCAGACATTTTTTTACAACTAATATTCTGCCTAAGTGTGCAGCCAAGCTCTTTTAAGAGGCAAGACAACACAAATGCACTTTCGTTTCTTAGTAAATCATGTTGCTGAAGAAAAACTAAACATTTATTCTCAAACAGAAGACACAAATGTATTCTTTGGAGTGTTTGATTTGCCTAGTCTGGCCTTGTAACATCAAACAATTTTGCCTACGGCTGCTAGAAGAGAAGGGCGTACTTTAGAGACATTAAAACGCAAATTTTCCTCAAAAGTTTGTTCCTGAAAAGTCTTTTAACAGTGTCTGTTATGCAGCGCTTGCATTTGACTATAGCAGATGCATCGCACCACAAATTAGCTGTAGTGCTAAAGACTAATTTTAACCAAAAAGCGGGAGAGGGTTTTTCCTCTCCTCTCTTCTCTTTAGTTAAACCCCTTCCATCGGCTACTCTCTCTATTTCCATCTGCTCTGAAGGAGCTTTTTTTGAGAACCTTTTAATAAATCAGAAACCTACTTTACACTTTTCAATTTCCAAATGCATCCCCAACCCTCACCTCTCACCGCCCCACAATAATTATTCCCATAAGAGAGCAGAGACTGCATGGGGCACAGTGACGGTAAAGGGCCATAACTCGAAGGCCGTGCATTAAAATTGTCAGTTAGCAAATGAATACTCATTATATTCTGCATAAAAGCATCACATCCATTTATCATACTTCTAAAAGAGGCTTTTCTTTACTTCATAACGCAGCTCCAGTTTACATAACAATTGAGTGCATATTGTAAAAAAATGTAATTTAAAATGTATTGTAATAAAAATAATTTTAATGGATAGTACTGTAAAAACTTATGGTGTAAACTAGATAATTTAGATCAATTATATTAAACTATTATTTATAGATCATCTTACAGTTTACAGTAAAAAGTATATGATGGTTGCAACCTGGTCTCACGGCATAAACATACCTTGGTGCAATTTTTAGCAAGAAACAAAATGCTACTCAGTAATATCATCTTTGCAAACCCATAAATATGAAGTTGGATATGCGTGGTGCTAACTTTCAAAAGCATCACGGCATATTAATATAATTCTTAAGTCATAACATATATGCTTCTAGTAATTGTGTAAAAATGATGCTTTATTAATCGAAATTCTGCAAATTTGCGCGAATAAGAATAAAAGGTGTCAGAGTTTTATTGCCTCTAGTGTTCATTTCTTTTGTAAACTGCACTGATGTACTTATTGGTACATATTTCATGTCCTGCTAAAAAGTGAACCCAGGTAGCTAGACTATCATGTTATGAATTTAGCATCACACGTATCCAGTTTCATACCTGTGTGTTTTCAACAGTAGGTTTGTTCGTATGTTGGTCATGGAATACAGAGACGTATTTGAGAGGAGAGGAGCATGCGAGAAGCAATGTAATATACATGCAGAAATGTCGCCATAGGCACGTTTTTCTAATGAGCCTGGGTTGTGATTTAAGCAGGGAGCAGTTTTCTCGTTCCTCTGCAACTAAGTCTGAAAATATCAGATATATTGAAAACGGCAGTAACATATGAAAATGATGCATATGATATACCAAACTGATGATTTTTCTCTGGTAAAAATGATAAATGAGCTGGAGAAGATAGCCAACAATACTGTACAGCATATCACTAACAAATGAGGATTTTGGCCAAAATTTTGATCCTTTGATGCGAGTCGTTCCCTTTGTGTGCCATCAAGGACCAATGGTAACACTGATTTTAACAAGTCAGGCTTTTAGAGAGGTAATCAGATACCAAGCTAAAAATGAGAGAAGGACAGAGATTCTGGTTTATTATGCAACTGTTCTAGTCAGATTTTAATCTATGGGAGTACTGTGTGACAGAATAAACTCTACATAGCACTATATTTCAGGATTCTTTTGAGATTGTGAACATTTTAGGCCCATTACTTCTTATCTTCATCTGTCTACTTTACAATATAATGCATGACCAAATAGCTAGAAGACAATGGTGAAACTACAGCTGATGAACAAAGTATTTAAACTCTTAATTGAGAGTTTGCAACGTGTAACAAAAAGCTCCTATTAGCGTCACCCCGAGCAACAGGGATCGGCCAATCATGAGGACAAGTGGGAATTGCTTGGAGACACCTGCACCTGATTAGAGACAATTAACAGAAAGTACAAAAGGAGCGTTGTGTCAGCAAGGTGAGCTTACACTCCACTTTCCATTAATGACTTTCTGCTTTTCTTGCCAGGAAGAAGCGCTCTGCTGCCAAACGCTCCTCATTTCTCCTGCTTGCCCTTAACCCAGATTTCAGAGATGCACTAATCAACAACTACTTGGATTATCACCTCTAGCTGCACATCACAGATGTCCATTAGTAGTGCTCTGGATCATCTCCCCTAAATGCCTGCTTGCATAAACTCCCAAAATTTGCAGCTTTGGCAAACCTTCCATTATTATTATTTTTTTACGAATCTTATTAAAATTGATACACGTGATTTACTATTAGTCATTTAATTAAACTCAATATTTTAATGACTATTTTATAACAGTAAAACAAATCTCATTTATGCACATTGAAAAATTAATTGAACAAGATTTTAGCTGCCTGGTCTCATGGTATAAACATTTGGTAAACTTTTTAGCGGCACATGAAATATGTACCAACAGGACGTATCACTGCAGTTTCCAAAAGAAATGACCACTAGAGGCAGTAAAATACACCTTTTATGACTTTTCACACATCAAGTTTTGATTAAGCGTCATTTTTGCGTAATTATCTGCAGAAAATCATTTTATGACTTCAAAACAATGTTGATATGCTGGATTTGCAAATTGATGCTTTTGATGTTAGCATCACATATATCCACCTTTATGTTTTATGGGTGTTCATAAATGGCAGATTAATTCGGTAGATTACGGAGACATACTTGAGAGGTGAGGAGCTCTGGTTCGAGTTCTGTAATGCATGCCTATATCAGAAAAATGTGCTAGGGTTAATGTATTGAACCTGTCACTCAGTGGGCATTTCTCTTTGAAACTGGGGTGAAACGTGCAGTAAGGCATGCAAAAACGGTGTTGCATAAAGTGTTTAGAGGTAACCTACATTTTTTATTAGACCATGTTGCATGGAAGTCCCCCAAAATTTCCAAGATTTCGAAGATGAGTCAGTAAATGATGACATAATTTTAATTTCCAGGTAAACTATCTTTGTGAAAGCTGCAGGCCTCATCAGTTTGTGGTTATAATGGTTCACGACAAACAGGGAGAAGTAAGATGGAATTTTGTTGCTTGTTAAAAGAATAGCACTTTTTATTTTAAAATGTGTGACTTTCTTTGATTCACATTGTTTAATGCTGAATATTTATATTGTAAATATTAAAAAATAACCAATAACATATAGAACTGGGATTCAGTGGGTTCCTCAAAGTATACCAGCAATACAGCTGTAATTTTTACTTAATTAGTTATCTGTTAGTACTATATTATAGATGTCTTTCATACACAGTTGTCAGTTGATAATGAAATAATTTTACACAGACAGAACATAATGGTTTTTGAAAAAACTTTCAGGATTTAATGTACTGTAATTAATAGCCAAGTGTGAAATGTGGTTTTCACAATGTTTGCAGTTGTATTAATAGAACTAGTAAATTACTGTAAATATCATCATCCTATTACACAGTGCAAAATAAACTTACAGACTAAATGATGAGTCAATTATAATTACTATAGACAAGATTATTCAATTAAAGTGTTCTTATAATTGCACTGCTTACCATTTTAGACTGTCGTCGGTCTCAGAAACAGCAAAACATTAAAAATGCATGTAAATTCTTCTATATTTATCTTAAATATATGTAAATATCTTAATACTTAAATATTTTATTTATGCTGCCAGTACTGTACTGCCTTTTCAGTGAAAAACACCACAGTATATATTCAAACACAAAAACGTAATTAAAAGAAATTCCTCCAACATCCCTGTACTTTTTAAAATATAATGTACTCTAATTGGCTGACCCAAGCTAATAGCAGATGCATCAAAACTCATATTGATTCTGCAGTTTAAACAGGCTTCCATTAAATCTAAAGATCTAAAGGCGAACATGAAAATAGTGAGTCCACAAACAGCAAATGGATTCATTTCCACTAAATGTGCAGCAAATGTGCTCATATTACTAGACGTATTTAATGCCATGGGTATATTTAAATCAAACACACGCAATCACAATCGCTCATAAATGACAAATGTACTTATCGTAGGCTATAACTATTCCACACAGTCTCTTTCCTCATGCTGGGTTTGAAATATGAATGAGAATCCTGCTTCTCTGAAAGCCAAGTATATTTAAATAGAGGAAGTCAGGCTCTGCTGAGGTGATAGATGGGAATAAATGGAAGTGCGAGGTGACTGTAGCTCCTTCATTTCAGATCACAGTATGCTCAATAACGTCAATAGAGATAATACCATTTTAAAAGTGTCTATCTCAGGAAACCCAAGGGAGAAGTGGAGGGAGAGTGAAAGAGAAGATTCATGAAAAAGAGGGACAGACAGAGGAATTGACTGATGGGAGAAGAGAGAGTGTGAAAGAGTAAATGAATATTGCCTGTGAGTGTGTGCGATGTGCAAGTCAACACACTAGAGAAAGCTCTGTCAGAGCGTCAAATGTGTAAGATACATTTTTGAGGGTGTGGAAAGAATCACGGCAGTGAGAAATCAAGCAGGAATGCAGACACTTCTTGATTTGGAACCGCCTCTTATGAATTCTTATATCAGCCAGTGAATAGGAATTGTGATGATAAAATGTAGCGTGCACTGTTCTATCTATCGGTTGTTAATTTGATGAACGTAAACTTGCATGTGTCTGTATGTATGTGTAATGATTCAGTCCGGCATACTGAAGAACCCAAGTGCAGTTTATTTAAGAAGTGATCTAAAAATACAAACATAATCCGAGACTTTAAGATTTAAGATTTTGAGGTCCAATAAAAGTGTTTTTGAAATAATTAATGGATTTTTGTAAGAAAATTATTATTGTTTGCATTAATATAACCCAAAAATATTTATGTGCTCTAGGGATGTAAATATATTATCAATTTCATAATATGTCAACATAATCCATGATCACATGATGACTTGAAATGAGGTCTTCAGAACTAAATTTTTTAAAATGCAAACTTCTTATTCTAACATAAAAGTCAGTACAGTTGTGTTTTGGGCTTTGGCCCAGTATCTGTCAAAGAAACTAAAATCAAAGCACAATATGGCTTTGTCTTAATCTTGCAATATATCTCTATTGCTGTCATTTTTGTTATTTTAATCATATTGCAATTTCCTAAAACAGTGGTGTGAATGTAATTTTGACTGAAGGTCATTGCACATCATCATCATCATCCTAAAAATTTGTCACGCACAAAACCCTTGCACACTGAGTCTGAGGCATATTACCCGGTTGCATAAAATATAGCAAACAGTACTAAATGGAGTCTTTAAGCAGTGAAGATTATATTGTTGTCCTTAAAAAGAGAAAAAGAAACTAAAATATTGGGTCCATTCTGGATTTTGGGGTTTACTTTGGTGGCTTTGAACAGTCAAAAACATCTCAAAATACTTGCTACAGTTTGCAAAAAGCACAAAAAAACTCAATCCAATTATTAATTTTTTTTTAATAACATTTTTGAAGGCAGTGTGTAAACGTGAATTAGTATTCACTGTGGAAATATGCGAAAATATCGGCCAAAAATTCAAGGTTTTCTTAGTTAAGAACACTGGTTGGAGCACTTTTTATTATAATTTACAATAAATAAATAAATTTTGATATTGCTATATCCCTAATGGGCCCACAATTCCCTTAATAACAAGCAAAAATGCGATATTCAACATAATTCAGATATCACACATCACCTTTTTCAAGAAACAAAATTATATCACTTAATTTCAAAACTACACATACAGATTTTTAAATGAGATTAAAAATCAACATAACTCAGCTTTTTGCCGCATGAAAGAGTGTCACTTTCCCAAACCCTAGTGTGGCTCTGTCCCCAGTGAAATCAATGTATTTGCAGTGTTCTCTGATGCAGCACAAAGTCTAGTGTGTGCGTATGCGCCCTAGAGATCAGGACAAAGTAGGTGTTGTGTGAAAAAAAAGAAGGAAATAGAGGTTGAAAGGCATCCGTCATATTTCCTGAGATAATTGATAGACGGGTGTGGCAGGTACATCATGTCTCACTTTTGCAAAAAATAGAAAATGTATGAAAATGTAGAGAATGCCTGTGGACCTTATCACAACACACTCTCTCAACTTCACAGGCACACTGGGTATGTGTGTTTCCACATGGTAGCCAACACAAGGGAATAAATTAGAGCGTGAGCAGCCTTCCAGCCCAATACATGTACAAATGTGTGTGTGTGTGTGCGTGTGTGTGTGTCTGTAACCCAATGAAATCCCCAGGCTGAAGAGATTTAAAATGGCTGCTAATTAAGAGAGCCATCAAAGGTAAGTTCTAGCACCTTGGTGTGGCTAATGAGAGCGTTAGTCCCGTTACAAGGAGTGAACACGTTTCAGAAACACAGAGACGGAGGCAGAGAAAAGGAAATGGTAGGAAGGAAGGTAGAAAGGTTAAAGCTAGTGTGAGATCCGGTTGGTATTCAGAGCATCGCAGGGATTTGACCTTGACCACAACTTGGTTTTTAGTGCTAAAAAGGCTGTAAGGTCTAAGAATGGTCTTTACTTGGTTCAAACATTTCACTTTCGCAGCTATTAGTGTTGCTGTTTTTATCTCTACTACCCTCACTCTTCACCAGGAAGAGGAGTGGGACGGAGTTTGTCATGAGGATGTGGGAGCAGATCTTCACATTTTGGTGATTTTGGAGTGAGCATCCTAATAGACATTTCTGCAAATTTATACAATAGAGTTTTACTCTTTTTCAAAATATTTGAGTGGTATCTCTGCCTACGCAGTGGTCTCTGTTGTTATGCTAGGTTGTTTAAAAAGCTTTTAGCTGTTAGTGCCATTGCTAGGGTGCTCTGGGTGGTGCTCTTTAAGAGAAATACATGCATATATACTAACATACACACACTAGTAGCTCAAGGTTTAGAATAAAGATCTTATGCTCACCATGGCTGCGTTTAGGATCAGATAAGGGTTTTTTTTGCCAATCTTCTTTCCTAGTATGTAGTAGCTAGCAAGTTCTACAACTAAAGTAAACAGTCTTGTGAGAACGACTCTTCATACAATGGAAGAGAGGGGCGGGCTCAGCAGAGCTCATTAGCATTTAAAGTGGACTAGAATGGCTTGAAGAAAATAGAGCTGAATTTGACAGGACAAAAAAAAGGTCTTTTTTACACAACCATTGATACATTTTAACCAAAGCATGTTACAGACTTTCATTAAGACCCTAAAAATCAAATCAACTTGTGAAAAATGGGCATCCTCTGACCCAAATGATAGGCAGCCTTATGACTGGTTTTGTGGTCCAGGGTCACAAATTACATTTTTGTTTTGGAGTATAAGAAAGTCACCTAGGAAATATTCCAACTTTCCAGTCACCAGTGTACATAGACATATTCCAAAGGCTTGTTCACACTTTTTATGCATTTGACAGAACAAGATTTTAATGACCAATCCTAATGTGCTCTGACTCGACAATCCATCACTGTTTAACAGATCTCGCTGCACATTTAAATCTTCACTCACATTTCAACACCCTCTCTATGTGTGTTTTAGCTATAAGTGTGTAAAAGCAATGGGCTTGAGTTGATGTGATTTACAGCCATCCAGCCTTTTTACGCTGTGTTTTCATCAAGCAGCCCTCTTTATTATTACATCTGACCATAAAACCCTAATTACCTTCACTGACCCTATAAATACCATTCAACAGCAGCTCTCTCTCTCTCTCACACACACACACACACGCATACAGCATATCTTTCATTATATCGGGCTGTAAGTCTTTGTCAGTGCAGCGATTGAACTGGTAGTGGATGAGGTGAGTGAACACTGAATGAATAATAGCACTGGAATTCAGTTCTACTTCAAAGTGTTCAGAGTTCAGAATGTTCTGAACATGGTGTCCACATCACGACGAGGAAAATGACAGTGTTAACCTGCATGGAAATGAGCCTCAATTATGTATGATAAAAAATGTGCTCGAACGCACACTTTCTGATAGTTTTTGCATAAGAATGGGCTGTTAAATCACGGCACGCACTTCTGACAGTTTATTACAGACCGATACTCTTGAACCAAGCTAAATCTTTAATGCCACATATCATCTAGATGGCTTCACAGAGCAAAAAGCAAGAGACACCGTTATCCATCCCTGAACAAAAACAAAGTGCTTTTCCGTATTCACAAATGCATTTACAAGCACTTCAGAGCAAACACTGTGAATAATTCAAGTAAGCCATCCTTGTATTGCGATATTAAAGAAAGATCACTTTGTCCGGGTTTATGGGCCTTCACCATAGCATATGCTGCTAAATGAACCTTTTCTACTGATGCTACTAAAAGAAATACATTTGCAGTCCTGAAGTCTTCTTTATTGTCTAATTTGACAAAATAAAATTAAAAATGATGCGAAAGATGATCTTGTTACTCTATTAAAAAGTATTTACTTGATAATTAAATTTAATTCATATAACATAGTACATTCATGTGAGTGCACTGAATAATTAAGTTCCACTCAATCATCTTGTCATGTGGCTATCACTCAACCTTATTTAGTACTAAAAAATTGGAGTAAAAATCGTTATGCTACACAGAGAATGAAACTGCTTATTCAAGGTCTTGAACGTACTTTGCAAATTCTTTAAAATAAAAAGGTTGAAATTTTCATGTACAGAATAAAGAAAATAATTAAGTGAATTATAAATAAAACACATTTCTCACTAGCTGTGTGACTCTACATCTTTTGTCTTTTGGTTAACACAAATAATGAAAAAAGGAACAGTTTTACTTTTTCTCCCTGAAAATGAAATGCATCGTAAAATTAGCTACTTCCAATTCTAGGCCAGCTGTTAAACATTTAACAGTGATATTACCATTAGAAATTCTGTTGCAGTTGCTGGCTTAATCAGCATCATTTAATTTCTGCAATTATAGTTATTATTGATTAATTAGCTCTCAACTAATTTTTAGGTTACCATTTAGATTTATGAGTTAACTACAGATGAAAAAATACCACAGTTCAATCATTGTTTAATCTCTTTCACTGCGCCACTCAGTGTGATTTACTTTTTACAACAAAGACCCTCAACAAAAAAAAGATGTCCTTCTCTCAGAAAAAAGTAACGTTCTCATAAAAGAGCCATGTACGTTCAAACACAACTTCCCTACTAATTATTTCGGGCACACACACATACATAGTAACACTACTGCACAAAGAATACCAAATACATTAATAGCCAATTAACTGCAGGCCTAACCAATAAGAGGAAAGTGAATTTGGCCCTGTTGCTAGGAGACAGACACACTAGATAGTGAGTGCACTAGTTTCTCTGGAATTTACACACTGCTCCAAAACTATATGATCTACACACAATTTAACCACTATGCACTAGAGAAAAACGGATACAAGCCTTTTTTAGAAGAAAGGCTCAATGTAAGGTCCACTTACTGTTGAAATCCTCAAAAATGGTTGTGAATGAGGGTCACTTTATTAATTAAGATGCTGATGAACTAGAACAAAAGACCTCATGGGTAAAATGAAATAAATTTTTAGCAGGCATATATGAGGATCCTTCTTGAAGATGTTAAAATGCAATGTGGCCCTTGTGAAAGACTATTCAGTCTCCAAACATCCTCCATCTCCGCCCACATCAATGACCTTCAATCTGATAAAAGAACAAACTACTTAAAAAATTTTTTTGAAAATATTATGGCACTTGAAAACCACTTCTTGCTTTCTGGTCTCATGGAATAAACGTACCTTGGTGCACTTTTTCGTGAGCCACAAAATACGTACCAATAAGTACATCAATGCAGTTTCCAAAAGAAATGAACACTAGAGGCAGTAAAACTCTGACACATTCTATTCCTTTTCACTCAAATTGTTGATTCAAAATGCACGCCTGGACAGTTTCAAGACCAGCCCAGTCTAATGAAAATAATTAAATAAAAAATAAATTACACGGGCATGTTTGATCTTGTTACTCTATTAAATATGCAGTTTTTGTGTACATATGATACGCATCTACCCCCAAAACCAAATCCTACCCATCGTGCAGCAAAAATATGCCAAAGTCCATTTTACATCTATACTATGTATATGCACATTCATGAGGTAGTTCAGGACTGATAGCCGGGAATTTTACAAAACAAAGATTTGACTGAATTACTTTGTTGGGTCACTTGCTTTTCAGGACTCTGGGAAATGCTCTGCCTAATTAAATTTTAGGAGTTGACACCCTGATGGCGTGAGTTTTCAGCTAGGACATATTTCATCATGTGCTGCCTTAAAAATGAATTAACTGTCAGAGCGGTGTCCTAGTAGTTAGCGAACAGGTTTCATCACGTTGGTGTTTGTGCGAAGACTCACACAAAGCTTTCTCTTTGGGGAACTGGAATGAAATTGCATGTTCATTTATTTAAAAAATGGGCTAATCTGTTTATGCTTTTAGCTAGTAAGAATGCTGTACTCTAAGCTCTCAATACCATATTTAAATTCACACAATTTCTCTGGATTTCCCCTTAAAATCAACTCTAACTATGCCTAATGCATATAGCTGCTATATGGTTAAACAAATAGAAAAAAAGGGCTCAATCACAATTAATCATGTAAATTAATGTGAGAATAAAGACCTTTTGGAATTAAGTATGCATATGTGATGACAACCTGACAGTTTAGACTGACTTAGATCCCTAATGCTGAACTTTCTATACGTGCTAGTTTACAAAAACCAAAAACAAGTGAATACTGGGTTATAAGTGAATCAATGTGTTTCATCAAAAGCTTCTTGAAGGCCACTGTAGGAACTAACTTTTCACCAATGAGCTGTCTATGACTAATATAGAAGGAAATTGAAACAGCTACCTCTATATATTTTAGGCATTAAAAATATCCATTCCAAACCCTTTTTGACTTTTTTGATGTAGATCATAAAAACAAACAAAAAAACTAAGAACAAAAAACCCCACCATCAATATGACTACTAGATGTCCTTCAAAGTAGCATTTATTTGTTTGAAAGTACTTTTATTTAGTGAGAGTGCATTAAATGTATTAAAAGTGACAGTAAAGACGTGTCACTAATATGCTGATTTGGTGCTCAGGACATATTTTTCATTATAGTCAATGTTGAATCAATTTCTTCAATGTCTTTAGAACTTTCTTTTTTTCAAGGAACATAAACGGAAAGTTCAAAAGAACATTTATGTGAAATATAAATCAGTTGTTTGCAATTGATTACATTTTGAAATTAGAGCATTTTAGAATGATTCTGAAAGATAATTTTACACAGAAGACTAAAGTAATTGCTAAAAATTCAGCACATCGTAGAATAAATAAAATGCACATATAAACCATTAATTAACACAGAAACAGAAAACAGCTTAATATTGCTTTAAAGATAGGGTAGGTGATTTAGTGTAAAAACATTTTAATTATGCTGGCTGATAGTCTCTTTACATTCCAATAACAACAACTAAATTAAGTTTATTTATATTTATAGCATTTTACTCTTCAGATCCTTCCATTTTCTCTCTCTCTCTCTTCGATTCCACTTCCTTCCGTCCTTATGTTCTTCCTGTTTAACTTTTTTTTTCACCTGCTGTCTTTAATGCATAAAACTTTAAGTTCAAATTGTCCTCAATTTTAATAAACAATGCTCTAAAACACAAAGACACTGCATTCAGTCCCTCTCATTTGACATTCACAAATGCATTTAGGTAACTAAAAAGATTAAAAAACAAAACCACATTTTAACACCCAACAGCTTGTTCTCATTACCCATAACACACTGTGCCTTCAGCGTGCTTGGAAGCCCCTGTCCCTTATATTGCTAGTCAAGCCGCCACTCAAATCGAGAGCAGATCGTAGACATGATTACGGTTTGGAGCCTAATCCATGTTTTAGCACCGGCGTTATCGCCCTCCACAGAGAGCTTCTCATGAGATCACATCTCAACAAACAACCTCACATTCATTAAGCCCAAAATGCAATACTGCAACAACATAAAAAAAAAAGCACCAAAGAGGAACAACAATGTACTTTTTTCTCGAACTGCCAAAAACACATCATCGCTAACAGAATCGCAGTCTTCGCCTCCACATTCTTGTTAATCCAAAAAACAACAAGCATCTTAAGATGTTAATCACAGGTTTAATAAGGCCGAGGGTGTGACGGAGGGGCAGAATCAAGCTGAGGTGAAATGCAGAGATGAGGGGAAGGAAAGATGAAAAAAAGGTGCAAATGATGGTTCTGAGGAGCATTTTTAATAGGCCAGTTTTTCTGTGTGAGAGCGCCGCTGTTTTGATACTCAGACACTCATAAATCACAGTGACCCAAAACAATGACTGATCTTCCTGAATCTCTCACGGCAGCATTTGGCTTTCTTAACCTGTGTCTGCTGCTAACTTTGGCAAATGGAACGAAAGGAGTGAAAGGTAGAGGAAAAAGAGAAAGCAGAGCTGTCCGTTTCAAGTGCGATGAGATGCGTCTGAAATAGAAGCGTGTTGTTATTCCAGAGAAACAATGAGTTTGGCTGGTTTTATATGACCTCTCCTCGATCACTGTTCACTCCATTACCTACTCAGAAAAAGCCTGAAAGACACCCAGAGGAAAACTGTTGTCCTCTGAGGTTGCTGTTTCAAATCGAAATGTTTCCTTTTAGGGTAAAGTGTGTAATTTCTGTGATGCGAACATCAGTATTTCATAAATCATGATGGTTTGTCCAGAGAAATCTGTTTCATAACAAAGTAGCTCTGCCCCCAAACTCACGTCATTGGTTAAGACACTGTTGCTATGCAAAATAAATACAAAATCTGTTGAAATCTAAGAGTATAAAGCTATCAAATTAAAAGAATAGCTCACCAATAAATAAAAAATGGATTCACCCTTCAGGTCATTGAGGATGTAGATCAGCGAAATGGAGTTGAAACAGCTGATAAAATAACTCAACAACAGTTCAAAATTTGACATCTTGTGGAGTGAAAAGCTGCATTTTTATAATACATAAATCTATCACTAAAATCTCTTTAAACGTTAACTTCAGCCATTGCAGTTATTATTGCTTTCTCCAGTGAAAAGGTGAGCTCATCTGCATCATGAGAAATACACAAAAACAGAGCTTTATTATAAATTAGGGACTTGTATTTTGATTATGAACTTTGCCTATGGTCAAATATGAGTCCTCTCTCTATATTACTGCTTTCTCAAGTGAAAAAGTCACTTTTTTGTCTGAATCAGGAGTGAAATATGTATATTTATATATACAAGTATATTTCATGTATTTTAGCTGAATGCAATGGTTCAAACTTAAAATGCTGTAA
Organism: Puntigrus tetrazona; assembly: GCF_018831695.1. NCBI lineage: Eukaryota > Metazoa > Chordata > Actinopteri > Cypriniformes > Cyprinidae > Puntigrus > Puntigrus tetrazona. The sequence continues at coordinate 7,901,364 of NC_056699.1, forward strand.
TGATTAAGGCTGAGAAAATTCTCATTATATTTTTGGTGAACTTTTTATTTAATGTGAACAGACCATAAAACACTTGTTCTTGAAGTACTAAATGAAAAATGTTTAAGCTCATATTGAAATCTGGCTTTTGCTGTTGTTTCCATTTGATCTCTATGTCTAGGAGATACACTTGTGTTATCAAAGAGATTGTATTTGTGATTTTCTTTCCTTTAGGCAGCCACAAACATTTTAGAAGCAATTTTGTTTAATCTCGTTCAGTTCAAATGTTGGAGGTTTAAAAAGAAGTTAATTTGTTTCAACATTTATAAAAAATTACCTCTAAAATCTATATTAGACAAAAGGGCAGACGAGAGCCAGGCAGGGTCTTTGTTTATAATCTTTGTAAATATTCCTCTGGCTGCGTTTATGTACAAGTTATAGATTTACGGATTCTATTTTAACCCAGCACTGTGATGTCGATGTAATCTGTCCTTTGTCTTAACACGTCAATCTTTTTTTCCAACTGTTTCTCTTTGTCTCATCTTTGATAAGGCTCTCAGCGAGTTTTCTTTAGTTTTCTCTCATCCCTCTCTTTTTTGAACTTCTGCGTCTTTCTCTGCCTTCTTCTTTTAAACATGAAAGCCGCCTCTCCCTTCCCACCTGCCAGTCTCTCATACTTTTCGACTGAACATCCATTTTTCTTTTTGTTTCTTCACTGTTTTATATGCAGGTCTCTCTTCTCACCTTCTCTCTCACTTCACCTCTACCTCATTCACCTCTTTCGCTTCATTCCACATTTTCTTTTTTTTTTTTCATTCTAGCTCCATGACAGGTTTGCCAATCTTAAAATTCTCAGTCCATACACATTGTGCATGCACACAAACAGAGCTATTACAAATGGGAGGAAAGGTGGGGATGATTCCTGAGCCCCACATATACAGAACAAGGAGATCATGACAATTACAACTGATCTGGTATAATTAATTCAATATATTTTCACTATGAATAATTTGAACATGGGCCAAATAGTGATAGCTAGACGACTAGGTCTCCAAAACATTAGTACCTACCAAAAGTGGTGCAAGAAAGGACAACTGGTAAACTCGAATCAAGGTCATGGCTAATCAATTCTTGTGGAAAGTGAAAGCTAGCCATCTAGTTCAATGAATTACTATAGCTACTGTAACAGGAATGGGTTGAAAGAAATGACAAAGAGCTTAGGGTGTTGCCTTAGCCTCCAAATTCCTTAGATCTAAAACCGATTGAGCATCTATGGGACATGCTGGAGTATAATTTCAGAGTATAATCCATGGAGTTACGTTACAACTTGCAGGATTTAAAGGATCTGCTACTAATGTCTTGGAGCCAGATACCACAGCACACGTTCAGAGCTCTTGTATAGTCCATGCCGTAACACATCAAACAGCAAGTTGTGGCTGATAAAAAACCTCCCTGGTCTCATGGCATAAATGTACATGGTTGCACTTTTTAGCGAACCACAAAATATGTACCAATAAGTACATATCACTGTAGTTTCCAAAAGAAATAAATACTAGCTCTTGTTTATTCCTTTTCACACAAATTAACAGAGTTTCGATTAATAAAGCGCAGTTTTACACAATTACCTGAAGAATGTGTGTTCATGTTCTTTTTTAATATTAATATGTTGGGAGATTTGAAAACTGATGCTTTTGAATGTTAGCATCACACATATACAGCTTCATATATATGGGTTTTCATAGGCACTATGTTTGTTTGGTAGCTCACAGAGTACAGAGATGAACTTGAGAGGTGAGGAGCTGTGTAACTACGGTTCAACAAACCATAAAAGGTAGTTGAAATGGCACGGTTTTGTATCAGTTTACATTTGTTAACACTATTGTGTAGGTTTAGAGTTGGATTTTGTGTAGGGCATATTTCCAACATGATAGAGCAGGGGTCATCAAACCTGAGTTTTGCTCCAACACACCTGCCTAGAAGTTTCAAGTATACCTAATAACCTTGATTAGCTGCTTCAGGTGTGTTTGAATAGGGTTGGAGCTAAACTCTGCAAGGACACTGGCCCTCCAGGACAGAACTTGGTGACCCTTGTGATAAAGCATTAGTTTATAGCGACAGTTCCTGGATTTTTAAATGCAATATGCACCTGAAGCAACATAATAAAAAACACAGGAATATGTGCCTATATCAACGTAATAAAAACACTTTTTATTGAACCTGTGTTTTAACGCCCCACAGGTCGAGGCGTGCAATCTGATACTTAAAAAGAGTGTTGCACAAAAACTGCAAAGAGGTGCATATTTTTGTGAGACCGGGTTTCTAAAAAAACACTATATCCATCTGTATGTAACTTCCAGAAGTTGAGATTCACCACTTAATCTGGAAGCGACAAGTTGTTGTTTGTCATTGATTGTCAGAAAACACCTCTTTTTCTATCCAAATTTTCACACATTTAAAATACTGTGCCACTTTTATCCACACATTATCCATGGTGACAGTTGAAAGCTATGGATGAGCCAGCACCACTTGCATTTTCTAAGTCTTGTTTATTATTTATTACTACCAACACTAGACTGATGTGAGAAAGCACAGTGGATAATATAATTCACTCAGCACTGAACAGCTCACACAGTAAATTCACAGATATCGCTATAAAGGCTAACCATCCTCTCTCTCGCTCTGAGTTATAATGAGGGTCACATTCAGCAATGAAATGCTGTAGAAGTTTGCAGATAAGAGTCTGGAGTTGCATTGCTGTATTTGAGATAAAGCAGTAGCGATCTGCTTGATCTAAAGCGAGCCTGTAATGTAAAATGAGCGTCTATCTATTCTGTAGCAGTCGCAGTCCACCCAACTGAACGTGTGCTATGGCAGCAAGTGTGCTGCATGACTGAATAAAACGTATCTACCTATTCTTACACACGGACAAGCACAAAACTATCATACACGGCCCTGCTCTCTGCAGAGATGAGAAAAGAGGGAAATCTGAAATAAGAAAAGAATAAATCACACCATATCCAAACATGGTTTAGAGAAGCTCTGGAGCACATTGTTTATTCATACACAAAAGGAAGCTCATGACCTCAGTGTATGCCATAAACATCAATAGATAGCCAAAGAGGAAAGGGCACAACCCATAGCAGCTTGAGGCTGTTAAAATCATGAATATTCCCATAGGAAGGAAATATCGCTTTGTTTCTCTCAGACAACCAGATTGAATGGAAAGCAAAGAAAGACATTTTAAACAAGCAAAATGACATGCTTTCAGTAACAAAACACACCGAAACCGCTATGTGACACAAAAACCTATCTGATGTTTAACATAAAGTTATGTGAAGTGGGATTCTGGGGAGAAACGTTGAGTTATCTACAGTGTGGCTCCTCTACAAGTATTAGAATTATGGTTTCAATCACACCAAGATCCCAAAAGCTAGAAATACTAGAGTCTCAAAAATGTTGAATTATTCTACATGCTTTAAAATCTTACTGTATGCATCTTACCTCCTGATTTTCGAAGAACCATCTGAAACTGAGCTGAGACATTATTGAGAAGCCTTCTAAGATATAAGAGAGAAACTTATCGACCATAAAATGTTCTACTCTGCTGGTGACTTGCCAATAGCTACATGTCTTCATTCCATATGGTTAAAGTATAATCTCTTTAGAGTTATATTTAGTTTTGAGGCAGACAGTAGTGTCCGGTCTGAGTATCCTTGGTGATGTTTGTGTGAGTACCAGCTGATTTCCTGATAAAAGCGTTATTGAACTTTAGCCCGGTGTAGATTAGATTAAATCTCTCCCTAATTATCTCAGTGATTGCACTCAACTGCCAACACAGCTTTTTCAGTTTAGGCACCTTGTCTATGTGTACAGTATTTGAAAATAAAACACAACGAATGCAAAGATGACATTGTACATAAATGCCCACCCACTCCAGCATTTTCCTATCTACTCTGTTTAGCTGGGTCTTCAAAGAGTGCTCTTAAATAACAGAACACTCACGTGTCTTTGCATATAAGGAAACAGAATTAAAATGAAATGAAAGAAAGACAAAATAACACAACAACTAATAGAACCACAGATATATAGACTGAACGACAGACAGACAGATAAAATACAATCTTTTTCTTTCTCCACAATCAGTAAAAAAATGTGTGGACTCCATGTGAGCCTACTTATACCTGCAGATAATAACTCAGTACATTAACACCATTAACGCCACAGGAAGAAAAACTTGTTAACTTATTGTTAGCGTGTCCAGCAATAAAGTGAGACATTCAGATGTGGTGTGTTACAACCCTACAGCATGACTACGTGTTTATTTTACAGCTCCCCTGAATTCAGGGGTCCGACCCCCCAGATGGCTGTGACATGCTGAGCCTATAATTATTAATGCCCTGGTTGATGTGGGGCTTGTTCTGCATTGTTAATACACCTTGTAAGAACACACACACCACATGTGGTTCACTACATCATACCAATAAACATCCAATTATATTCAATCACCCCTAAGAGACTTTCGTGCACAATGGCTATAAACAACAAAATACGTCGTGAACAACATAAGAACATCCTGTCTGCGTATGTCTGCTTGTGTTCAACGTGATTGTCAGTTTCTCCCAGTAGGCAAGTAATCAAATAAACAGGCTCTTAACAACAACGCAAAGAACTCACAAAAACTCTCACTCACTCTCTCTCACATACACACATATATTTAACAACTCTCAACAGAGAGAGAGAGAGAGAGAGAGAGAGAGAGAGAGAGAGAGAGAGAGAGAGAGAGAGAGAGATTGTCAGCAATGTTTTCTCTATCCCTCTTGCTGTCTAAACAGATGCTGCTTGTTCGTTGATAATTTAGGGAGAGATAAATAGTGCTATGTTAGACAGGCTCCGAGTGTGTGTGCGTATGCGTGTCTCTTTGGCCCTTTGCTAATTTGTCTTTATGGTCTGGACGGTAGAGATAACAGCAGACTGAGCTGTTTAAATGTATTAACTGACCTGAGTGCTGAGAACAGACAGATCGCATCCTTTCACTCGTTCAGCTGAACTGTGGCTTTATTGCGTGACCGGACCTGTCAGGCTCTTTGCATAGCACCTCTTCTTTGATGAAACAGGTTTGGAGAAGTTTAGCATTAAATTGTTTGCTCACCAATAGATCCTCAGCAGTGAGCGTGTGCCGTCAGAATGAGAGACTAAACAGTTGATAAAAATATTGCAATAATCGACAAGTGATCCATATGACTCCAGTCGATAAATCAATGTCTTGTGAAGTAAAAAGAGCTTTTCAATTCAGATGATGTTGTGTGGATCACTTGTGAATTACTGTGATGGTTTTTATCAGCTATTTGAATTCTCATTCTGACAGCACCCATTAACTACATTCACTGATGAGCAAATGACATAATACTAAATGTCTCCAAATCTGCTCTGATGAAGAAACATATCTATCTTAGATGGCCTGAGGTTATGTAAATTTTCAGAATTTTTTTTTTCTTTAAAAAATCTTTAATTTAACTCATGTTGGTCAGACCACAGACGCTTAGCAGCAGAGCATTTTTATTTAAATTTTTTTGCATATCATGAATTACCTCTTTACATTTTTCGCACCACATGATATTTTACAGCCTCAAGTAAACCTGACTTTTAAAATTCTAAGTAACTGATATTCTATGATACTAACTGACTGCAATTCTGAAAGACTTCAGACTTCATTCGCCCACTAAAAGTAACTTTGGGTACAGTAATTGCATATATGCCCCTTTGTCTCATATCTAAAGGATATCTAAAGAAACTAAATTCACATACAACCACACGTTAAGCGTTCAAAAATGTTTGGAGCCCACTGTATATCAAATTCAGCATACTTCCATGTCTTGAATTATCTGAGCTCTAACGGCATCTGCATGCAATATGTGTATGTGCATATGTGTGAGAGAGCGGTAAAGGGGAACATGAACATTGTGTTAATTGGTTAGGGTCGAGTGGGTCTGAACTGTTGTTTTGTAGAAAAAATCTCAGAGCTTTTCCAAGGCCGTGAGCAACTACAAGTGTGAAAAGAGTTTTTCTATCAACAGACACCTCAAGGACATAATTGTCTGGTTATTATTCAAGAAATTCATAGCCAACATGAATAACCGGTTAAACACTTAACTCTCACCGTATCTGTGTTTTTCTAAAGGCTCTTCATATGTATTCCAGCAAATGCTCTTAATGTCAATCAGTTAAACAAATGCCAGCTAATAACAGGTTAGAATTGCATCTCTTGGGTCTCTACTGTCCTGTGACAGATGGGTTGGCTACAATGTAATTGCTGTCTGAACAAAAGCAAGCAAATTTGATCAGATGCTAAGACTCATCGCAAAGGGCCTTTGAGTTTTGTCTCGGCTGGCAAAACAGGGGCAAAAATCCCACAGTACACTTGGGTTTAGCTATTATCCCATAATAACATCACCCATCCTGCCCCACCACCATAAAATATGGATGGCAGTTATTACACAAGTCTAAAACACTTCAAGTCCTATTTACCTTCTTTCTGCCTCTCTCGCAAGTAGACTGATGGTTCATCCAAGCTATAAGCCTGTCGAGGCCATGCATTAAATTGAGATTATCAAGCTTAAGGGGTGTTGTTAAAAATGCCTTTGTAGTAAAGCATTATAATGCTGAGACTCAAGGTCTCGTGGCTCTTAAAAATGATGATGATAACACCATGCTCAAATCAAGAGCAATTGCATTGATAATGATAAAAACAACTATGAACTAAATTCAGAACTTTTAACATATCTGCCTCATAGTCTGAATCTACTCTCTAGAGCTTCTTAAATGTCTGTTCCTTAACTTAATTTAGATTGCTATACGAGATTTGTTTTATTTACTGATAGAAAAGCCTCATATGAGCTTAGTGTGATTCTCATAGCGGATTAAAAATGAGTAAGAGTGTGTGAGAGTGTTAAGGAAAGGGTGATGAGAAAAAGTGAGAATGACAGCAACAACCAAAGAAGAACACTTTTGGCACTGCAGGCTTGTGATGCAAATCTGTACAGTTCTTTAGCCATAGTTTCTCTCTTATGCCTTTAATATTTGGTAAATATTTCATCATGTCATATCGTATTGAATGACTGTTTTACTCAGCAACTGACCAGACTTTAATCAAATTTTCAAACGATTTAAAAATGTTGAAAGTATCAAACTTATAAAAGATTGATCAAAACCTGAGAAATAACTACTCGTTTTTTGGAAGTGACTCTGCTCTGCTAAATGCCATTGGGATCAACACTGGTGCATGCAGTGTGCACAGCTTTATTGACTGACGGTACAGCTTTTGTCACTCCACTCACATCTCTACACGCTCTCTGTCCTATACAGTATGCTGCTAGCTTATAATTAGTCAATACTAAAACTGTAGTACCCTCAAAACTAAATTCCAAATGCTTCATAACTGGTTCACCTGCCATGTTATGAAGTGTACATCGAGTAGTAATATGCACAATGCAGTTATCCTAAAAAAACAGAAACGCTTTTAAACCAAAAAGTGAATGCTCTAGAAACTAAATTATATATATGAAATGTCATCTGATAGAACAAGAGTATCAAAAATTAAATGTCACATTAAACATTTAAACAATTAAACATGCTTTCATATACAGCCCTATACTGTAGAATCACATAAATATTTATACGTGATCGACTTCAAAGGGAAATTGCTAGTTTGCTACTCTTTCAATCTACACAATTAAAGATAGCATATTAGAGCGCATATACTAGCATAATATAGAGTAAGTATGTGAACTGGTTTGTGCCACTGAGCTTGAGAGAAATAGAGGACAGACAGAGATAAGGAAAGACAAAAGAAGCTGTTTCACTAAACACAACACTGTTCAGCAGTTGCTTTTTCGGGGGAGCTGGAAATTTGTATGTTTTTTGTTGCGTAATGTGCTGTGTGATAGACTGGGGTAGGCTTGTACACAGAGGAGCATTATGGGACAGCTCTCCCCTGGAGTCAAAGACCCAATCTAATACCCCGCTGAACTCTGACCGTTCTCCACACGGGACCCCAGGGACCTTTAGCAAAGAGATATGAAGTGAGACACATTTACACAAAGTGTTCTATTTATCTCTCTCTCTCTCTCCATCTTTTCTTCAGCTGCAAAATGCCAAGTGGGACATGCTTAACACACCCACACCCTCTCTCATTCTCTTTCTTCCTCCGTTCCTCTGCATAGCTGGCAGACAGCTGCAAGAACTTTAACTCTAACTAACAGTTTTATTTCCATGTGGATTATAACACACAGAGGCCAAATGGAGCTCTAGATATTCCACTGTTTGGCAAACATTAGCGAGAGAGAGAGAGAACAGCCGAGAGAAGCAGTAAGGTCATGTGTGGAGCGGTTCTCCATCATATCCAATAAGCTTATCTCAGAATATAACTGCAGCCCAGAGCTTCATAGACCTCCACCGTCTAACTGTTAAAATGAGCCGTTATTTACCCATCAAAGTCTTGGAACCTGGCCTGAAATATGGATTTTAATATGAATATGCCAGCCATCTAAGGTATATGCCACATAATCATACTCTTACTGTGAGATCCCAGCTCACGGCGGTTTGGAGTCGGTTCCTGGATTCAGTGTGATGTAAATTTTGCTTTTGTTTGCACATGAATGGCATATGTAAATAATTTGCTAATTTGCACACCCCTACAGGCTTGATTCACCTTGAATATGCATCAGATAGTGATGTGGGGCGACATGTTTATGGATTTACTGGGAATTCTGCCATGTTTAATTCCAAAAACATTCATTTTTGCTTTTTCTCCCCCTTCTGTGTATTTCTACATTGTCTGTAGTGAGATGGAATGAAAATGTTCTGTCAAAACTGAGTCTATTTATGTCAATGAGAGGTGACGATGTGACATTGACTTGCCAAAATGTAATATTGGCTATCGGCAGGTGTCCATCAACCGGTCAGATAATCAATGGGACAAGATAATCAACCGACCACATTTAACCTTGGCAATACACTACTGCTGGAGAGAGACACTGTCCGTTTGTGTTGCGTGGAACTGACACACACTTAACACACATGCACGGATGACAAAAAATAAGTCACTCAGATCAAAGCTAGTAATAAATGCAAATTTATACCAGTATCTTGCACAAAATCTTAAATTAAATCTTAAATTCCTAAAAAACATTCAGATTTTTATGTTCATCAGTGCACTGAATATGTAAATCTTTAGACTTAATAGGCTATTTATTTTCGATCTATTAATTTTAATTTGTACTACAAAATTCCCTAGATATTGTTCAATCACACATAAGCTACATAAGTTAATTTATTAGTTAACATAAAACAATGAAAACAAATCTTATAAACATTCATTAATCTTAGTTCATTTCTACATTTACTTGTTAAATAGTTGAAATGGTTTCACTTAATGAACCTGAGCTAACGTGAACAGGTTTTTTTTTTTTTTTTGAGAATAACAAATTCTGCAATATAGCTATTGCTCATTGTAACATTGTTCTGTATTTATATATACTTCTTTTGACATAAAAAATTGTCTTTAATACTGTAGCACTCCGATTTCCTTTTCAATTTAATCAGTAACTGAATGACAAAACAGCACCCAATGCATTTATATGAAACATGAGAGAACGGAGTCTTTGGTAAAAAATGTGTAATTAAATTACAGTTACTTCTGAAAATGTTAACGATTGCAAAGGGGATTACATTTAAACATTTACACACATTATTTCCTTCCCAAATTATACAGACTAGCCTACTGTAAAAAAATAAATAAAAAAATTGTGATGCAAAAAACACAGGTGGGTTCATACAATCCATTCATTAGAACTATAACGCGGAATGTTAGGAAATATGCCATGTTTCAGAAGAATAAATCAAAAGTTTGTCATTACATTTGAATCAAACTTGATATGGACTTATTCTGCATGTTCTGTGTGTTTGATCCCCTGCCCTGTTTATAGAAATTCTCAAATTGATCCACTTCCCAAATCGAGAATTGCCCCGGTTCTCCTAATGGCCAGTCCGTGCCTGAACAGACCTAGGTAAGAGGTATGATGGGATATGGAGTCTGAATGGCCGGTTAGAATTCTGGCGAGGGTTCCCTCTGGTAGTGAGGAGGAGGCATTATGTTTTTTGCCTTTGTCAATTAAAAAATATCTCCATTATAACCACCCATACAACAGTGACTGTGTAGCTAGAAAAGACTAGAAATAATGATAATAAAAGATGTGCAGAAAAGACTGTTTGGTTCAAACGCAAGGTCTGATTTCTTTGCTGAATGCATGAGTGGTCCTTCCTTTCCAATACATCCACTTATCTTTACATTGCTTTTCTTACTTTAATTATCTCTAAAGAGTAAAATATTTTGCTTTTAGCAGAGAATTTATACAATTTCCGATTCAGGCATCTTGTTTAATAATACTGAGTAAGGTATACTCTTGACAAAATATTTCTCGTTAAGCTGTGGAATCTGTGCTGTATGAAATTTGAAGGGAGGCTGAAACAATTCGCTATGCAGAGCGCGCAAATTTGTTGCGTTAACCAACAGAAAAGTATTTCATTTTTGAAAGTGACTGCATGCATCACCACACTATTGACAATAGGGCTGCAATAGAGAATGCCAAATTTTGCCACAAAATTTCACCATGCCTTTGTTTTTATTCTTGCTTTTGTCAACAAAAGCATTTCCACCTTAAATAAAAACAACAACAACAACAAAAAAAACATAAAACTCTAGCAACTGTGTAGCACTGCACCAGAAACTCTTTGAGACACATCAGCAACCACCCAGAATGTGGCAACAGGATTTACCGATTTTCTTCTGGAAATGTAAAAAGGTAATTTAACATAATAAACAGACAGTTCTGCGCCGTAAGTGCCGAGAAGGTCTGGTTCCACTGCAAGGTCTCATTTCCTTTATCTCTGAGTGTATGAGTGAGCGTTCCTTCCTTTCCTATCCATTACTTGTCACATTCAGCCTCATCCCATTTCTCTCTCTTTTGCAGTGGCAGAGGTTGAGAGCAGTTATTGCAGGGCAGACAATAAAGGTTATTGTTAAGATTTAAAGCGCTAACCCTGTGGCAGCACTTCACTACGGCTCCCCTTTCCTCCTCTCCTGCAATACATACGTGCTGCCTCTCTCCACTGCCTCCATTAGCTTACCCTCGTCTTGTTCCTCATTGACCTTCCATACATTAGCATATAGATAATGTATGGAGAGCTCATAAAGTTACACGTCAGCCTTTCTGAGTTGAAGGAGGGAGAGATAGCTTTGTTGTTGGCCCATAAGAGAATGTGTAGGAAATGCGTAGGTGTCTTTTCCTCACTTCAACTTGTTTCTTCCTAAATTGCGGCTAAATTTAGTCCATTGTTTTATGAGCTGGCCTGCTTCATGAAATTGATTGGGTGAGTCAATAAGTCCTATGAATAAACATTTCTTAATAGAAGAAGAAAACTTTGTATTGAGTATGTTTTGTAGACACATTTTCCGTCCAGAGAAATTCATCTTCTGGATAAACTAATGAGCAATTCTGAACACGCTCGGCAAGTTTTATTGAGTCTGAGTTTTGTTGCGTCAACTATGCGTCAACCTATTAATTAGAGTCATCAATCACTGAATTAGTTTGGTAGGGATTCACAAAAGAATGCAGTCTGTATTTTAACTGTCACACAGAAGAATACTGACAGTCGCTGGTAACAACAGATGCACTGTACACAGTGTACGAAAAAACAGCTCCAGCACACAGTACATTAGTTATGAATGATACTAGTCTGGGTCTAAGCCTCTGCAGACTGCAGGATATGCAACAGAGAAGGAAGATTTTTCTTTGCCTCTAACTTTGGAAGACAGCAGTAATGATGATTGAATATAGCGGAAAGAACAGAAGAGGGAGAGCGAGAAAGAGTGAAATGAAGTTGGAGTGTCATTTCTTGTTCTCGAAACTTCTCAGGCACTGGTGCGAATCTTCACAATAACAACCTTTTTCTTTCTGTGTCTTTTTAATTTGCTCGTTTCCCTCTCAGGCTGCTTGTTCATTTCCTTTCCTCTTCTTTACCTGTTTAGGAACTTAGTGAGCTTACCTACATAGACAGCATCCAAACTTAAATGTCTCAAGAGGAGCTGATCAAAAATATTATGGAGAGATATCTGTTGTTTAACACACATGCAACTGTTGCGGTATTTTTCAATTAGCTCAATTAGCATTAAATGTGTGCTCTGAGTTCGGGTGACTTAAATGCGCATTTGGCAATACACCACGCGTCAATCATCAACTTGTAATGGGAAACAGATAAATTAAGAAATGCATATTAGGATTGTAACTTTACAGTTTTCTATAAAATAAAATAAATATTAATATAATTATTAAGAAAGTATATGAAAATATATTAAAACAATACTATTTTTTTGTACTTATACTAAATAGTAATATAAGTAATATAAATACATTGAAAAAATTAAACAGCATGCCTGTAAACAGCAGCAAACTCAAAGCTTTAAAAATGAATAATCGCAAACACAACGTTCATCATTTCGTCAGATTTTTAGGAAAAAAAACATCCTAACCCAAACAAATGTATGAGCTGACTTACAATACAGGTACTTTTTGTTGGCACATATTGCTAAGCATGTGATAATTTAATATTGATACAAAAACACACCAAAATTTGTAAAAGAAAATATATTCAAATAGATTAGAATCAAATTATTAAAAGTGACTATTTATTCATTTATTTTCAGTACAGAGTTGCACTTCATTTTGATAAAAATACTTGTAATGCTGTCAGATAGCTTCTTTTCAAAATTGGCTATGCATTCTGACAAAAATAATTTGTCATCAGCCAGTCAGCATTCACATGACGTCATTTACTGATGTCGCTGGCAAAATAAGTCCTGCAGTTCCATGAGCAAAGATGTCAGATAAATAGCTCGCTTAGCTGTGCCAGCTGTGCTACTGCCATTGAGATGAATGGCAATGCTAATGGATACTAGATTTGAAACAACTTTTGCTGGATTGCGCTTACAAAGTTGCAAAATGCTTCATAGACAGCTCATTAGATTTTGAAACATAACCTCTGTCTTTGTACAGTAGTTTGTACAGTAAAAACCTTAGCTTGTTCTTCAGCCTGATAACATCAGGTGTGAACCTGAGCAACAGACAAAGTTGTTACAGATGCCGATTTATGGCGTGTGATTATGGTATGTGAATTGTACGTGGGTGATTTTAATTCTGCTGAGCAAACAAAGTGAATTTTTGAAGCTATATTTGAAGCTGTGCTGTGATCATAGCAAACACAGTGGTGTTGAAAGATTGTACTGAGCATAAAGATAAACTAAACACATCAGACATGATCTTTTTTCTTTGCTTCTCTTTGCTTTTTCAAAGCAAAAGTGGTTAAAAATGTACATTGCATCAGTTATAAATAAAGCACCAGCAGCTGGACTTAATAAAGCAATAAACAAGCCTACAGTTGGTGCAGAATAAAACCCAATCTTAGTTATAAAAGTGAAGACATACCTATAGTTACAGAGCACATCTGAGTACACAAAACTGGATCAATGTAAAATGATGAATTTACAAACAATGATGAATTTACAGGTGCAAATTAAGTTATATAAGCAGTCAGATTTGCATCGGGGAGAAATTAAGCACTTAGCCATGGGTCTAATCTGAAAGGGTAACAGTATTCAACTCAGCATGAGGGTAAACACTCTCTCTAAGAGCAAAGTGGATGTGAGTCATCTTATCATACAGAAAAAAAAACAATGTTTGTGTGGTTACTTATGTATCCAATATAGAGCTGGTATTAAAGTTTGCACTGCACACTTCACTGTAGTTCACTGAAAAGAATCTGACTTTCTTGTTTGCCTGAGATTATGGATTACAGGTAATAACGTTTACTTTCTTGCACAGACTGATTGTTTCACTTCATAAGACCTCATTTCTGCTCCTTGTCATGTTTTTTATTTTCAGACAGGCAGCTGTTGACCTGCATTTTACGAATCACCGAGGACAATGTTTTCAGCTAAAAATCTTTGGTAACACTGTAGTGCAAGGACTATTAACTTGCTGCTTATTAGCATGCCTACTATAAACATATTGGCTGTTTATTAATGCTTACAAAACACATATTCTCTGTGACCATATTCTACCTAACCCTACCCAATAAGTCGTAATTTATGGTTTGTTAATAGAAACATACTTTAAAATAAAGTGTGACTAACTCTTCTGTACTGTTCTACTCCAGAAAAAAGCCACAAACAGCTCAGATGGCCTGAGGATTAGTAAATTAACAGCAATTACAGCAGTAATTTTGGATGAACTATTCCTTCAAGATGAGGCTGCATTTACAACATAAACTATATTGCCAAAAGTATTCGCTCACCTATCCAAATAATCAGAATCAGGTGTTCCAATACCTTCCATGGCCACAGGTGTATTAAATCAAGCACCTAGGCATGCAGACTGTTTTTACAAACGTTTGTGAAAGAATGTGCCACCAGCTTGGAACTGTGATAGGATGCCACCCGTACAACAAATCCAGTCGTGAAATTTCCTTGCTCCTAAATATTCCACAGACAGCTGTCAGCTGTATAATAAGAATGTGGAAGCGTAAACTAACGGAGTAGGGTCAGCGGATGCTGAGGCACATTGTGAGAAGAGGTCGCCAACTTTCTGCAGAGTCAATCGCTACAGACATCCAAACTTCATGTGGTCTTCAGATTAGCTCAAAAACAGTGTGCAGAGAGCTTCATGAGCCATGAGCCAAGTGCAATGCAAAGCGTCAGATGTAGTGGTGTAAAGCACGCTGCCATTGGACTATAGAGCAGTGGAGATGTGTTCTCTGGAGTGACGAATCGCACTTCTCAATCTGGCAATCTGATGGATGAGTCTGGGTTTGGAGGTTGCCAGGAGAACGGTACTTGTCTGACTGCATTGTGCCAAGTGTAAAGTTTGGTAGAAGGGGGGAATATGGTGTGGGATTGTTTTTCAGGAGCTGGGCTTGGCCCTTTAGTTCCAGTGAAAGGAACTCTGAATGCCTCAGCATACAAAGACATTTTGGACAATTCCATGCTCCCAACTTTGTTGGAACAGTTTGGAGCTGGCCCCTTCCTCTTCCAACATGACTGTGCACCAATGCACAAAGCAAGGTCCATAAAGACATGGATGACAGAGTCTGGTGTGGATGAACTTGACTGGCCTGCACAGAGTCCTGACCTCAACCTGATAGAACACCTTGAATTAGGGATGAATTAGAGTGGAGACTTCTTCTGGAAGAATGGTCAAAAATTCCATAAACACACTCTTGAACCTTGTGGACAGCCTTCCCTTAAGAGTTCAAGCTGTTATAACTGCAAAAGGTGTACCAACGCCATATTGTCACTTAAGTTCATATGTGACTCAAATCAGGTGAACAAATACTTTTGGCAATATAGTGTATGTTTGAAATAGGAATTTTTTGTAGCATTCTAAATATAATTTTATTGTCATTTTTGATCAATTTAATACAATTTCTTATTCATTCATCCATTCAGTTGGTTAGTTAGGTAATCTTTCTTAAAAATTGAAAGCAGCAAAAATTGATCATTGATAATAATAAGAAATATCTGTCCAATTCAGCATATCAGAATGATTTCCGAAAGGATCATGTGAAATTGAAGACTCTCTTTATAGCTACTAAAAATTCAGCTTAGCCATCACAGAAATAAATTACTTTTACAATATATTCAAAAAGCATTGCAATATTTTTCCATATTATACTGGAAACATGTCCATTTATTATAAGCACCTTTAGATGCTTATAAATTCATATGGTTGTCAGTTGTATATTTTTGGGCATATTTCCAAACTACAATAACACATTTGAACTTGCTTGTGTCTGTGCCTCATAGCTCCATAAAATATGACTGATCACTAACAGCTGCTGTCAGATATACTAGAGTACATGACAGCATTATTATTTGCCATAGTTTGCTTTGCCTTTCCTTCTGTTTCAGTCCCTCCCCTGTGTAAATATATGCATTTTATTCAGAGTACTATGCTGTGATAAAGTTAAACGGTCAGTGTGCTGCTGAGCTGTTCAACCACTCGAGTGTTTTGAATAGCAGAGAAGAAAGATGCAGGCTGGCTTTCTCTTTGAAGAAGTAAACAATGCACTATATCAGCATACAGAGAGCATGCACCAATGACAGTTTAGCTGTGCATTTTCTGGAAAACATTTCTTTGAGTTTCTGAGAGTATCTTTTTCAGACTTAGCTACAAATACAGCTCTTCTATAAAAAACTATCATTGAAATTTGACCTTTGCTGAGGCTCTGTGTTTTCTACCTATATGTACAAATCAAGTTCTTCTGTAAGACTTAGGGACAGTTCACCCAGTTCTGTCATTTAATTACAGCTAAGACCACTGATGTCACATGGATTATTTTAACAATGTCCTTGGTAATGTGCTCTGATCGTGGTAGGACCCTTATGGTCTAAGGGAGGGTCAGAGAGCTCTTGGATTTCATTAAAAATATCTTAATCTGTGTTCTGAAGATGGTGAAGGAAGGTCTTATGGGTTTGGTAATTAATAACAGAATTGTCATTTTTGGGTGAACTATCCCTTTAACGCTTGAGAAATGTACCATAAAATATTAAAATATGTTTTTTCATGTTAAAATAATTTCTTATAAACTTTTGCATAGACTACATAAAAAAGATATCACAAACATAAGCTTAAACCATCACCATAAAAGGAATTAAATAAGATGTACTGATTGATTATTAAAAACAATACAAAAAATTTGAGCAACCCTTGAACAATCTCTTCAGTCTTAAATTTCTTTAACATACTCTCTTACTCTCTGACTCATTAAAATGTTAAATCACTTTTAATATTTATATATCTATTTTAACTGAAATCCCTGTCTTCTGTTCGTAATCAGCACTCTTTTCTTGTTCTCTTCTATAAATGCTCTTTTTCTGCTTGTTAACTCATGTTTCTCTCGCTCTCTCTTTTTTTGCATTAGACAGTCACCGAGTGTGATAAAAACCAAAAGGATACAGATGAAGGACATCTTTTTCTGGAAGTTTCATTATCTGTGATTTTTGGTGTCGTCCTTGTATAAACTGTAGTCTTCACCAATTCATGCCTCACAATAATTCCCTGATTTAACAGAGTGCTCTGTTGTTGTGTTTGTAGTTTCTTGTTTATTTTATCATTCACCCCATGTTCTGTCGGCTAAGCTGAAAAATAAACCTTTAAAAAAACTCTCCATTTCAAGGCTGAGTTGAAAGTTGTGTATATGGGAGTTTTCGAGTGTTTGAGTATGAAAAAGTGCACGGCATTCTGATGATATGCCCTAACCTACAGCACTCTAAAGTGAAAGGAACAACAAGATGGTGTTAAACGGAGTGCGTTTTTAGAGTCCTTGTGTACATGTGTGCACACAGATGATATAGAGTCTCTCTGAATCCCTTCAAAACATCACAATGTTAAAGAACAGTCTTGTGGTAGGACAGAGGAACTTGGATTTTACACACATGCTGTGATTTTACAAACTGTGCGCTTCTAAAGGGATCATACCCTATCAGGAGAAATCTAATTTTGTAGTTCCTTTGAAACTCCAATTTCTTTGAACTATAAAGACTGTAATTCACATCTTAAAAGCTCCTCTTCAATCCAAAAAGACCATTTATTGAGACAAACCTGCGGAAATGGCTTCTTCTGAATTTATTGCCCACAAATTGTTCATCTTGTGTGTAGCACCTGCAGCTCTGCATGTCCTTCCTAAAGGACCTAATGTAAACCTACCACACACACAGGCCAAAACTATATCCACAAATCATTAGCTTTAGGAGAACAAAGTACAGACTAGAGAATTGTATTGCTTTCCAGACAGCATAGGACTAGTTTCAGATGAGCTCAGGTTTTAGACTTAGCTTCTGTGTAAATAAAAAAGCTTCAACAGAGATTCTTTGAACTCTGCTGGTATCATGAAAAAGATTCAGTGCTTGCTGTGTAAAGTCTTTTACTGAAGGTTAAGATCAACTACAATTCAGGAAAATACAAGAAAGAAGGTCAGTATATGACTGGGGGAGTCGTGCCCTAACCACTGTTATTTAAATGAATAAGAATCTAGGTATTTTAGATCTCCTTGAGTTTATAAAATAAGAACAATCAAATGCCTAAAGCTGAAATTATCTACAAAATAATGTCTAAATGGTTCATACATAAAAACAATTGAGCTGAAGTAATTGGAGAAAATTGTGGAGAAGCAATAAAAATAGAACAGACGAGGGAGCAGAGGCTTTCTGCAAGCAGCGCAACAAAGGAAGGAAAGAAGGAAGAATTGATGGAAGAAAAGAGAAAAGCATCAAGGAAAGAAAAAGGGAGAGGAGAAGGCAGACATGAAGGAATGAACAAAGGAAGAGAAGAATAAACAGGAAAAGCACACCTCTGCCTATAATCGTGTTAAACAGAATGGAATAAACTAGTAAAAGAAATATGGAAACATCTACAGAATCATGTAAAAACTTAAAAAATTAAGGAATGAAAGAAGGAAGGCAAGATACAGCTAACTACAGTAAAACAATAGAAACATGATAACATTAAAAACCATGATTTTTGAACATTAACAAAAAAATAAATAAACAAACAATCATTAAAATCATTCCTATAATTCTTTAAAAAATGACTCAAGCTATGCAAACAAAGGGATAAGTGAGTGAAGAAATGACCGTCATGTTCTTTTACAGACCAACAGAGACCGAGATTTCACTTCATTACATGCTTAATGTTCTCAGTCAAGGACATAAATGTGACATGTGTGTGTTCATCAAAGCTTAATGCTCATGCATAAACTAAAGCCATAATGTTTCACAGCTACGGCCAGTAAGATGATGACCAACAAAGGAGGAGAAACATGACCTGTAATTTATTCTTTACTGATGTGTCTCACATGATTCTTCCCTACAGTACGAGTCAGTCTCTTTCTGCAGCTGATGGAGAACCAGAACATGCTGGAAATGCCTCAGTGACCTCAGGTCAGCGCTATTCATGGGCGGTAGTAATGGAGTTGGCGTTAACTTCATCGCTGGCCGCAGAACCAGCAATGTCACAAGGAAGAAAAGTACTCGGTCACTCTGGGGGTGTTTCATTCACTTACACGGCCTTTCCATCTAAGGAAAGTAAAGAAATGAAAAAAGAGTAGGGCAGATATAGAGAAAGTAAGAGAGAGAGAGGAGATTGGCGTGAATTGTGATAAAGGCCCGTTCTCCGCTTCCTAATGGAAATGCTCATTGGTAGGTCACATGAATCAAACCTTATTCGCCCGCACCGCCTGATTGCTTTTTAATTATCCCCGTGACATCATCACTCCTGTATCCTAGTGACTATCACCTGCGGTTACCATAGATCATGGGCCAGTTAGAGGAAACAGAGGTTTGAGTCCACTGCTTAATTTAACTCAGCCATTACTGCAATATGTTACAATTCCTGTCTCATCCATTCAGGTCAGCAAGCAGTGCATTAGTTTGACGATATAGCTGTGGGAAGTCAGATTGCAAAGTTTTAAATTAAATCTTTACCCCATGATAGAGGTTGGAGAGATCAGTGTAGAAGGGTTGTGTCATTCAGCTCTATCTAAAGCAGTGGCTATGCTTCATGATCCAGACTGGGCATCCAATTGAGTTGAGACCCAGCATATCAATAAAAATAAACATAAATAATTCCCTAAAAATGAACATTGAAATGCTGTAATATTATTATTATTATTATTATAAAAAAATCAACAGATGAATTTGAATAAAACATTAAGTTTGATTGTGTTTAAATAAATGCATTTCTCTCTCTCTCTCTCTCTCTCTCTCTCTCTCTCTCTCTCTCTCTCTCTATATATATATATATATATATATATATATATATATATATATATATATATATATATATATATATATATTTTTTTTAGTACTGTTTTTATTGTATTTTCAATCTAATAATATAATATGTGGTTAGTTATTTAATTTTACATGAAATTATCAGTTTATATGCTTTGTCAATTTTGTCTAACTTGGGATGTTTTTGGTCTCTGGCTTGCTAATTTAAATCAGATTTCATGGTCAAGTTTATTTTAAAGTCCAGCGCTATTAATAAGCTAATAGTAAATGAATGTTATTATAATAAATAACAATTAATAATTAATTAATAAACTAATTAAGATTACTGATGCAGAATATGGTCACACTGAATAGGTGCTTTATAATAACTAATAGTCAGTCAATATATTAATAACAGGCATGCTAAAAAGCAACTAGTTAACAGTGAGAACTGGTCCCTATACTGAAGTGTAACCAATTTTGTCTCCAACCAAATAGGCAGACAAGCAGTTGGACACTGTTGTTTCCAATAGTTGAGTCTATTGTTAGCACATGACTCGATAATATCATCACAAACAACAACAACAACAACAGCAACAAAACAGCATATAGAAATATTTTTGGAAATAAAGTATTTATCTATTTTTCTTCAATGGTTTGCACTGCTGAGCACTGCCTATAGAAACGCATACATTTGTGATTTGACTTTATCCACCATCTTGGATTCAATTTTTACTGAGCTGGCAATGCATTCTGGGATTACCTTATCATCTCATAAGCAGCATTATTTTGCTGCCCACTGTTTGGAACAGTCATTGGGTGCATGCCTATGAGTCCTAAAAAAATGGGAACACAGCATTAATGTTGTAGAAGAGACTGACTGCTAGAATATGTCCTAATAAACCATCTGTATCTATGGCACCATTTAGCACCTCAAAATCAAACAGCCCATTCCATGACAAAAAGATGAACTGAGAAAATACATAAAAGCATGACTGGTTAACTATGAACACAAACAGAATTTAACTCCTGACAATGGAACAAATACTGACACATGTAAGCAATGAACTATTACCATGTACAAAGTTGTTTTTGCAGTTATAACAGATCAAATAAACTGAACCTTCGTAAAATGATGAGAATTCATCCTTTGATGAGACACACAGACAGTATAAAAAGTGTCAAGTAGAGCCAAAACTGTATTTAGCAAGCTCATTTATGGAGTTGCTGCTATGAAGTATTAGTTTGATCACTACAAGATATTTATGTGGCAAATAAAGCCATTTCTTGTTACAAAAAATAATAATAATAAATAAATATTTGCAGGAAGCAGACAAATGTGACAAACATATCAACTTTTGACATCTCAAATCCAAAAGTTTATATCCGTGTTCTCTTTTGAAAACCACCCTGACTATTAAACACGAGATGTTGTTGTTTCTTTGTTTTCTCTTTCTCTCTCAGTTTCTTTTTTTTCATTTTACATGTCATGTGTTGTTTTACATGAGATGCAAGTAATATTGTTTTAGGGTTTTTCACATATCGCATTTAAACACCTGACTCTGAACCTTCCCCCTGTGGCAGTTTGTCGGTTTCAAACAGAATTCATCTTCAGAGATAGATTATATCAACACTGACACAATCGCATTTTGACAAGCAGTCATATCTACTAAAATCTCACACACTTAAAATATATTTTATAGTACAGCTGCAGCGGCTCAACACTTAAAGGGAAAGAAGCCACACACAATATGTACAATATTTGTATTGTGTCACACACCAAAAAAAAAAAATCCATCTCTTTTCTTCAACCTTTCTTGCATCTGTGATTTACAAAAACAATAAATAAACAGTTTTACATTTTGTTCATGGGAATACAGTGATCCCCAGCCTCTATTATATGAATGTGCACCAAATTATTTAATTAATGGGCTAAAATAGATGATTCCCTGGATGCTACAAACAAACGAGACACAATAAGCTGTTTGTTTTCATTAAAAAGAAATGCAATAGTGATTTTGTGTCATCAAACAGGTCAGACTCTGAATAAATTACTTTACTATAGGAAAAGATAAATCGATTAGCAGTCTCAGCACTGAGCTCAACATTGAATCAAAATGTTTACTTTCACAATGCAGAAAATCTGACTGGATGGGTCACGCTCAAAACTGTTGTAAAATAGTCAATATATATGCTCCTGTGAGCAAACATAATTTGAATTCTATATTAATAGAATGACTTTTGATCTTTACATTGCTTTTCAACCACAAACAGTGAAGAGCTTTGTGAATTATATTACCTGGATGGAAAATTATTATATTCTTTTATGGCAGATAGGGTCTTATTATAATGCTTTTGTCACCGTTTTATGAAAGTAATATGCCACACGAGGTCATTTAAAGGGTTACTTCATCCTAGAACACTTTTTGTACTCAAAGAAAATAAAAATAAAGACTTTATTCAATGGCTGGTGGCATCACTGGTGACAGATGGAATATTTTTGACATTGTCTTTCATACTTTTCTGGGCCTTGAAAGTGTTCATTACTTGTGTAGCAAATCAGCTCGTTAAAGGGAAATGTATATAAAGAATTACAATTAATTATGATTAATTAATAGTTATATCAGCTGCCAGTAGTAGCAGAATTACATTGCCATCAACTAATCTGTTCATTCAGCAGACGTTCACTGTAAGTTCCAGAATCTCATATAATTTGTGCACAAACATTTTATTAACTAAATGCTAACTCACATAACTTAACACACAAGCATATATATATATATATATATATATATATATATATATATGGCTTGATGGTAAACCATCAGGAAAAGCAGAGAATGAAGAAGTACTACAGACTGTGCTGTGTTGAGGCTGACCAGACGCGGTTATGTTGGCTCTGGAACTCATTAGAAGGTGATGAGAGATCAGTGTCCAGAATAAAAAGCTCAGCGGGTCACTGAGGTGAGGCCTTTTGGACTGGGAGAGGTCACACCTCTTGTGGGTCATAGAGCCAAAAGTGTCTTGAACTTTTGGAGGAAAGGTTTTATGGCTGTTTGACTTCAGGCACGATAATTTGCATATGAACTGCATTTATATTCAAAGGTTTATATACAAATTAGTAAAGATTCTTAGAACACTAATATGTTGCATAGGTATCAACATATAATACACACTCTCAATTAGGTCATCTGAAGACAAATTCATAGATACCAGACATGGCGATATTAACTAGCGGTCTATCATAAATATGCATAAAACAATATACAAAACAGTATGCAAGAAAAATAACAATATACAAAATTACCTGAAAGATATTTGTGTTCATTCAAAGAAAGGTTTCCCTGTGAATTACTAAGAGGAAAGTTCATTTTTGAGGACATTATGTGCCTTTCCAAATTCAGAATTAACTAATGAACTAGTGACACAACTGGTGTGAACTAGTGTTATCAGATGGGCTGCAATGAAACCAGAAGCCTGTTCTGCCTTTCTGAGGTGTTAGCTGCATTTCGGGGGAAGAGTCCCCAGACCTTCATAGTTGCACATTTAGCGGCCCTTTGGTTGACTGAAAAGTACATTAAAAATGATTTGTTAATAATAAATAGGTGAGTGTCTGATTGGTACAAATGCTACACTTGGCACCCCCATTTTTCATACAAAATATGTTTATTTTTACGGGTTTAGAACGACATGAGGAACAAAAAAAGACCTGGAGTAACCCGTTAAAGAGATATAATTTACATAGTGCCTCAAAAATCCTGTTTTGCTACAGCTCTGTTATGAAACTTCCTAACAGTTACACCATAACTCTGTACAGTCCTCCAAGTCAAAACCAACTTTTTACATTGACCTAAAATATATTTTTAAGCAGCTTCTAAAAACAGCATCAAATTAGATGTTTAGCCATCATCATTCTGTAAGTTTGACACTGCATTAACCAGCTTTTCATTCCATTCATAAACAGACACAATGCTGCTGTTGTCCAATCGAGATGAAGTACTGAACCATCTGGCCAAAGCACCTTTCATTACCATCACGTCTCATATCACAATTCAGAAACTGCCAGAGAAAACAATAATCTGTCAATCGGCTTGAATGAGACTTGGGATAAGACTGCAAACAGGGAGATTATATTTTCAGGGACCCATGGATTTTCTGCCACTGTAATGTCTTGAATTTTGACAGGTAATTACAGATTCCTCTGTCCTCTCCTTTCCATAGAATAATTAATTCATCATTTGCAGTAGATTAGTGAAAATCCGTCTACAGAAATGGCTGCTCATCTCAAGGGGGTTTTGCATGTCTGCCCTGGTTTTTGTAAATGTGAGAGGTGTGAGCTTGTACTTCTGCTCTATTGCCACTTAAATCTGTCTAAGGGTTTCGGTTTTAGATGGAGAGCACAGCTCATCTGAAGTATATGTGCATCTGTGACAGGAAATGAACAGGGATTTTGAAACAAAACAGAATGTAAGACCAGAGAGAAGCTGTTACACCTCCAAATATCACAGACTTCAATTTTCCGTGCGTGTTTTATCCTGTCTTTTCATCTTTTCTCTCTCCGAGGACTAGCAAGTGAGCGTAATTAACCATGTCAGTCACATCTTCCCTATGGAATACGCCATATTTGAATGATTTGTATGTCCACAACTGTGCATATTTAAACACAAGACCCCTGGATGATACACTATTTGGCTAGGTATGTGATATATCCCATCTAAATTAACAGGTTTGGCTATTTCTGCTGCAACTGTGAGGAACAAATCCCTTCATCCATGTTCCAACATTTCATTGGAAAGCTTCTCAGAAAAAGTGTTGTAGCACTTTTGTTGTAGTCACAAATGAAACCTTTGAATTAAAATGCATGAAAAATGTCAATTTTGTTTTTCTTTTACACTGTACTGGACTTTGTTATGCGATTAGGGTGCTGCATATTCAGGTTTGTTTAAAGTCAAGAGTTTGAATTATGTGGACAATGCCAATGCTGTGTTTCCAAATGTCTAATTTCTAAACTAGGATATATACACGTTTGTTTTAAAAACATACGGTATGCTGCTAATGTAAGGGCAAGTGTCATATATGGGATTAACCTCGCAATTTTCACTATTTCAATAAATTAAATAAATACACACATAAATAAATAAAAATACATAGACATGGCAAGCAACAATGAAATAAACATCAAACTGTACAAAGACTTGAAGTGGAAAACATGCAGTAGAAAAGTACTTTCTTGTAAAACATACTACAATAACCTTTGTTGTATTGCCAATGTTCAAAAAGACCAAATACAGAAGTGATGTGAGAAACTCTATGCTTTTTGCCGCTTTCCTCCACAAGGTTGTTACCTGCGATCAGAAATAAGCAACTGTTGCTTTGATAAAACAAACATAGCGCAGTTCGTAGAAGGGAGAGCAATCAAGCTCAGCTTCGAACCAAGCGTGAAAGCACCTTTAGTCCTACGAGGGATTGAGCTTTCAGGCTTCAAAAAGGACATAACAGCACAATAAAGGTATCAAAGAAGTGATACATGCTTGTGTGCTTTACATCAAGCCTTTTTAACTCAGATAATAGATAAATCGTAGCAATAATTATTGAGCATAGAATCAAATTGCTTCATGCACATAATTGAAAACAGTTTTAAGAACTAGATATATCGAATGATTGAAATACTCAAAAGATTCATTTATCTGGTATCTCCAAGAGATGAGAGAGGGCAAATGTCAAGATTTTAGTACATAATGGCTTAAACCTCTATGATATGACTGATAGTAGACTTGATGTATATGGAGTACTTCTATCATACATTGACAGTGTTTCTATGTGCTTTTTGAAGGCTGAAAGCTTCAGTTACCATTCGTTGCAAATCCATGAACAAACATGTTTAAATGACAAGCATCTATAGTCGAGGTGCTCACATACTCTACTTCCGTCCAGGTATTACTGCCAGTTTACAGAATTTTCACCTAAGCTTTAATTTGAAAAAGCATATACATTTGCAACCCAAACACATGCACACACACACTCATGCTTTTATTACAGCTTATACAGGAACAGCTTTCTTTCCTAATTTACATCAACCAAAGAAAAAGTGACAGGTAGTAAAGTAAACGTAATGAGAAAATACAGCAGGTAGTTAAAAACGGGTGAAAGATAAACAACCTGCCACGATAGCGAGCAGAAAGCAGCACTTTACTCGCACACACTCGCACAGATGCTAATTTCCATTACAATCTAAACACAACCCTCGAGTTGATTTATATAACATTTGTTCTTTAATCTCTCAGTGTCAATAAAGCATCCTTGTTCATCATTCTGACTAAACCGGAGAGGAGAAGTCCCTTTCAAGTCATCGATCTTTTTTTCTGTCACTCACTTGCACCGTTTTCCTCACAAACACAAGAGTTATTTTCAAGCGCTTCTCATACAACAGCTGTCAAGACGCCCGGTCCAGTCCATCAGATCTAAAGTTCACATTCTACATTTCACTCCAATCCAATACGATTTGGATCATTTCTTCCTCTCCCTCACTCTTCGTGTCCTTGCTGATCGGTTTCTCGCTTCACGAGAGAATGTGTCGGTTTGTGTGTGTGTGTGTGTGTGTGTGTGTAATCTCCCTCTTGCAGGCTGTAGGTTGAGTGCCACTGCCTTTGCGGTTGATATTTACCTCACAAAGCATTTGGCAGTTTTGGGTTCATGAAGCATTCGCACTGGCGCCTAGAGGAACGGAACTCAATTCACACCGCCGTACCCCTCGCCCTCTGTTTCTCCTGGACTTGAACGAACTATATACTCGATTACGACTGTAACCAACATGTTAACAGCAGTGGTAGCTCAAAGGCAGTTCCACTAGAGAACAAAGAGCAGATGTATGAATAATTAAAGACTAGACTAACACAATACATCCAGACCCACCCACTCCACTCTCTAACTGCCTAGAAGCTGAACACGCTTTAGAGACACCCCATGGCCTTTGTCCTGCTTTCATTTCTCACTTCCTCTTGGTATCTCTCTCTTGAAGAGGGTTTAGGCGTTAGAAAGTATTGTGGTGAAAAAGACTGAGTGCAGTAAACAATGTGGCGTGAACTAGGTCTGCAACAAGCGATTATTTTAAAATAAAATAAAAGTGGATGAAACTCAGCTACAGACATGATCGCTATCTTGTAACTTTTGAAAAGAGATGTGCTATTACTTTTCTATGATCTGACCACACATCTTGGGTGCATTTACAACTCACACCCAAAAAAGAATTCATCATTTACTAACACTATATTCCAAACTATAGCTGCATCCCAAATTACGCACACAATACGCTAATACATTATGTAGTGTATGAATTTTATAAAGTCTTTTTTTTTTTGCTTATTTAAGTGCATCATCTGGTTATTTTAATCTGGGGCACTTTTTTAATTTTTAGTGTGAACACATCAATTGCACAAATTTTACAGCAAATGGCTATAATTAGAGCATAAGTACATGAATTCAAAATATTGCAGTCCAAGTTCAAAATATTGAAGAGGAAACGTTTTTTCACCCGGTTTTACTCGTGACTTGATGCACATGCAGGTTGCCAGATTTCCTCTCAGACCCCTTTTGCTTGCCAGCTTCCATGACTGAAATGAAATGTGCTCTTTGTTCTGCAACTGGCAACCCGGGGTTCCAAAACACAATTGGGTAATCTGGGGGTGGGCGGGTTTCACAAACCAAAGGAGAGGCTGACATTCCGGGCCGGAACACACATTTTCAAAGGAGAATAACAGACAGTAGCACTGTTTTTCAGATAAACAAGTTAACTTAGCATGCTTCTTAAATAGCTGCAAACATACTATGCTATTTTTATGCTTTAGTAGAACAGTTCAGTTCGACTACTATTTTTTTTTTTTATATATAATCAACATTTGTATATAAAAAAATTTACTTGCACATTAGGTGGTTTTTATATTTAATGATATAATTATGTTTCTGCTCTAACTCTTAAAAATAATTATAATTTCAATTTGTTTTCAAGATTATATAAAATGTATTTATTTATTTATTTTATATATTTTTTTATCAACTATACCTGTACAACTGTACAAAGCCCCTAATATGACATGGTGAAGGAAAAGCATGAGATGGCAGTTCCCTCACAAATCTTTTGAGTTCCCTTGAGACACTTTGCATTCCCTTGAAAACGCAAAGCACTGCAACTATAGTTTTTCAAGCCATCTCATATTACTTCCATCACAAAAGTTTTGCAAAAATATGGTAAGTTTCTTGGGGGTAACACAAACTTTTCTGAGAGGATGCAAACACATTGAAAGTTATCCTGTAATAATCACTAACATGAGGATATCATGTTGATGCTAACGGTAAAGTGATGCAGCAGAGAATTTGCTGTGCTACCAAATTGTTAAGGTCTTTTTCAGCTTTTCGCCATTTTTCTTACCTGTTCAAATAATCACACGATCATATTTCATCTGCAAACAATTATTGATCAGAATTATATCCAATGCAGCTTAATCAAATTCTTTCTGCTGCACCCTGTCAAACTCAAAACCAACAGTGCATGTGTTAAATAATAACTAATGAACAGTCAATTAAATACAGATTCCATCATCCAATACAGCAATGCTTGAGTGTTTTTAGTGAAGGAAGAGGGTCGTTTTAATCAAACCACTATGTGCTACAAAGAGGGAGAGGAAAAGAGGGGAAAAAGACAAAGAAGGACAAGAAAAAAAAAATTGCTGGTGGGGGATTTCTTTAAGAAAATCTGATTTTTGATTTATGGAGTCCATTATAGTGGAGGAAAAACAAACAGCGTTATTATAGATTATATTAGAGCAGCACTGAAGGCTACACAGGAGATAGATAGGGAGATGGAAAAAGAGAGAAAAGACATTTGTGTTTGTTTCTGAATCCTGCAGTGATGCAGAATTCTTGCTTTTTTTCAACATTTTTACAAAATATGTTTAGTGTACAGCTTTGAGATCATGACAAAGATCTTTGGCATGCCAACTGTCATTATCCATGTAAATTAAATTACAATATACAAGTTTTCAAGTTCCCAAAAGGACCAAAAAACATTATAAAATGTCCAAACTACTCATGCATAAGTAGTCTGTATATTTGTTTGTGAGAGTCAAGGCAAACTTAAGTTATTATGCATTGAAAATTCACCAAATCAAAATCAGTGAGATCCAAACTAATAATTAGTTTCTGTGGTCAAATGGACCAAGCAATTATTTCAAAAGATATCCACAGTTGAGTAATATATTTTAAAATCAGCTTGAAAACCAGAAAGAGACCATTTTAATTGCATAACATAGCTTAGACTCTATTCCCATAACTAATATTAATAGTTACAGTACAAGTAAGCTGGCTCCGCTTCTGGAGGTCTAATAGAAGGCAAATGTGTTCCTGAGTAAATGTGTGTGTGTGTGTGTGTGTGTGTGTGTGTGTGTGTGTGTGTGTGTGTGTGTGTGTGTGTGTGTGTGCGTTTGAGCTAAGCCTGCATCTGCCTGCTTTACAGGTCGTCTTGTTTGTACACCAATATAAGCCATTGATACACTGTGCTTTCCCAGAATTCCAACCCTTTATTTGTTTGTCTGTTTCTATTCTGTTACCTTTCCTCTTTCATTCCCATTTCTCACGGTGTGTCTCAGAGCAATAATACCACATCCCTGAAGACTAGCAGGTCTAACAGATGGCCATGAATCTTTAACCACATGAAAGAACATATGGGTGTTTCTTCAACTATGGCAACTTTGAGCCCTCTGGACTTTTAGAAAATAAACTCCCTTAAAGCACATGTCTACTAACAGTGATATACATGCATAAGGAGACTTTTTTTGTAATCAACAGAAGTCATTTCAAACATTTTGCATAAATTAAAAAATGACACAACATAGGTTTATTGTGGGGGGAAATATACTTATACCTATATTTTTCTGCAGAACTCAAAAAAAGAAATCTGCAGTTCATTGCTTAATACTATGATATGACCTTAAATCAATTATACCACAGTGCCCCCTTTAACGTCCATGTGTTTAAAATTTAAAATTTAAAATTTAATATAAATAAAAATTTATTTACCTTCTGGAGCCATGTGAGGTATGTTTTATTATGGATATGCACACTTTATTTTACGTATATACAGTAAACACCCGTTTATCTCTATGGAAAGTATATATTTACTAATAATTAATATAACTCAGATTGTATTTGTCTGAAAATTAAACAAATAAAAATAAAAAATAATTTCACCATAGTATCTGATTTGTAAACTGATAGATTTTGATGTTTACACCACAAAAGCAGCCCAGTAAATGAATTTTCTGTTGTAAACTTGCTTGGTAAAAACAAGCTGGTAAAATGTTGCACTTGTGATATAGATACGGAGCTCTCCTGTGAAATGTTTCATAATAAAAAAGGTCAAACACGCGTAGGAACAGACTAGAATGGTAAGATTGCTTCAGAAAATGAAATTTTAACCTCACATTTTCTTTTGTCAACACAACTGGTTAGAGTTTTAGGGTCGAGTTTAGCGCAAGTGCTACTTTATTTTAAAACGCGATGCAGTAACCTTTTTGCATCACTACCCGGACATTACATTTCCGAACCGTCATACAACAAACCAATGTGAGACTGAATACGCTTTTAGTGCCACTCACTGGACATATCACTTCAAAAGTGTTGCAGAATGAGCTAGAAGCAATGTAATATTTTGCAGAAATGTTGCCACCGGCAGGTTTTCCAATGAGTCTGGGTTGAAATTGCAACATGATTGGAAATGGCGAACAATAAAGTATTCTCTTGACTCCAGAAAGCAAAATATGTAAATCTGTGGTGCTCTATCCCAGTGATGTAATGCATAAGAGTTTGTAGTGGTTGGTGAAATTCTGTTGCTGGAAACAGTGTTAACTGTGTTATTTTGGGCAGTCCAGCTTTTTCATATACGGCTTTCTTTTTATTTTGCCTTTTTGTGCCCACTGAGATCTTTCTTTTTTATCTTTCTGAATGTCTGTCCTTTTAGAAGATTAAATCTACAGCAGCTCTACAGTGGGCTTGCTTAAAGGCTTGAGATTTACATTTTGAACCATTTGGTAAACATTTGACAGATGCATAAGACGGGAAGCATCCTACAATGGAGCTAAAAATATTTGCTTAGCATCACAGGATAGCAGATGACTTGGAAAAGGTTAGTTCTAGCAAAATTGTACCAGATTATATTGACTCACAAGTCCCACCCACTGGTTGTGCCAATGTTGCCATGTTGGGCTGAGTGTGATGCTAAAATAATAAAACTAAAGTGAGCCACATTGCTTCCACATTTTCTTTAAAGCATGTTAATATTCCTTGTAAAACAGAGTAATAAACGTACTAAAGTTGAGCAACAGACTCTAAACAGACCAATAAATCGGCTATTTCGGAAAATATTCATAATCAAAAGCTATAAAACGAAGATATGCTTGTAAGTCAATAAAATAGTTACATTTAAGTTTTCCTAAATTTTACACAATGGCAACACAATATAATAAACAGTAAAAAAAACCCTCAATAAATATATAAATAAATAGATCCATTTTATATATTAGTTCAGGTGATTAAACGGTCATCAGCCTTTAATAACCGAGGAATGAAATATGAATAATTCATCAGGTATTTTGCAAGTCTGTGCACAAATAACAAAATCATTATTAACGCCAGTCAGCTTGCAAGGTTAATGAAAGCACTGAGCACATACATATGTAAGTTATGGAGATGAAATTAAGCAAAGTGATTGTCTGACAGCTCGCTTAATGCTGGATAAAAAGACTATTAGCTCTATGGTCAATGAAAACAGCACCCTAAAAAAAAATACTAAATACAGTGAGATAAAAGCTTTCTCGATGGCTCGTTCTTTGACTGATGTTGATTTTGCTAATGGGTGAAAAACACGAGACGTGCAGGCACCTATTTAGCCAATTTAGTTTAATGCAGATGCTATTTTAATGCTCTTTATAGGTTCGAACCTTTCAAAAACTGCATTTCTTGACACAAGCACATTTCATCTAAATGTTTCGCTCAGAAGCATGGTTACTTGTTTGAAGATGGAGGGCTCGACAAAAAAGCCTGTTGACTATTTAAAAACAGGAGGGAGATGCGAGAGGATATAATAGATAGAGGATATGAACGGAGTGTAATTACCGTTGTCTGAGACAGATATAGTTCTAGCTCATTTCCTTAATGGAGCATCTTCACAATGGCAGCTCATGTATCCCACAGACCAGAACTCTGTTATCTAAATAAGAGCTCTACCACTCTTTGTCTCTCTCCACATCCCTCTTCGTTGCTTTCTTTCACAGTCTGCCAAAAGAACTCCTTGCTCTCTACTGCTATGTTGCCTTTTGGACATTTCGACCCAAAATCAAACTCATATTATCTCTCTCTATTCAACTCCTAAACACTGTGCCCATTCCTTCCACCACCCCTTTATTGACCCCTAACTCTTCCTGCCAATGAGACAGATAATGCCACTCGGCAGAAAGCTGCAGCAACTGAAAAAGCCTTAAAGGAATGTTCCTGGGTCAATATAAGTTAAATGATATCAATAGCGTATGTGGCATAAAGACAATTATTACTGACAATCACTTTAAACGTTTTTGAATAGCATATTGCTGTTACAAGGCACGTACAATGAAAGTACAAAGTATTAAAATAAATAAAACAAATAAATTAGCTAACAAATAAGACATTCACAGTTGCATGCATTATCCAACTTTAGCAATGAATCCCACTTATACAAATCGAGTATGTAATGAGTAAAAACAAAAACACATATATGTATGTATATGTATATATATATATATATATATATATATATATATATATATATATATATATATATATATATATATATATATATGCACTGTGCACTGTGCAACAATCATTATATAGTTGTACTATAAAAAATGCATGCTGCTGTAAAATGACTCACATTGTTATAGCTGACACTGTAAAATAACAATAGAAATATGTATGTGTGCTATAAATTACAGCGTTTCCTGTGAAATTTAATTAACTTCACTAAAATAACTATGTTTTTAAATGGCTACTTCCATTTGTTTAAAAAGATCCATCCATTGTAGTGGACGCCATGCATGAAAGGGTTAAAAACAACTAAGGGAACTTTTCTTTTTAGAAAATGGTAGCAGCAGGAGGAGCAATTAGGGAGGAGTAAATGCAGGCATGTGGGCGGAAATGAAGGAGGTAAGAAAGCTCAAGACAAAGAAAAGGATGAGAAACAGAGGGTTACTAAGAGACTCCAGTGTCCTGCAGAGTAGATTCACTGAGGAAAGCTACTGTACACTCAAACTTTCATTTAAAGGTACAGGGAGACATGTGGGTGTGCAGAGAGACAGGGAGCACAAATGTTTATCTCATGTGTAGCTTACAGAGCACAGACAGGTTCTGTAGGTTTCAACAAATACACCAGGTGCCAAGACCTGTATGTTTTATGTTTTGGACAACTAACACGCCACACTCACAGACAGAAATGTATATGCATCTCGTTATTTAATATAAACAAATACATTTAGAAAGCAGTATCTGTTTTCAGTTCATTTGTCTTTTAAAAGTCAAATTAACCGTGAACATGAATAAACAATGAACAACTGTATTTTTATTTCCTAACATTAACATAGATTAATAAAGAGTGTATTAAATGTGTTGCCCATTGATAGTTCATGTTAGTTAATACATTAATGTTAAAATTACACCTTATTGTAAAGTGTTGGTTTTGTCCTTACAGAAATGTAATTTTAAAAGTAATGGTGAATCTAAACAAAGTGCATAAAAAAATTATATATAATTAATATCAGTACTAAAGTTTGTATTTTGTAGTAAATATCAATGCTTACTACTTCAGTATGGAATTTTATCACACTACGCAAAAGTGCAAAAACATTCACTGACTGTATTTATAAAATACCTTGCAAGATGTAAAATTAGATTTAGGCTGTCTTTTTATTACCAAAATATCTAAATGCCACTTCCACTACCAAACAAAGTACTTAATTATGGTGGTGGAAATGATCTTGTGCCCACACGACAGAGCTACACATGCTTATGCTTCTGTGTAAATGAAAGGTACTGATCTTCAACTTCAAACCTTCATTTTAGACTGTAAATAACAATTGCAACACCATGAACGTGTTGGCGAGCTAACAAGTAGTGATTATGGCATTATTCTTCATAACTTTTTTATGTTTATTTATTTATTTTTTTACTTTCTAACTTAGTTTAACTAAAAAAAAACTAAAAATACCTGCACTTTGTAACTACATAAGCAGCCACTATTCAAAACTATCTCCTTACCTTAGTCCAATTCACAACAGCAATATTTTTTTTTCGAATTTGGGTGGTTGTGGTATATTTCTGTGAGAATTAACTAAGTATAACAATCTGCATGGTTTAATGCGATATTAGCTAAGTGATCGTTAGATTTTTACCAGAGGTGGCATGATGTATTTTTAAAGTATTTTTTCACAGTTGGTAAGAACAAAAGTAGCAGTGACTATTTGTTCAGATGACATTTTCCTGTGAAAGACCTTATTTGGGTTGTACTTTTAACATGCTGAATCTGTGAATCCGAAGTGCAGTGAATATCTACACCATTGCGGTGTAGATGATTGTTGAAGATGATTGTTCTACAATTATTCTACAGATTTCAAACAGAGATGGCGATGAAGAGACAAAACCTGTGGACTGCATCTTCACACTTTATGAAATGATTAATTACAAAACCACACAGATCGGCAACGAAGACCCGTCACACACAAACGCACACACACACACACACACAAATAAATAAACAAATGTATTCATTCATCAAATAAAATAAATCATTTGTCAACACTTACTGATTTGTTTGTACTAGTTTTTTTGGCAACGAAACAAAGTCACTTCCATGGAAATAATGTCATTAAGGAATATAACCAAAAACAAAACAAAAAACATGATTAGAAAATTAAACAACAAATGGTTTTAATACTTTTAAAAAATTTTTCTAAATCAAATAAAATTTTTTGCTCCCATTCACTCAAATGACACTGTAATATAAGAAAATTAATATAACTTCTTTAAAATTGTCTATTAAAGAATTGATTTGTGAAAAGATTTATGTCTTTTTTAATTTATCATGTAATGATGGAGACATAAAAATATACTACGCAGCGGGAATGAATAGTCTAACAAGCAAAGATCTGACTAGTTATTTTCTTCAAGTAATTTTTGATGTTGCTTTTAAAGATGGTAGAGTTTGGTGCAACAGAAAATACATTAGTTATTCTCTTCATTTTTTGAACACTGCAGAAAACTTAGAGAGTTTTACATCCATCCATTTGTTTTTCACTAGCTTTTCAGAAAAAAAAAAGTGAATAGCCCACACAGTGTTGGGGAGTGAGTAACTAAATAACAGTAGTGACACTACTAGAAACCTTTTTCAGTAAGACAGTATGACGACAGTTCAGTTGAAATATTTATTAATATGTATTTTCATAGTTAGAATGTACATTTCAGTTTTTTAAGTGTTCATTTATTTAAAATGATCAATGCTTTTGTTCCAGATAAATAACTTTGATTAAATTATTAACATTGATGGATCTGTATTTCTATATTAACTTAAAGGGCTATAATTTTTGTTTGCTATAGTTCTGTTAGTACCTTGTATCTTATACTGTAAATTCATAGATGGTAGTTTGCAAAGCTAATGTTTTAAAATAGCCTAACAGTTTCAAAGTAGCTTGCCTTGTTCCCCTATATATAGGAACTCAAACTTTGCAAAACACACACACACACACACACAATATTAGATGATGAATCTTCATAGTGCCAAGCTAGCTGCGCTATTAAGGGCTAAATGCTAATGCCGTCAGATGCAGGATGGATAGATCGTTACAGAAACATCAGTCATTTTTCTGAGACAGAGCATGAGGCATCTGCACAAACCCTGCCTGAAAAAGACCTTAGTCATTAGGGTTAACATTAGCATGATGAACAACATCTCACGTCATCTTCATTTCTGATGATGAAAACAAATGCAGATGAAAGCGCACTTCATTAAAGATAAATCTTTATTATTAAATCTACATTACGTCACAGACGCCCGAGCAGCATGTATCACGAGAAGGCATGGGTTTTATATAACATACTGTGTTGAGAGGTGGGAGATGTTTGTGTAACTGCTCATTAGCATGTAAAAGCCCCGGCGTTTTTTGTCTGCTGTGCGTTATATGAAAGAGGGACGAAATGCGATGGAGGAAATAAATCTCCAGGAGAAAGAATGATAAAGGCATGATGCTTTTTGCGAGGAAGGATGGAGATTGGACACATTTGTCAACCTATGGGATGCCACAGAGTGTGCGTGCATTTGCAAGTGTGAAAATGTCATCGCTGGCCATGTTTGTGAGTTTGGGTTGTGAGAGATGCCCCCGTAGCCGGATGACAAATATCTCAATCTTTGAAAAATATGCTCGGGTGTTATTCCGCTCCCCTTTTTCAATGAGAAACACATTCTGTATTTCCTTGCTCGCTGATAAACCTGAGGGCGGTGATCTGAGACTTTAAATCGCAAACAGCCTTGGCTGCCTCATCCATTTCACAAGTCACCATTTATTAACGGCAACAATGGCTCCGTGACTCCACCCATCCGCTGTCAATCCTACGACATCAAACCGGACTTCATTTACTCCGATGACATAACAGGCTCAGAAGTCAGATTCCCTCCTAGCCCTGGTTGTTGTTGTTAACCTTAAATTGTGGAATCAATATCGCCATGCCGGCCTCATTATTCAGTCCAGCCACTTTAACAGGTGGGGAGATGACAAAGCAATCAACTGCAGACAGCTCCAAGCAGTCATTCTCTTATTTACCCTGCCGGAGCAACAGGGCCGCAATGAACCCTGCTGAAAAATTACTATTACCGGGAAGAGAACCTCACTGAAGAATTAATATTGCCAACAAGAGAACCGCAGCGAGATATAAACATTACCAGCCAATGATAAGACTGCTGCATAAATCCAGCAGAAATTCAATTCAAGAGCTATCTCTCACAGACGCAAATATTTCCACATACCTCCAAAAAAAAGAAAAAGAAAAACTTCAAGAGAAAATCTAATAACTATGAGCTTTTCACACTATGAGCCAGTCTGACTCATTTCTGCAAATTGTTTTTTTTCAAATTAATTCAACTAGGCATGTGATTTAATTGCTTAAAATATCAATGAGTGGTTCACTGCAATTAGAGTAATATGTATTAAAGTTTAGTCTGTCACTTCCACACTAACTGTGATGGCAGTTGTACTACAGAAGTACTGCTAGTACCGTTTCTGGAAAATATCATCGAAACTGTAGGACAATATTATTTATTGTGTGTTAAAGGGTTACTCCACCCCAAGATAAAAATTTTGTCATTAATCACTTACCCCCATGTCATTCCAAATCCGTAACGCAGTCAAGGTCCATAAAAGTATGAAAGACATCGTCAGAATGATCCATCTGACATCAGTAGTTCAACTGTAATGTTACGAAGAGACAAAAATACCATTTGTTTGGAAAGAAAGCAAAAGTAACGGCTTTTTTCAACAAATTAGGGACCTTAGCATCATCGTAGTGCCATTTTAGAAAGAATCACTGCATGCAAATAGAGTACGAACACACATATCAACATCTGAGAGTCCACAATAATTTTAACAAATAGTTTTGATTAATAAAAGCCTGATTAGGGAAAATAACAAATTCAGAAGCATGTTCCTTTAAAAAAAAAGGCGAACATGTATGTACTACATTTGACGAGGAACTTACTTCATGGTTGCTAATAATGTTTGCATTGCCATTGAAAGTTAATCTAGTAAAGTGTCCATCGAATGCATACTTCTGGATTTTCAAAGGAAATAATATGTAATTCACACACTTTTTGTCTACTGCCTAATATAGAGTAGTAAATATAAATTAGGCACTGAGAACCAATTGCAAACCATTCACAGTTTTATGATGCATATTGCAAGGTAGAGTTAGCAGAAAATCTGCACTTCCAAACTAATTGGCTGGCTTTATGCAACTTTCAAAACATGAGGTGCACCAATCTGCCCGGAAACTATATTGCAGTGGTACAATGAGTACTTCTGAGAAAACTAATCAAAGTTGCCAAAATTTGCAGGGGTCATGGAATCAAACCTCTGAGAGACATAAATAGTTTTGTTCATAAACCAAATATCCTTGAGAAGAACCTTGCAACCTGCTTGCTTTGTGCTTATTCACTTTAGATACAAATGAAAAAAAATATACACATTTCACAGCTTTTTTATGGTTTTTTTTCCACACCAATGTACTTTTGTGTCCACCAATTGTAAACCAGATGTACTTATTTGCTTAACATAATGGTCAGTCTAAGTGGGAAGTTCTAGGCAAGGAGAAGGAATAAAAGACATGAATAAAAGGTTCAGCATGGTCTGGGAACCCACCAACAGATAAACATACACATATTGCTTTTTCATATAATATCGTAGCTGTCAAACGGCAAAGGTAACAGAATGACATTATCCCAGAGGGAGATATTCGGTGTGCTGAGAGAAAGAGAGAGTTAAAAAGTGAAGAGGATAATAGAGACCATCCTTTGAGACTCTAACGCATGCATCAGGATCACAGGACCACCCTTTTCCTCCCAGCATGCTCTAGGGCAGCCACATACTGAGGGTGTGGATGGTCAGGCTGATCTGTGTACAGGCCAAAATGTCAGAGGCTCTTTATCTACCACCTCCTCACTCATATATTCCCTCAAACTCTTTCACCAGGGCTATAGGTGTACCTCTTTGCTATCTGCTATCCCTCTCACTCTCATTCGGTTAAATGTCAACGGTATGATCTGGGATTGTGTGCCTGAGGCCTGAGGAAAAGAGGTGAGAAGGAGACAATGAAGGAATGATAGGAACTCAACAGTTTACACAGACTAAGTGCTGAATCAATGGCAAACTCATGTACAGGGAATATTTTGGTATAAACTAGTACAGTGGTTATTATCGTTGATGAAAAACAAAAACTGAATGAAAACATTTTCATTAACTGAAATAAAAGATTGCATATTTGGGAAAACTAAAAATATTAAATTATTTGCAGTGCTTTTCACAATACATCGTTTCAAAGCAGCACAACAGAAAATAATGAAATGCATTTTTTCTTGATTTTTTTAAACATACCAGAAATTAATAGGGGAAAAAAAATCCATTATAAATTGTTATTTTCACTTATGATAAGACTAGACTGTGCTGAGAAATATAACTACACTACTTTTAAATGTTAACAGCTAACACATTATAAAATAAAAATAAAATAAAAATGAATACATTTTTCATCTAATAATTTCATTTAAAAAAACTGAGAAATGATCCCTAAAATTAAAACAAAATATTATTTAAATGTTACCAGTTAACATATTACTTAAAACAGCACAACCAAAATAAAAACTAAAATAAAGATTGAACTGAAACTTAAAATTGATTAAAAAAAATAAAACTGCAAATGGGTGTTGACTTATCAATGTGTCATATGGATTGACAGAAAAAACCCTCAAACATTAAAGATAAACCTCTATCATGCTGTTTATAACTATAACTATTTTCGCATTTCTGTATGTTATTTGTGTAAGTTTTTTTTTCAGCAAACTTTTTTTTTTTTTTTGCTGTCACACCATAGGATTTTTATTTGTCATCTACCTAAATATCTGTTACTATATATAGCAACATATTAATCCTTATTCCTGCCTTTATAAATCAGTTTTCCTTAAGCTTGCTAAGCAAATAAATAAGCAGTTAAATGACTAAACCATATTATAATTCAAATATTTTTACATTGCTTTTAAGCCATACATAAATTCGAAAAAGGCAGCGAAATATTAGTACCAGATGTGTGTGTGTGTGTGTGTGTGAATAGTGACAAGTAATGGAACGTGTGTGCTGGTGAGAATTGTAGGAGAGGTGTGCAGCTATTAACACAGTGCACAAACAGTGAATGCCTGTGTACTTTTGTGTATTCACATGTGAGAAAAGAGCTTGTCCTCTACATTAGCATTGTTCAGTTAAACAGAAAAACACTTAACCTTCTGCATTAAATAGCTTTTATGAGAATTTTTGCTAACAGCGAGTACGAATGTGAAGGAGGTTTTCAGTGCTCGCACGTGGTGCTAATGCAATGCAACAGCTGCTAAAGAAGGACAGTGTGTGTGTGTGTGTGTGTGTGTGTGTGTGTGTGAAAATATATATATAGTCTTTATCTCTCTCAGAAACATATCTGAACTCCAGTACAAAAAAAGGAAAAGATGAAAGAACACCAGATGGAAAAAAATATGAAATATGCCTTATAGTTACCATAAAAAGATATGGTTATCTTAAAGCAATAGTTCACCCAAAAATGAAAATTCTGTCATCATTTACTCACCCTCGAGTAGTTCCAAACCCGTATGAATTTCTTTGTTCTGCCAGGCTGTTTTGGGTCACCACTGACTTCCATAGAAATTATTTTCCTACTATGGTAGTCAGTGGTGACCCAAAAACAGCCTGGTCACAAACTTTCTTCCAAATATCTTTCTTTGTGTTCAGCAGAACAAAGAAATTCATACAGATTTGGTACTACTCGAGGGTAAATAACTGATAACCGAATTTTCATTTTTGGGTGAACTTTTCCTTTAATAGCTATCGTCCTTGGTGTGAATATTAACTATGAACTATAAGTAATTTTTGACACACAATACAATCTTACATATTCACCATCTGCACAGATTAGGGCTGAGTGATATAGCTAAAAATATATATATCAACGTTATATATGATCGATATATGATCATTCTGGATTGATAATTCTTGTGACATGATTGTTCGTGACCTTTTTTTTAAAAGAAAGAGCAAAAGAAAAAATGTTAAATAATGTGTTTTATATGCTGATTAAAAAAGTCTTAAAGAAACATTTGGTTTGTTGGGAAACATAAAGCAATTCGTTAAATTGCAAATGCAATGAAATAACTGTCTATAAAAGCTGGATGATGTCTAAATTTACATATATAAAGCAAATATAATTTGTAAATTGCAAAAACAAGTATGAACAGAACAGCATCACATATTCATGCATTGCTTAATACAAAGAGCCGAAGCACCGATCAAAGAGATTGCATTTAAAAACATGAGACGCAGAGAGGTGGATTAAGACATGAGTGCACCAATCATATTTGTCCGGCTAAAAATGCGTTCTTTGTGAATGGCTTGGTTTTGGTTTTAACCTAATCAAGATCTTCAACGCATCGAGCTACTATATTTCTCTAATATTTTGAATAAATATTACATCAGCTGCACATATTTTGGGTTCAGCTGGATAGACTAACACAACTTTAAAATGCAGCGACGCTACATATCATAACTGCATCTCATGCACCACTGACGACACTCCCTGAAGCACCTAACATTCGATTGCACCACTTTTGCATTCAAATGCGATTTTTTTTATTTTAAATTTGACTTTTTTCATTCACAATCTCCTCATCGCATGCAGGCACAGCACTCATTTTATCATTTGTTTGTGTGCGCTGTCTGCGTCACTCATAGCACGTGCCTATATCATGCACTATATATCATTTTTGATGAAGGTGTACCATTGATAAATATCAATAAAGTTTTATTACCCAGGCCTAGCACAGACAGAAAAAAATTGTACGTTTGTGGATCATCCCGATGTCAAATTATAAAGAGGACGGCTGAAGAACTTTGGGCTTCAGATGTAATCTGCAACATTTTCTATAGTAATTTGAAAGAAAATCTGTTACTTGCAGAAAAAAATACAGATAAAAACAGCCCAAGCTGCCTTGGTGGCTGCCCGATTTCACAGCAGTTCGTACATTTTTTACAAGGTGGCTAATTTGTTTGACCTCACTCTTAGAAATTCATACAATTTTCCTCATTCATATGTATTTTACGAGTTGCCAATTTGTATGAATTTGTACGAACGACTTAGCCCCACCCCTAAACCTACCCATCACTGGGGTTTAGATTACAAACTGTAAAAATTACGTTGTACGAATGAAGTAAAATACATCTTAATTGGTCGTAAGACTGTTGGCTTTAAAATATCTTCCTTTGTGAACAGAAAAAAAAAGTTCACCCAAGTTTGAAACAACACGAGGGTGAGTAAATGATGACAGAATTTTCATTTTTGGGTGAACTATCCTTTCAATTTTTTAACGTTTACGCGTGACAAATAATGCATAATTCTTTTTCCTCTCTACCAATTATGAATCTTCAGTGTTATTATTCACACGAGCGAGCCCACATATATAGGTTAATTCCGCTTACATTAACGTTATTCATCTGCGAGAAAGACACAAGTGCACAGTAAAGCGTTCAGTGTGACAGCGATACATCCCGGTCTCAAAAATGGGCCTTTGGCGTCGGGGCGGGCGCTCTGCCATCGCTACAGACTCAAAGCCCTGTTGGCATGGAAGCCAGTGCGCCAGTTTCGCTGAGCTGCAACACAAATACACACATTAGCTAATACTCTTTACATACTCCCATGACACTTAAAACAGCTTTTAGCTCTCTCTCTCCATCTTTTTCTTGTTCATTTACTTGATATCTGTCACATTTAAATATGCGAACACAAAGCGTCGAGCAGGAAAGAGGCAGTTTAATTACCGCAGAACTTTTTCCGGCGGCCTACTTTAGACAACTTCACACGTGTGCGGAGATGAGAGGGAGCGAGCAAGAGATAAAGAGAGATACAGGGTGGGAAAGAGAGATATAAGATGGATTAGTAGCGTCTCTAATGACTGAAGAGGGACTGTGGTTTCAGTCTCTTGAGAATATTGCTCTGGTGTTCTTCCTGTAGGACGATAGACTGTACACACATACAACATATCTGTGACAATGTGAATTAATTTGTATGTATGGTGACAATGAACATGAATCACAAGATGTTTTAGCGTAGGTGTGGGAGGGTTTGTTTCTGTGTTTGTGAAAATAATTTCACAGGGAAACTCACTTTCTAGTTCTTTTGTTTAGTAAAATACTGCTCGGTAACAGCTAGGTTCGCTATTAAACAGCATCTTTTTCATGTTTTACAATACAATAAAGGAATGGTCTGTAAAGGAATGTTTCAAAATGTATAAATGAGGACAAGGACAAACAATAAATGGAGGAAGATAAGAAAACAGTTTCTTTAACTTTCAAAAAACACAATCGTCATTAGTGGTGCGATGCATCACAAAACTCACAGTTCGGATCATACAACGGATTTCTACTAAAGTCAGTGAATCAAAAAGAACAACTGCACAAATTACAAGCATAGAAGAACAGTCTAAAACATTAAAATTCTAGGCTATATAAAGACAGTAGTATTCATGGTAGCATTCAAGTGCAGAAATGTAATAATTGAGTGTAAAACAACATAAGGCTTACTGCATAAGTTAAATACACATTAATCTTGGTTAAAGCTGTGGTATTGTTTGATTAGCAGACCAGACAGAAGGCATTTCTAGGCTGTCGTCTCTTTTAAGACTAAATGTACAGGCCTAATACTGACGCACATTTGGTTTCTTTCTAAGTCAGCTGTATTTGTTAACTTAACACATGGACATAATCTACTATGTTTACTAGAATACTGGCCTAAAAAAAGTATCTATCCATTGTCTGAATTGCGCCGCTCTCTCACTACGTGTGATCTATGGGTGTGCGAAAAACGGCGAACCTCCATCTGAATGGTCTGAAATTGTGTGAATGTGTAAATTGGTAGGGCAAAACACATCCAAATGATAACTTTAACTCTATGATGGTTGAACTGAACATCTACGACCCGTGGCACCCCTAATAGTTATCCTTTACTCATAGCATGTCACTGCAAAGCTTTCTTTCTTATGATTTCAGAAGGTTTCGACCATATAGCATACGGTTGCCAGGTCCGGGTAACAAAATAAGACCGACTGCTACAAAAACAAAAAAAAATAGCCCAATTGCATTCACAGAGCATTGAAATTGGCTTTCAAAATTGCTCCAAATTACGTTCCTTTATGAGGGAGGAGGGTTTCCTCAAACTAAAAAAACAATCCTTTTGAACAGTATAAAGTGACAGATATGATTGTGACAGTTCAGAATTCAGTTATCTGGAGACTGTCACTAAATGTTAATGCTCTATCATGTTGGAAATATGCCCTACACCAAATTCAACCATAAACCTACCCAATAGCGTTAACAAATACAAAACTAATATCAAAAGGCATTTGTTGATGAAAACGTACCATTTCAACTTCCTTTTACCAGATTTGATCCATTTTGTCAAACCGTGGGTTAGACATGATTCGAAGCGGAAGTGCAATGCCATATCACGCGAGCTACCAAACAAACCTACCGCCAGATATGAAGCAGGATATGTGTGGTGTTACTGTTTTGAAAGCACCAGTTTTTAAATCTCCCTGCATATTAATATTGTTTAGCAGTCACAATATGTTATTCTTCAAGTAATTGTGTGAAAATTATGCTTATTTAATCAAAAGCATATTTGTGTACAAAGGAATAAATGTTTTAGAGTTTTACTGCCTCTAGTGTTCATTTTGTTTTTGTGGAAACTGCAGTAATATGTATATATTGGTACGTATTTCATGTCTCTCTAAAAAGTATGCCCAGGTACGTTTATGCCATGAGACCAGGTAGGTAACTTTACTGTTTTAAGAGTATAAACACTTCAGGTCCCATCTACATTATA
The DNA here is from genome assembly GCF_018831695.1 of Puntigrus tetrazona. Taxonomy (NCBI): domain Eukaryota; kingdom Metazoa; phylum Chordata; class Actinopteri; order Cypriniformes; family Cyprinidae; genus Puntigrus; species Puntigrus tetrazona. The sequence continues at coordinate 7,945,972 of NC_056699.1, forward strand.
TGGAAAACAGAAATTTCCTTTACACAAGCTGACGTTTTCATATTGCTTCCATTTAAATAACTTTTAATGACATATTACAGCAATACTGCTTCTGATGTAAATTTATTCATTTCATTTTAAGGATGAGATATTTCCTTCATGGCAAAGATACTGATAATACACCTGCAGTGCGTATGTATGGTTTTACACACACACTCGCGCATGTGATAACACACATACTTTCACCCTTCCGGCAGCAATTGTGTTGTCCTCATTTGTAATGTCTAATGAAGTCATTAAGGCTCCTTCTGAGTGTGTTTATTTGCTCTTATCTTCACTTCAGATTTCTCCTGATAAACATCCCACTATAAAAAGCTCCATTCTTCACCAAAGGAAACAGACAGTTTAGGTGGTTAATGACTCTTTTATTCTCGCAACTACCAAACTGCTTCCGCAAACTTCTCCCTAACAAATTATCACACGTTGAGAGTTTTTTTTTTTTTTTCTGGCAATAAAGCACTGAAATAGTCAGTGGAAGTCACAGAGCAATCAAAGTCATGTGAGAAGAATGGCAATTAATAGCGGAATAGAGCAGAATAGCGGAACTAAGGACAAACAAACAGATTTTCATAAACAGTTATTATGGTGTTAATTATTGCCAATAGTTTTAATTTATTAGTTTGTTTATTTATTTTGCACAAAGTCAGCTTGCAACGTAATTACAAATATGTTCTCCTATTTGTAAACTTTTTGTGTTATTATCAAAACAAATCATGTAAAATAATAAATAGATTTATTATGTATTATATGTATTATATTTTATATAAAAGCACACACATACAGCTTATATTTTGAAAATGTTTACGTCTTGACATAAATATTTATATTTATAGAATTTATATTATATGTATTTAAAAATATTTAAACTATAAACAATATATATTTTTGTATTTATATACATAATAAATACACAGTAAACAAAACAAAAACTTTTTATGAATGTGATTAATCGCGATCAATCATTTGATGACATATATATATATATATATATATATATATATATATATATATATATGATATAACTGTGAACTATCATAACTAAGAGACAACTATTTTAACAAAACTGCTTTACTGCTCATTAAATAAATAACTTTCTTATAAAAAGATATGTCAAAAATAAAAAAAATCAGTTAATTTCCTTTATACTTTAGGTGACACTTGCTGACACGACACACACACACACACACACACACGCATCAGGTGTCAGAGGCACTCATTATGTTCTGAACATTTGCTTGAACTCACTGTCGCTCTCTCCCTCACCAATTATTACATCTTTGCATCTGAGTCTCTCTCTTCATTAGCACCGAGTTATGTTACATATTAAAATTAATTACCGCCTTACTCACCACTAAACCTTAGACCTGACCCTGTCAGACTCTCTCCCAGACAGACGGACTGTGCTCTAACTCCGACCCCCTTCGTCCGGAAACCCTCATTAACTCCCGCATTTAATCAACCTGCCTCGGGAATGAGAAGGAGCCTGCCTCCATATCTCATCCTCTGATACGTGCAATCTTGTTGCAAGACTGTGTTTAAAGAAATAATTTGCACAAAAATGACAATTATGTCATCATTTACTAAACCATACGATTTAAATGTTCATTTTTAATAGCGTGTTGGTGCTTTTTTACATTTTTACATGTCATTCAACTTTCATTTGCACCCAACCACTTAAAATAAAGCAGAAAATCTGATGTTTTCCTGGTTAAGTGTTATAATCAGGTCCCCAGTGCATCTACTAACGTGAAGAACAACAACCCATTAATAGAATTTCTCTGCAAGCCTGTGGAAACACGAGCAGCTCATATTTTACTTTCCCTGTGACGTAGAAAGGGCATCTCATTTTAATATTACTGCCCCTTTCCACCCATGATGCTCCCATTGTGTTTTTGCACAAGAGATAAATAACGAGAGTCACTTGATCCAATCAGATGTGACATAGAATTGCTATACAGTTGTGTTATGAGAACATTAAAGGGTCTATAGTGCTGCTGGCTGAAAACAGCCATGACAATGAGGCATATTGGAAAACGCGAATAGACTTCAATTCAGCACCACAGTACTTTAACTTATTATAAATGTTACTGTTATTACATAGGCTGTTTGAATTTCATAGAAGCTGTTTAGTAGTTCCTTCATGCTTATTTTTTTAACAACAGCATAACCATGGTTTTACTTCTTGTGACCACCATCCTACTAGTCAGTTAAACTCTGGATACATATTTTGTTAGTAATGTAGTTCTAATGTAAAATGTCAATTCAGTAAGTGCTTAAAGAGAGATTCACCCCAAAATTTGAATAGTCATCATTTGCTCAATATCAAGTAATTTCAAACCTGTATGAATTTATTTCTTTGGTGGAACATAATTTGAGGATTTATTTTGTCCATACAGTACAAATCAAGGGTAAGCAAAATGGTTTGGAAACATTCTACAAAATCTTCTGTGTTCAACAGAAGAAAGTCGCTTGGAATGACATGAGCATGAGGAAATGATGACAGAATTTATTAGCAGCAACTTTCCAGCAGTCTAGCTCAAATCAATGCTTTCCTGACATGTGCTTTTCTGTGTGACAAAAATGCATTATTAAGTTTGTTGCATTTATTGTGAATTCAATATCTGTCGTTTCTGTCCTGTTTTATTTATTGATTTATTTACTCCAATGGAAGCCCCATGACTCATCACCCTTAACATATTTTGCATTTTATGTGTGAGGAATGTGAGGGGGCCCATAGCAAATTCAGTGCTCAGCCCAGAATTCTTAGCAATGACCCTGATCTCAGAAACCCCTACATTAAATTTAAACTGACATGAAAGACACGGTTTCAGCACAATAGACATTAGACCAAACAGGTTTTTTAACAGAGTATTTGAGGAGATGGCTGTAAAGGCACACCCCTAAATCTGTAAAAGGGGGCTGGGAGTAGCAGCTCATTTGAATTTAATGGCATTTACTTGCAAAGTGCCAGCAAGACACCAGAGGAACAACAAAAAAGAGGAAGACTACAGAACACTTGGCATCGAATAGTGGAAGCAGAACTGAAGACCTAAACCAAACCTGGGATACCATTCAGAAGTTGGTTTCAAACAGACAGGAGTTGAAAAATATTTGATATTGCCTTGTATGCCTAGCCATAATGAAGAAGTAATAAAACTTGGAAGAGAACTACCTTCTTCACCCAAGAGCCTGAAACAGCCTGAAGCTGGGATTTCCTGAAACAATTGAGTATACATGACTCTGTCCATGTCCACATGGATTTTTAAAGGTTGAAGGAGTAATCTGAGTTATGGTATGCTATCATACCAGCTTGATGGTTGCAAAGTGGCTTACTGGATGCTGAACTTTGTTAATAAGTGATTTTTCGTACGAGAGGGAGCATAAAAACTGTCAACACTAATGAAAGTGAGTTTTCTCGCTTTCACAGGCTCTGTGCGTCTGTGTTTGTGAGAAGCGGAAGACTCGTTAAGAACAGTGAGATGACGGTTTATGCATGTCCTAGTGTTTTGTGTGTGCGTGTGTGTGTGCGAGAGCATGCGTGTTTGTGTTGAGCTGTGTGCAACAGTAAAACTGTGACAGTGTTTGAAGTTGACAGATACTCTGATTAACGCACTGACTTTCTTCTTCAAAGTTTCTGTCAACTTCCATCGCTCAGGTACAAGCATTGCCAACATGAAAGGCTAAGTTCAATTAGCCAATCAGTGTATCTGAGGCCTAGGCTTAAGGAGAAGAAAAAGTCCCTATTTGACAAGAACAAAAAAGGAATTGCAGAATACTTTTAAGAAGTTAAAGCTGTCCCTCTATAAATTTTATGAGATAAAGTTCCCAGAGTTCATAAGATCCTTCCGACGGAGATATATTCTTTAAGATTCAGTTCAGACACAGTTCAGAATGCAATCATTAATAGTTAAAAATGACGCAACACCAAAAATATTCTCTTCAATAACACTGACTGGTGAAATATATATAATTTGGCCCACACGTTTAGTCAGTTTTAGACAAATATTCAGTCGGTCTAAATTTAAAGTCTAAATTTAAATATTAAACTCATATGACTGGAAATGGATTTTTCTTAATATTGGGAAAATGCCAATTTAGTATGCAACAGAGTAGTGTAACTCTAAAACCCAGACATTTTCCAAGATTCAAGATTTATTTAAACTAAGCTTCAAGAACAGTCTCTGGTTTACTCGTTTAAATAATCTCTTTCTTCTCACCACATGCATACATAGCGATAGTACTAGCATTAAATTGTATAATGAGTTCATTTTTATTCCATTTATTCTATTTAAAATGTATTCACTTTAAAGTAGTATGTTACACCACTACTCAATAAAATATGCACGTTAAAAAAGAAAACATGCAATAAGCAAACAGCAGTTTAAGACCAGAAAATGTTTAAATGCACACAATGAGATAAAAGTTGCAAAATATATGTAAAACAGAGCTGGAAATAAATATAAGCATCACATCAGTTTCAAAAAGGCTTATGTTTACATTCATAAGTCCGTTTGAGCTACTTTTATCCAGTGATTTATACTCAATCTCAGTTCAAGAGAAAGTCTTCCATCTTGTTCCCTTCAGTGTTTATTAATGCAGACAGACCACATTTTTCTCACTTTCAATCTGCAAGAATCTTACAAAGCATTTTATTGGTGAGATTATGATAAAGAATTCGACATTTAGAAAATGGAGAAAACAAGAGAACTTAAAGACGGATGAGGCAGAAGCTTTTACATAAGGACACATCCTAAAAGCATCCGTCAAACATAGACTGCACTACACAATGTATAGGAAATGGTAAAAAGTCTACATGATCAAATAAAACATCTATCTATCTATCTATCTATCTATCTATAGATTGATAGATAGATGGCAAGTGCTACTATAGAACCAATGTTACACACTCTTTCATTAACTCTCTCTCAGCCATCCTGCTGGAGTGTATGTCCACTTCAAATTCACACACACGCACACAAGTATACCCGAATGAATAAAGGGACTGCAAGTGTACTCAAATGAGACGGGACAAGAATATATAGTACTGCACATAGAATAAAACGAATGGTCCATTCATAAATCCTTGAGGCACACTCAAAAAATGCACTGAAAAAGACACTCTTTGCATTAATTGGAAAGGGAGATCAAGCTTTTATTCAATTAAAGACTAGAAACCAATGTCTTTAGAAGAGCTTAGCAAAAAGATTATTTATTTAACATCTGTTTAATCACATAATTCCCATTCTGTCTCATGAAATTACCAATAGGTTTTCACTGTTGATGACTTTACTGTTCCAAAATGGGTAAGACTTTATAATAACGTTCAGTTGTAAGACATTCGTAAGCGATTAGACAATGATGAACTAATAATTTATATGCTAACAATATGCTAACAATTTGTGTACGTTCTCAATCAGTCAGTCACTTTTATTTATGTAGCGTTTTTAACATTACAGATTGTATAAACTACTCATCAGTCGTAAATGTGCCGGTTACAGGTAGTGTGTATGTACGCACTTAGGTAAAAGATCTTCTAATGATGAGTAAAACATTTACAACTGATGAGTAGTTTACACTTTAGAATAGGGAATGCACAAAGTGTTGTATACAATTATTTATTAATGTGTTTACACGACAGGTTACTGAATACTTTGCAGTGTGTACTGAGGCTGACTGGTGAGGGTTAGACAGATGGTGGAGTAGGCTATGAGATAATAGTACAATGTTAACATTTCGATAATTTATAAGTGATTAATATATTGCTAATATATATTAATATATAATAATATATATTAGCTAGTAACTTATTAACCATTAACCAAGGATATGTTTAATCATTTCATGATATGCTTTTTTTAAAATAACAGATTTGTACGTTGTTAGCGCATTGGTTAATAATTTGCCATGTTTTGTGAATGATTAGTTAATCACCATCTTGTAAACGATTTATAACTCCATATACAAAGATAGATAAACATATTGACATGTCACTTATTAATCGTTTATGAACACATAGTTCTGTTTTGTAAATGATTAGTTCATCATTAAATGATGAATGATGGGTTTTAAAAAAATGAGAGAGACAGAGAGCATTAAAAGTACAGCAGAGATGCAACGGAAGTATCAATAATCGCCTATAATGTGCTAATGTTTCAGGTGGGCATATGTATATTTGAAGAAATGAAATGAGTCTATGAGAAATGAATGTGTGTTTGTGAGGGTGTTACCTGCGTGCGTGTGTGTGTGTTGGAGGGGGTGGGGGTCGGTTACAGAACTCACATCTTCCGCATCTTGATTAACTCTTGCTCTGGGGAAAACTGCAAGTGAACCATTTTATTTACAGATTTTATATTTTTGTTCTCTCCCAGCTAATACTTTCTCCAATCAGCACCTCAGAGGGCAATAACAAAATAGCAAAATAAATAAATAAAATACTAAGAACGCTTATGTGGTGAAAAAAAGCCTTTGAGTAAATTTTAGTGAGCCACGAGGGAATATGGCCTCCAGAGAATTTCAAAAACTGTGTGAGCGCGTGTGTACGCGTGCTTGCCTTTTCAAAGCATCCAAACAGCCCAGAAAAGTAATTACTCTCTCTGCAGAACAGAATGAGAACAGAAACGGTGTGTGTGTGTGAGTTTCTGCTTTTCAAAAACACTGCTCCTGTGCAGGCAGGCACACACACCCCCACACACTTAGACAGAACAGAGTGCTGATCTTTAAACTTTTAGCATACCTGAGGGTGATAAGGCTTCATAATAGCTATAAACTGCAATGTGTGTGTGTGAGAGAGAGAGAAGGAGGTAGTGTACAGGAGAAAAAGCGAAACAGTGAAATGTCACTGGAATTTAATGTGATTTGTTGAGTTGTTTACATTTGAGTGTATAGTGCCTTTGACTACCGCACTTCCAACATGCTACCGTAAAAAAACTATTTCAAATCTTTATTTAAAACATGCATGTTAAATAATGCTATTGTTGCCAGCGTAAGCAGTGTAATGTATCACAAAATACATGCTTGACTTGATCTTCCATTTCCAGCGTGGTACATTAGAATAATAATTATAATAAAAATAATAAATCATTATTCTAAACAAATTTCCTTTTAGACTCAAGTGATCAGAATGCTGCCTAGAAATGTTTGAGCATACTCACACATAATTAGCAAAATACTGTAAAAAAACAAACAAAAAAGGCAAAAATGTACTATGTGTATATATATATATATATATATATATATATATATATATATATATATATATATATATATATATATATATTTTTTTTTTTTTTTTTTTTTTTAATTATTTACCGCACATTTATCTGACATTTTCTTTCAAAATAAATTATAAATTCAAATAAAATAAAATAAAATAATGTGGGCAATGTGCAGTTTCAACTGGCGTAATACTTTAATGCTATGATCAAAAAATCACTTTTCTTCAAAAAGCTCAAGCCATCAACCACTCACTAAGTGTCACTCCCCCACCCTCTCTCATATAATCCTCTTCTCTTCCTCTCTTTCAATCACAGCTTTCTTCTGAGTGACACTGAGTCAGCTTCTGCTCAAGGCTCGGGTCTTAAAATTAACCCTAACACGCTCTTAGTGCTAACACGTGCAATTTTAAGTATTGAAAAACAGCTCCTAAAATTTCTCAACATTAAGACAATTACAAAAGCATATACAGTATGTGCACTCACACCGACACAAATATTCTCTGGGGGAACAAGAATGTGTTAAATTCTCCACATTGGATGTCTGACAGGCAACCGTTTTTTTTTGGATGCGTGTGTGTGAGACCGAGAGATGCTTTGACAGCACTCCATCTCTGCCTCTGACATCAGCAAATTTACCAGCTAGGCCCTTAGAGACAAGCTTTAAATATCCCTAGGATCATACATATACACTGTGACACACACACACACACATACACTCTGATGGTTCCTTTGCTTGTATGGCTGATTATACAGGAGAGATCAAAAGAACACTCAGAGTTTAATCTCTGTCAAGGGGTGAAGAGGGTGTCTGTCGCTGTCAATCTCTCTCCCTCACTCAGGCACATACTGTACATGCAGCCTCCCATCACTTTCACATCCAAAACATTTCCAAATGCATCATGTCAACAACAACAACAAAAAAATCATTATTCCCTGCATTAAAAATCGTCTAGTCTAACCAAAGGCTAACTTTCTTGCTCCAAGCTTGGGCTTCCATAAAAAACACCAAGCAGCCACACAACATAGCTACTACCAATTTGAGTAATGGCATCTTCTGTAAGATCACGCAGTTGAACGATGGTACGATATACAGGAAATCAACACTACTTTGAGTGATTTCACTGTTCTGTGATTAATCTCTGCACCCATACAGTGATAAAAATAAATACATTTAGACGTCAGAAATTGTCGCCATGATGGTGAGTTTTATTCATGCAGTGAAAATGGTTCTTCTTTTTCATATGTATTATGCACCGCAGCAATTTATTTACAAAGGCTTTCCTATCCAGAATGTCAATTTTAGCTTGCCAGAAAACTGATTCCTTGTCAAAATAGAATGACTTCTTTATAGCTCTATACACTTAAAATTGAAAAGTCATGCTTTAACTGTCACGAAGCATGTGATTTCTCAGGATTTTTCGCCGTCTTTCAAAGATTATGTATATATATATATATATATATATATATATATATATATATATATATATATATATATATATATAGACACAACATACAATATTCCAGGATGTCCCCAAATAAATAAATAAATAAATAAAACAAGACAGCGAGTCAAATTTTGAGTCATGACCAAATCATTCATCACATACTGTTCATCACAAATTATGAACCTTAGGATGACTGGGAAGAATTTTTGTTATGACAAATCAAGATTTTGCCTTCCAAAAAGCAGCAACCTACAAATGAAAAATGGGCCACCGAGAAGCTACAAGAACAAAACAACATTGGCCAAATGCCAGAGCGTGTGTGTCATCATGGTATTTGCAGTCGCCAAGTCACTTCTTGTTAATACTCAGGTGCAAATGAACCGCAAGAAAGGTTGTGTCACCACGGAAACACAGGTGTAATTGAGGTGATCGTTGGAGGTTAATTAGCCCAATAAAGAAGCTGGTGATTTAGTGGGTGGGTTGAGAGGAGAAGACCTGATGTCAACTTTCTGGTTAGCAAGTTAGAATTTACCGTGTAGACTAAAACACTCACAAACGCATTTGCACGGCCGTCTAATTTCACACAGTTCACACACCGGCTAATTTAAGAACGGAATTCTAGCAGACAGCTTACTACAGATTGTGCAGTACACAATGTCATATGAAACAGAAGGCATTATGCAAAAATAAACATCTTAAACATTAGAATTCTACACTGTAGTCACACGACCTCAACACACTGCTGTTTTAGTTCAGCAAGATGCATCTGTCAGTTATCACAAAAATTGAAAATGAATGTTTTGTATTTTTTATTTTAATAATATTTTTATGTCTCTTGGCAGTTAGTGTATGGTCATATGCTATTCTGAATCATTTATTGTTCAAAAAATTATTATTTGAAACCTTAAATTTTTTTGCTGGTTGAAAGCTCTGAAATAACCATAAAAAGCTACCCAAATAGCATTACAGAGATTCTCTTGTGGTGCATTTTAGTGGATTCTTCATTATGAGGTGGTATTTTCTGTGGATCTCCGCAACTATAAAAATTTGAATATTTTGTGAACTATTTACAATGCAAAAACTTTTTCGTTTGACTACCTCTACATAGAATTTACAGCGGCATGACGCTGTGTCAGATAGTTTTCTTGCTATTCAAAAGCAGATTTTCTGAAAAGCAGATCGGATTAACTGGTTTACTGTTGTCAAGGGTGTTTGTCATTCTGCAGCAAAGTTCATAATCTTGAGTCGAGTATACTATGCAGTGTCACAGGAAGGCTACTGGTAACTAACTAACTTAGCATATCTAACCTTTTCTACATGACAGCACACATATGCTCTACTAACTAACTAACTGTCTGTAACCTCAAATATTGGATTAATATAAGTAGTAACGTGATAGTAAAGGTCCTTGCACACTGATACTACAATTTCCACATGCATTTTTCTGTTTTTTTTTTTTTAAATGCATGCTATGGATAAGAAAATGGATAACCTGAACTCATTTTTTTTATAATGGGTGAAAGCTTTCTTATTAAAAGAAAATTACAGATAAGAGAAAGTAGCTATTTAAAAATGACACACTTCCCCTTTAAGAAAAATGTCTTACATTTTCAGAAAATATAAATGTCACTGGTTTTCTTGAGATTATCTGGTAAATGGTGCTTAGTCTTTTTTGTTTCATGTAGGTAAGTGCAAGCCCTAGATTGCCCTAGACAAGCGCATCCTTTCTCACATTTCTTTTCCTGTACACAGCATGAAAAACATAATGTATAACCTTGACTCTGTGATTCAGGATTCGAGATCTGCGTGTATGTGCGCATCTGTTACAATGACACACAGCAATGTGCTGTAGCTCAAGTACATAAAAAATAGGCTATATTTGTGGTAGTGTTTTAGTAGTGTTCTGTTCAACCATGTTACCCAAATGATCAAAAAGGGGTCTTCTTTGTTGTACATAGTAAAATATTTTTTAGATTGACCCTTAACACTTAAGTTTTAACATTTTGTGAATATTAAGCTTCTCCTTTTTCCTCTCACTGACTAAAAATGCTTATTTTAGACCCTTTATTTCGAATCCTGTTAATGAAAATGCCTGCTAGAGCTCCAGGAGATTGTGTGAGAAAGGAAAAATAATGTAGAAAAAGCTTAGCTTTAGCTTTAACATACAGCAAGCACAAAGCCTGAGGGGAAGCCAGGTGTTTATTACTAATTAAATGTATATCAGCAATACAAGAATCGTAACAAAGGGAGGCAAAGTATTCAATAGTGATGATGCTGTGTGTGAGAGATTGTGTATGTGTGTTATTTTATAGACCGAACAAAACATCCAATCACACACAAAAATGTGTATAAAATGCCTTAATGGTGTCCTTCAGTAAGAGTCAACTATAAACTGAAGGTAGATAGTCCGTCTCTCCTTTATTTGTCTTTTAAAAAGACTAATAAATCGATCGCCTTGATTGACTGAATCGCACTAGCTAAAAAACATTAGTAATTATACTTAAGAGTATTTCCAGGAGGGGCTTAAAAAGAGATTTCTTATTAAAATTTCATAAAGCAATTTCAGCGTAATATGTTTTTTATAGGATTAGCTCTAAAAAAAGAAACTAATCCTCCATCGATAGCACTCTGTACCTTTTCTCCCTACTTCCAAGTCAGAGAAGAACAGGAAAGGGTTGGAGGGGGTGGGGGGTATGAATGTTCTTCGGTGCCAATTCAAGGCTTATTTTAGAGTCAGTTGAAGAGGGTCTGGATTGAGAGAGTGAATGAAATAAAAGCAGGTTGAGAGAAAGAAAAGCTACATGCAGAACAAGGCCACCTCTCATGCGTGCGGCGTCCTTCACGCAGTTTAAATGGGCTGGCCACTCATCCATACCACACAGAGTGAGGAGCGAGCGAGAGAGAAGGTGAGGTAGCCGCGTTTTTACACAGAAAAAAGGACTGAATTTTTGGTGAAACGCAGGTGACCTCTTCTATAGTGCCACGTTCTTGTTTTTTAACCCTGTCATTTCGAGGAATGTAGTGAGGAGGGAGCAGAAGCAATAAAAGAGAGAGAGAGAGACATTTACTGTATTCGCTCGAGACGAAAAACTATTATACCATATTTACACGATAACGCCTTCGCAAACAATCCATATCATCCTATGATCCACCCAGCATGCCTCACCAGAAACGTCAGCTTCCTCTAAACCACCATCTGATGCACAACGCTTTCAGTTTATCATCTTTAGAAGCTGAACATTTAGGGTTCTGTAATGCTGCCATATCACTTTATGAAATTACATGTGTTGAGGAGCATTTACAGCGGCGTGTGGGGTTTTAATCTATCCCTGAGAGCATAATTATCCCCGCGGTTCTCACTCACTCTTATTTTCTTCGCTAGGTGTTGAGGGCTGCTTCTGACCCGACATATGAAATTCTTTTACAGAATCGCTTTATTCTGATCTCTCAGCAAAAATCTTCAAATGGTCATCTGAAGTAGTATAAATACGTGGCGCGCAAAGGAGAATGAAATGCATCTGAATTGCAGATCGTGGGACTCTGAGGCAGCGATGTTGACAAAAGCTCTGACAGACGCATTGTACACCAGTCATGCTCAAGGAAATGTCCCTGTGAAATTAAAGTAGTTTTTTTGCATTATTTAGGGATATAAAATAAACCGTATGAATAAAATTAAATAAATGAATAAATATACTATGATAAAATAAACTAAAAGTATTGGATATGACTGTGTGATAGTTAATATAATCAGTCCACTTTATGTCTACCGATAAATCTGAATTAAAAAGTTCTTGGCCTTCGCCGTTCATTATTGTTGTTATTCTTATTAAAAATTTACCAGTTTAATTCTGTGGTAATGAAAATATTTCTCCTACTGATCATATAAATATTTGGACTTCATTATAAATATGATATTTTTTTTTTATTTGATTAAATTTAAAAGTAAATTCGAGTTTTGCTACTTTTTAATAAAAATAAATAAATAAATGTTTCGCACAAAATTAAATACAAATAAATATAGGCTATATTTACACACGCTATGCATAAACTCTAAGTCAGAAGTCTTATATTCCCAAACTTCTGAAATGAATCACCTGTGAGAGCATCCGAAATTTTGAACTATTTCTCTTCTGGGAAAATAGCCCAAAATATTGATGACGCAACTTGTTGGCAAGAGCGTACACACATAAAAAATGCTCTCAGATATAATACTTCCAATTGCAACTATTCTGGAAAACTGTGGCTTGACCAGGCCATGACGCAAACTAAAAGCTACTGGCTATTCATATAAAGAACAAACCTGCCAATCTTTCTCACCCTGCCTTCCTCTTTCAATAGGACAAAAATCAACAAAGGAAGAAGAAAAGTGTTCATTATTTCATGCAGTCTTCTACAATATCATTCACACACCGAAGTCAAGTTTAAATATGACTTTTCCAAAATATCAAGGGTAAAACTTCTGTTGGGGGTGCCTCTGCAATCTAAAGCTCCATAGAGCTGAGAAATCAGAGGTGTAGTGGGCTTTGTCAGAAATAAAAAAATGAAATAAATTGATAGCGATATTCAGGTGCTGCTGTTAATGTGTACTTTTGTATTCACTGTGTGGCGTGACACACAGAGGAACTCAACACTCCAACTGCTTAGTGAAGAAAAAGCTAAGTTCAGTCTCACACGTACTGTTCAAAACATACTCTTGAAGATAATACAATATGCCTGAAGACATCCACATCGGGACAGAGTTTTCCTCTAAAATGTGGTTATCGATGTGGGATTTTAGAACTCTTTCAAATAATCCACAAAAAGAGTATTTTGAGAAACCTCAGAGCTCTGTGCTTCAAACACACACACTTTAAACATCTGAAATATGATTGCAGGCACTTTTCCCGCGTGCTCCTGGTTGTCATCATACCCACATTTATATTCACTGCAATCTGCTGAGCCTGTCTAATTAATTTCTAATTCATTTCAAACATGCCGAACATTATATTTGCATTCTGTAATCTGTGTCTTGCACTTTACATAATGACTCACACTATTATTTGTGTTTGAACGGTGCACTTCACATTTGATGCGGCTGCTGTCTTGGACCCGAACTTCCCCTCAGAAATCAATACAATATTGATCAGTTATAGAGTACATCTATCTATCATCTGTCTCGGTCAAACTGGTCCACACAATTCCCACATGCATTAGTTAGTGTGCTCTTCTCTGATATTCTCTCTGTGAGAGTTGCCAGGTCTGACCTTCAAGGAAGTCCAGGGTTAAGCACATGTCATATGGCCTCCTTTTATTCTTAAACCAAGTTACTGTTACAGTCAATACAGTGTGCTCTACATTTGTTCACATTGTGTTTATTACTGTGCGTACCAACGCTACGCTCTTTATACCATAGGCCACCTACACCACCTCTTCATACTGTGGGATGAAAGGACTTCCTCTCTTTTTTTCTCTCTTTCACTCTTTCATATAGATCTTGCGGTTCTACCAAAGAGTATCTTCTCTGACTGCAAGGCATTTCTCTTTTGGTTATCTTTGCTCAAGTGACAGTTAATATTAAATGGCAAACAAACATTACTTCCTGTTTCTGTATTCTGTTGGAGCTAAGCACAGCCATGGGTGAAATGGTTAATAATGCGGTGACACCTACACTGCATGTAAAATGTATGAATGTCATTGCGTTTGAACTAAAATATCACCAAGTGCCATTTGTTCTAAATAATGACAACACTAGAACATTTGTCAAGAAAAGAAAATGTTAAAAAAGAGGTTGTTGTAAATTATGGAGCGATATATATTTTGCGGGCATCAAAAGTTAGAAGAACCTGCCCTTAAATATTCACAGAAGCACCGCATCATGAATTTGTTCTTAAAAGTATAGCTAAAAAAAAAAAAAGAAATGTGCAAAAACCTTAGATATGTCAGTTGTCGAATACGTCAAACCTTTAGATCTATCAAAAAAATGCAAAAAAACATCATGGCCTAAAAATGTTCGTAGGTTTACATATATAACCACTGCACTCGCTGTTATTTTCATCATGTTTAAGTGCGTATATTCAGCAAAGCAGTGCAGAAAGCAGCTTCTGGGATCACGGCACCGCTGATATAAACACAAGCATCGAATCAGGAGGCTGTGATCAGTTCTGGTAGCCGTGTCAGTAAATAAGGTATTATCCAAGCATTAATGGCAAGGAAAGCACCTTACACTCGAGATATGCCACATATGCCACATTTACTACGTTATATTTAATATTTATATGGCTTTTACGTATGCAAAAATAACTTTTTTGCCTGATAAACCACCACTTGTGGGCATAAAAACCTTTCTTTTGCTGTATTTGGGAATTTTTGTGAAATGTATGTTTTCCATTCGGTGGATTTTCAATTTGCAATTTCAGTCTGAATGCTAATGGAAATGTGGCTGCCATATTTTGAGAAATATCTGAATAGATCAATGTTGACCAAAAAAAACTTTCGGTTACCAACATTCTTCAAAAAGTTTTCTTTTGAGTTCTGCAGAAAAAAAAAGAATGACTGGTTTGGAACAACCAATGAAATCCACTGTATGTGTATCTCATAAAAGTTACAGTTCTGTACCGTATTAATTAATGCGTGACACTGAACTGTTTTCTTATTACATTTCTTTACGCAACTCATTGCTATCTACAAGTAAATCATTTGTGCTTTAATCCCTGCTCTGTTATCGACGACATACATTCAATTTACAATGTTTGTCATAACTGGATGCTTCATCCGTTTAATTCAGTTGTGTATTAGAGAGTCTTTCACATTATTACTGTACTTAGCAATAAGAGTAAATAAGGATAGGCTGCGTAGCACGATGATCTATGAGTAAATTAAAGAGCCAGTCTCCGTGGGCCAAAGATAAGAATCGTATTTCCATTAGGTCGATTGCAAAGAGTTCCAATAGCATGAAAAATGTGTTTCACGCACTCTTCCTGCCTCTCTCTCGCTCTGTCTTCCCTGCAGCGTACAGGATCTGGACGCAAAAACTGCATTGTTTCATCATAATGGAGATGTTAAACTCGATGAATATGTTTGTATTATGCGCATGCATTAAATCCACCTCCGTGCCTACGTGGGATAATTAAACTGTGAGGTGCCTGGAACAAAAGCCGGACACAAAAGGACTCAAACTTCTTAATGACTTCAGCCAAAAGCTCTGCGTCTCGGGGTCGCACATGCTCGAATCGATCCATCCCCCTGCTGCTCCCGCGGCGCACCCCTGACCTTGTCCTAAGTTAGTGTAATTAATTAAAATCTGGAGAGGTGTTGACGCTTGATGGATTGTTTCTTCTTGTTTGTTACAACTGCGCCGGTAATCGCAGAGTAGCGTTTCTCCCTGAAGCTCCCTGCCTCATTCCATAATATTTATTGTCACGTCAGCAGTGAAGCCTCTTCAAGAGTCACTTCATTACAGAATATCATTTAAAAAATGAACATTACACACACAAAGCACAAACAAAGAAGGCATTTCAGTATGAAGGTCACTTCACAAGATGTTTAACGGTGGACTGGAGTCATGAGGATGTCGTGTTTTTAACAGCTGTCTCGACTCTCACGATGGCACCCATACGCCACGAAATGATCCAATGCAGTTTTACTTCTTTACTGCTGTTGCCTCTGGTTTGCTTAGTTGGGGACACTTAATTTCGAGTGATTATCGTCGATTTGACTGCACAGATGCAACTAAATTCAACAATTAAACGCCTTTAACTGAAAAGTTCAAGTAAGATATGCTAAAACATTAACTTGCTGTCATACCATCCAAGATAGCTGAGTTGGTTTCTTCATCAGAATAGATTTGGAGGAAGGTAACATCACACCACTTGCTTATCAATGAATCATTTGAAAGCGAATGGGTGCCAGAATGAGAATTCTAAGAACCGATAAAGTAGAAAGATGTGTCCACCATTAAGGCAATTAACTTTGGCTCATTAGAACTGTTTTAAGCCACGCATTTTCAGTTTGTATACAATGCTTGATATGTGCGTATTTCTCTCCTGATTCAGGCAAAACGACTTTTTTCACTTGAGTAGGTAATGTACTTTTACATTTTTTTAAGCCAGAAACAGCATGAAGGTAAAAAGATCCATTTGTACGCAGGTAATGTACTAGTAAATGTCTCAAAATCTGTTCAGATGAAAAAACAAATCTACCCCTTTGATGGCTGAGTAAATTTTCAGCCGGTATTCACTTAAAAGTGACCTATTCCTTTAAGCCCTAACCATCACAGACCTTTACATTGTCAGACTTTCAGAACAAAAGAAAATACGCTTTTTTTAATATCGAAAACCACTTGAAGGGTAAAGTGTAAAATCACCTGGTATAAACACTTACCATCTTTATCTAAAAGTAATAGAAGCATGTTGTAAGACAGCAGCTGACCTTGAAGTAAATGTTAAACATCGGTTACATCCATTATTGTTGGATGTTCAGGGTCTTTCGAATCACAATGGTGCAACAGTCATATTCAGAATCAAGAACACCTACACCCTCACCTCAACTCTCAATCCTATACAAGCATGCATCCAAAAGAGGATTCGCTTATTCATCAACATCTCACTTATGCTGAGCAAAATCACAGAGAACCCACTCCAAAAGCCAATTAACCCGCACATTCATGCAATCAATGACAGCTATACAGATCCTACACCTTGGGCGAGAATGAAATCTGTAATGAAGTCTTACCCGGTCAAACACTCGCTGGCTGTTGTGAGTGTAATAGCCCATTTAACAGAGAATTGGTCCGGCTTAGTGTCAGTAAACTTTGACTTCAATCTCATTGTTCTCACATCATATTTGAACAACACAGTTATTCCACACTGAGTAGTGTGAGGTGGGATTTGGGAGGGATGAGTGAGGTTTAAATCTTTAAAAGAGTTTGATAGTCACCGCACAAAATCAAACACGCCAAGACCCATCTCATTCCAGACATCGTTTTGCAGAATAATGTTGCTGAGAAGGAGAAAGTGAGACAGAGATGAAAAGAGAACAATTATTGGTTGGCTGCCGGCGGAATCGGCAGATGCTCATCATGTCATATCTTGGCAACCATCATTTCATTTCTCAAAACGGCACAATATCATTACCTCTGTCCTCCTCTCTGACGCAAACGCACAAGCGCTGATTTTAAGTAATAGATGTGTTTGTTTAGCGCAGAAGGTCAAGGAGGAAGAGAAAGAGTGGCATTGTCCCGCAGCCGTCATCCTCCTGCCATGACGTGCTGATTGATGAATGGAACACAAATCACTCCATCTGAAAAAAACAAAGACAGCGTGAGAGAGACAGAGACATGCTGTCCACCAAATAAAACCTACAAATCTTACAATTCGTGCATGTAAGATCTTAAAGGCATAGCGCATATTTTTCAACGGACCTCATCATTTTGTTGGACAAAAAGCAATTAATCTCAGTTGTGTTGCAGAAAGAAAGTAGATTTTGACCGGTTTGACATGAGTGTGAGTAAAGGATAACGGAGTATTAATTTTTTGGAGTGAGTTATGTATTTAAATCTATATGTATTATTTATTACTCTCTCTGAAACAATTGTTTCTTGTTAATCCGTTGAGGCATTCTGTCACAAAGCGAACGTTGGGGAACTGCTTTGAGTAGTGTGAGGGTTCATTCGTGGGTTAAAACAAAATTATATATAAAAATATTTGCAAATAAAAAAGGATGGTGATATATTAAAGATTGATTGACCTGTAAATCACGCTTTCCTCTTGTTTTGTCTCTCTGTGGTCCCTAAAAGTAATTTAATAAAACAATTCCAACACAGATCAATATTTGAAGTCCATTTATTTATTTATTTGGTAAGTAGCCATGTAATAGTTGATATAATTACAGCCAGTAGGGCATAGGGCAAATCCTTTAGGGCGGCTGTTCGCCCAGACGGGGTTTATTTAATGACCGTCCGACTGTTTATTATTCATTACAGATTTTCTGCGAATCGCAATCCTTGCTGAATTGCTTTTGAAGAAATATCTCATTATTTCCATCAATGAGTTCCTGTATCTGTGTGTCTCTTAAAACTGTAGCTAATCATCTCCACGCTGCTATAGTTACAGTGTTAATCATAAATGCTTATTTTACAGCTCCTCAAAATTACTTTCGCATTATAGCTTCTTAATTATACACATCTCCTTATAGCCCAGATAATCATCTCCAGCGGCATGACGGGGGGAATATGAGAGGATTCAACAGACCGCTTGGGGGCGCTGTTGTTTGTTGAAATTCATCTGATGTCGAGAAACCGATGCCTGTGGCTTTTCTAACGCGAGGACGATCTTGAATCACAAACGGCAACAGACAAACTTTAACGTCAAGCTACACGCTTCGGGAAAACGGGAGCTTTTACGACATTGCAATCTCTGCTTCCTCTCAAAACCACCGAGAGAGAGGCACCGTCGGTTGTTTAGAACTGTCAGTGAATCGGACCGTAACTCAAATTAGCAGCCTGCGATGTTATAACATGCATTATTCATTAAATCTGCCCTTGAGGTGACAATTAAAACACATAATAACAGGCTACTCGTCTTGTCCCTGAAATCTCTTCTCACACAGACCGGTAGGTGCCCGGGCTTCCGCTAGAGGGCGCATGGCGCACATAGAAAGAGACGAGAGAGGGCTTTCAACTCATTGCGACACGAAGAGAACTTGGTAACCGTGTGACAAGAGCTTAACGCGGCACCCACACACTACCGCGTTAATAACGGAGGAAAGGAAAGGAGAGCGTTCCGAAACGAGAGTTTGTTTCTTGATATCAGACAATCGGTTTAGCCTGTCGCGGGCATACAGGAGTCTCGAGAAAGGGATAAAACGGAAGGAAAGACGGAGAGGGGGAAATCTCGTTACTGATATGAGGCTCGCCGGTAAACAATCGGATGACAAAACCTCATTAGATGCAAACGGACCGGCGCAGAAGCCACGCTGTAAAAAATCGTGCGTTTTCCTTTAAAACGCTGCCTTCTTTGCAGGAAAGGAGGTGATTATGGGATGGCACGTATTTTGTCATTAAATTGTGTAGTTCATGCCAGTGTACCCACCAATTTGAGCTATTAAAATCTATTTGTTAATGCGAAATGTACTGATGATAACCCCGGTGGTATAATGGAGGGCCACGTCGCTCAAAGTGGGCTTGTAAGCAATAATAACCAAGACAAGGCGCAACAGTGTTACAATAACGATAAACCGCGACAGGGTATCACGCATGATGCTTGAATACGGCAACAAACACCAACTATATAAGAAAACGCTAAAGGTAGCTTATAAAAAGTATTTGGCCAACAGTTATAACGAGATCCATACTTTATAGCTTACTTAAAGGCATATAATTTCAAGACATATAGCACTAAATAATATATATTTTACCAACATAAAATATTCTATTGTAATAACACATGCGGCCTATTTTACATTATACTGTATGAGGTGACATCCAGTTAACAAGTTTTTACTGGAGCGTTTTTATCTTTTCCTCACGCAGAAATTACTAGAATTTTTTACAGATTCCTCCACATACACGCGCTCTCGGCATGCGCGCTCGTGAACTGCATACTAAAGAGTACACTTTCCGTGCTTCAGATTCAAAACATTCAAATGTCATCATTAAGAATTTGCTTCTTAAATAAGTACCACGTTCATCACGTTGCTGACTATAGTTAGATATTACGCGCGCGCGCGCTTACGTTTCTTATAATGACAATTGAATTGGAGAGGACTACAAACTGACAGATAAAAACAAGCGTAGAAGGATTTGTGTCCACTGTGAATCGTGTTCCCCAGTGCTAATATTTACCTTGAATGCGACTGTTTGACTTTATAAGACATGTAAATCAATTCTCATTCTCCCGTTTAAAGAGAGCTGGAGTGGGGATGTGAGGGCGCATTGAGGAGGGCGGGACTTTCTGATTGACGTTCACTGGGTCGAATCGGGTGACGCAGCGCTGGCAGTCCGGGCCGTCCATTGGCTGCCAGTGGCAAGAGCTCTGCGCAAAACAACGCACTGATGCTCACTCTCCTTGCAGAACTCGAGAAGAGGGGACCTACGGATTTCTAAGCATCCCGCAGATATTATGGACTATTAGACAACTACATGTAGAAAAGTGTTGCTTTTTTGTGCAGTAGCTCGCCTTCGGGATTTTGTTTTCAGCTGATTTTCACACCCACTACGCAAAAGAGTTTTTGGAAAGATTTTTGCTTCTCAGTAATAAGGATCGGGGCATCTGTACGTTCTGCAATGTCTTGCTGTGACGCACGGACTACTAAATTCTGCTCTCCTTGAGACAGCATTATATCAAATGGCTATAGATCTTGCGCATATGGCGACATGGTTTCCGGCTGACACAGGAGCTTTCTTGTTCGTTTGGGAAGTTGCGCAGCGCATATGTTTTCTTGGACCAAAGCGATGGGTAATTCCTAAGCTGTGACTGGAGAAGAAACGGTGTCAAGACAGAGCGAGGGAATAAAGAGGAGTGCACTTGTTGTTTGGAGATGATTTTGATATTTCTCTTTTTCTCTATCTTGGATGGAGGGTTATCGCAGCTGCACTTCTCGGTACCGGAGGAGCAGGAGCGCGGGACGGTTGTGGGAAATATCGCCGAAGATCTGGGGCTGGACATCACCAAACTTTCCGCGCGGCGTTTCCAGACCGTGCCTAGCTCGCGCACGCCGTACCTGGAGGTCAACTTGGAGAACGGAGCGCTGGTGGTGAACGAGCGCATCGATAGAGAGGAGATATGTCGTCAGACCGTCCCGTGCCTCCTGCACCTCGAAGTGTTTTTGGAGAACCCACTCGAGCTGTTCCGCGTCGAGATCGAGGTAATGGATATTAACGACAATCCGCCGAGTTTCCCAGAGACGGACATCACCGTGGAGATCACCGAGAGCGCCACACCGGGCACCCGCTTCCCTGTGGAGAACGCCTTCGACCCTGACGTGGGGACTAATGCCTTGAGCACATACGCCATCACCACTAACAACTACTTTTATTTGGACGTACAGACGCAAGGCGACGGCAACCGCTTCGCGGAGCTCGTCCTGGATAAACCCCTGGACCGAGAGCAGCAGGCGGTGCACAGGTACGTGCTCACCGCCGTGGACGGAGGGCAGCCGCAGAAGACCGGCACCGCGCTGCTAGTGGTGAAAGTGCTGGACTCCAACGACAACGCGCCCACGTTCGATCAATCCGTTTACTCTGTGAGCTTGCGCGAGAACTCCCCAGTTGGCACGCTCGTTATTCAGCTCAACGCCACTGATATGGACGAGGGCCAGAACGGAGAGATTGTTTACTCTCTAAGTAGTCACAATCCGCCGCGCATTCGGGATCTGTTTAACATCGACTCGCGCACCGGGAGGATTGAAGTGACCGGTGAGGTGGATTACGAGGAGAGCAGCACGCACCAGATCTACGTGCAGGCTAAAGACATGGGACCGAACGCCGTGCCCGCGCACTGCAAAGTTCTGGTCAAACTCATCGACGTGAACGACAACACGCCGGAGATTAGTTTCAGCACGGTCACGGAGTCGGTAAGTGAGCAGGCTGTCCCGGGTACGGTGATCGCTCTGCTGAGCGTCACGGACCGAGACTCCGGCGAGAACGGACAGATGACCTGCGAGCTGCACGGCGAGGTTCCGTTCAAACTCAAGTCGTCTTTCAAAAACTATTACACGATCGTCACGGACGGTCCGCTGGACCGCGAGAAAGCGGAGTCTTACACGCTCACGGTGGTCGCCAAAGACAAGGGGGTGCCGTCTCTCTCCACAAGCAAGTCCATCAAAGTGCACGTCTCGGACGAAAACGACAACGCGCCGAGATTCATGCAGTCGGTTTACGACGTGTACGTGACGGAGAACAACGTCCCGGGCGCTTACATTTACGCGGTGAGCGCAGTGGACCCTGATGTTGGACAGAACGCCTATGTCACTTACTCCATATTGGAGTGCGAAATACAGGGTATGTCCATCTTAACCTACGTGTCAATCAACTCTGAGAACGGCTACTTGTACGCGCTGCGTTCTTTTGATTACGAGCAAATAAAAGAGTTCAGCTTTATGGTGCATGCCAAAGACTCCGGCGCGCCCGAGTTAACGGCCAACGCCACCGTTAATGTCATCATAGTGGACCAGAACGACAACGCCCCCTCTATAATCGCGCCTCTGGGCAAAAACGGCACAGCGAGGGAACATCTGCCCCGCTCAGCCGAGCCGGGATACCTGGTGACCCGTATTGTGGCCACGGATGCGGATGACGGTGAGAACGCGCGCCTGTCGTACAGCATCCTCCGAGGAAACGAGCTCGGGATGTTCCGGATGGACTGGAGAACCGGTGAGCTACGTACCGCGCGCCGGGTGTCCAGCAAACGGGACCCTCCGCATCCGTACGACCTGTTGATCGAGGTGCGCGACCACGGGCAGCCGCCGCTCTCGTCCTCTGCGAGCATCAACGTAGTGCTTGTGGACAGCATAGTGGAGGGCCGGAGCGGCGACCGGGGGTCGGTCAAGTCCAAAGAGGGCTCGCTGGACCTCACGCTCATCCTGATCATCGCGCTCGGCTCCGTCTCCTTCATCTTCCTCCTCGCAATGATCGTGCTGGCGGTGCGATGTCAGAAGGACAAGAAACTAAACATCTACACGTGCATGGCCGGAGACTCGTGCTGTCAGTGCTGCAGTCGCCAAGCGCGCGGGCGCAAGAAGAAGCTCAGCAAATCGGACATCATGCTCGTCCAGAGCACCAACGTGGCCAGTACAGCACAGGTGCCGGTGGAGGAGTCAGGTAGCTTTGGCTCGCACCACCAGAACCAGAACTACTGCTACCAGGTGTGCCTGACTCCGGAATCTGCCAAAACCGACCTGATGTTCCTTAAACCTTGCAGCCCATCCCGGAGCACAGACACTGAGCACAACCCGTGCGGGGCAATCGTTACCGGATACGCGGATCAGCAGCCAGATATAATCTCAAATGGGAGCATTTTATCCAGCGAGGTGAAAATCTATTTTATTACCTATCCGGGCAACGCTTTTTTAATCCAGTATGAAATGCTTCATTAGCGAGCAACTGCCATATTTACATTAGCATATTAAAATCTTAGACTGTGCAAATATATATATATGTGTGTGCATATATATGTGCATATATATATATATATATATATATATATATATATATATATATATATATATATATATATATATATATACACATATATATATATGTGTATATATATATATATATATATATATATATATATATATATATATGTGTGTATATATATATATATATATATATATATATATATATATATGTATGTATATATATACTTTCAGTGTTTAGTTTCAGTGTAAAAAGTTTTAAATGAAATCAATAACTCGGTGTCAAAACTGAAAAACTGATTAAAAATCACAAATTCGTGTGAGAAGTTCAGTAGACAGAAACATCTTTCTCTACATACCCTATAAAAGGCTATTCACTGGTGATCTTTCGGCTTCCTGTGTTTGTAATGTCAGATTGTAATCATCTGCTTGCTTATGACTCACATAGTGCTTTTAAAGGTAGCTTGGGGCTGTAGTGCTATTTTCAGGCGCTTTAATTACACTACAGCACTTCAGGGTCAGTTACATAGAAGGATGTAACCACATATTCAAGATTGGATGGAAACCAAATGTAAACATTTCAGACTCCATCAATAAAATTCCTTTATCGATTGACCGATAATAGGGATATACGGGGGATGTGAATGTTGAGGGTGGTTACAAGCTGGTATAACATTTCTGCTCTGATACTAGCATTTTCCTTTTTGCCTCAGAGACAAGTTGTGTTATTTTAAGTGAGCCCCCCTATCCGACAAGGTCTACCTTACTATCCCCTGGCGCTCTCTGAAAGGGTGTAGCCCTGGAGTCAAGTCTGAGGAGGGAGGGGGGAGTGAATTGGATGAGGGTTTAAGTATGCTAAGCACACAGTCGCTGGGTATCAGTGGAACAAAGGCGGTTCTATGGCTGAGGTGCTCTAGTGCATGGACAGAGCAGAACAGAGGCCTGACCAGTGTTTTAATCACAAATGCAGAATATCAAATAAACTTGCTCACCACCATCATTATTATTATTACTATTTATTATTGTTTTGGCTGTCTTTTAGACCAAGCACCAGAGAACCGAACTCAGCTACCTGGTGGATAGGCCCCGTCGTGTTAACAGGTGAGATTACTGATCAAATACAATATGCAAACACGCACTGCATTTCCATAGACTTTCCATAATTATTTTTATACTGTATACTGTACAGACTTTATATTATATCCTAAACCTAACCCTCACAGAAAATCTCTTTTACATAAAAAAACAACAACAAAATAGGTTTTATTATATACTTATTTAGAAACCATTTATTAATTAATCTTTTTTACCAATTGTTTACATTAGCTTTATAGTGTTTTTATTAATTGATATATTTTTTAGATTTAGTTAACTTCTGGGTACAAACTAAGAAAGTGCACACATTTACAGTATGGGAACATTCCATAGATACTATGACCTAAAGCCAGAAACCTTTCTGTATTTTTACTTTGTCTATTTATACATACCATTATTTATTATTTATTTTTTTTTTTTTACAAATGAGGGCATCCCTAAAGGGAGCTTTTGTCAGATTTAGCTCATTTCTTGGTACAAAATGGTCCCCAAAATATGGTTAAACAGAATAAGCTTCACACTGAGACAAAGAAAGAGCAGTATAAAAGATGTGCCAAAAGTACAATATCTGACTCAGCGTTGCAGGTTTCATCATAACGTTTGATGCTACACAGCACGAGTCTGAAACAGAACTTGATATTAAATTTAATCAGCAATCTAAACTGTGCCAAAAGTGTTAAATAACCAAAACAATCAATACTTCTAATGGGAAAGAGTAGTACAAAGCTCCAATTACCAAATGACTACTAAACCATAAAAATTCCCTTATAGTTCAGCATTTCAAGAGGCAGATATCGTCAGCTCTAAAGACAGCGGACACGGAGATAGCGAGCAGGGAGACAGCGACCATGACGCCACCAACCGGGGCCATACAGCAGGTGAGTTGATTACGAGTTTCTCACCTACTGTCGACCTCGCGCTAGACTTGAAAGAAGCGCAGAGGAGTGAAAGGCCCCTGGGGAATGAACGGAGAGGAGAAACACAGGCAGCGATAGACATTGGGAAATTGTTCGCATCTTGGCTTTGAAAGCAACGCGACAAGCCTTCAACCGATTCCAGCAGTGGATCAATATAGGGACTGCGTGGAAATTATACATCTGTCAACAGAGCTAAACAGATTTCAGTCAATGCCGCGAAGGAGTCTGGCTTGTCTGATGGACAGGCTTTCTGAAGCATTTAATGAGTATTTGAAAGCTTCCACTGTAACGAATCCAAACAGCTGCCCACCACCCCACCTACACCCCACCCAAATACAATTATTTTTCCATTCATATTAAATGGCAATAACGTTTGAGTCAAGCAAGACGAAATGGCAATCGCTCATTGAAGACGAATTAGATTTTATTTTGTTTATTCTTTATTTATTTATATTCAATTTGATGAGCTTTTTTGACTTTCAAGTTCTATATTTCATTGCTGCTCGTTTATTGATCAAGGTGGAGCCTTGCAGCTTCGACTGGATAAGGCTTTGACCTTTTTCTCCAAAGAATCGTGACATTCAGCCTTCGGTTTGGCAAACAGTTAGATGATGGGTTGCCAGATATTACGTATGCACCACGCACAATGGAATACAAATTCTTGGAAAGAGCAAGGATTCAGAGTTTAGGTAACTACGGTATGAGAAAACTTCAAAAGGCCTTACTGGGGGTGGGGAAATAAAATCGCAGAAGGAGAAAAGCAGAAAGGGCGAAAGGCAGAGGAACTGGGATTTTTTGAAAACTTATTAGAGCATCAAAGAGGTAAAATGAGAAGATGTGTGTGTCCTTTCCTTGCCTGCTCTCCTCTGGGTGTGTGTTGGCAAGCTCGCAGTTTCTGCACTCCCGTTTCAGTGCCTGTCTCCGCATAGCCAATTATCACAGCAAGGTTAAGATGAAGGCCTGGGACACTGACAGGGGTAGAACCACTGCATTAACAACCACTTACATTCACACACACACTCGCTATCTCCTTCACACATCCCTACCTCAACTCCTTTTGTTCTTACAGCATCGGTTTGGAGATATCAGACTAAATTAAGAAAATCCCAGCCAAAGGATAGAAGATAAAGAAGTATTTGAACCCTCATGTTGTGTAATGCACTCTACAGCTATTATAGAGATCCCAGTGATGAAAACTATATAAAAGAAGAGGTAACAATTTGCTAGCATTAACTTCGTCAGAATATTTTGACTTTTCAAAACGCGTCTAAATTATAATAAAAGGTGTATGTACTGATGTCAGTATTTTGACATTTTAAAGAAACGTTCCAAAATAGTTGGAATTTTCTTTATCATTTTTTATAAGGTTAGAAAGGCTTGCTTTTTTAAAGTAATGCATATCTGTCGAGCTATTTAAATGGCCTCGGGCTCTTTCAGATGTGCACATGAGGGTCAGGCTAAAAGAGCTGGGGTCAGAGAAAGGCCATTTTCCATGATTCAGACTGTTACATCTGCATTTGTTTGCAAAGAGACAGAGGCGTGACAAATTGCACAATTAGATTAACACGAGTGAGCGATAGATTGATGATTATCTATAAATGAGGGATGTGTGGTGATGACGTTAATCAAATCACTCCTGTCGCTGTAATTTAATGCTATCAGATCCCAATCAGGCAACTCCATTTGCTCTGCACACATACACACACACACACACACATGCATACAGTTGATAGCTATAGTAAAAGCTAATGCTGGGGGAATAAATTAGAAACTGTAGCTACAAGCTATTCATAATTTTAAGAGGTTTAACTAGTCAAGCTACCCTCTGGAAAAGTAGCCAGCTACAGTACAAGCTATTTACAAAAGGTAAATAAATGTCAAGGTATTATCAGTGCGCAATATCGTGTTAAATGTATATCAGACGATACAATTTACTTATCAATTTATACAATTAAGAACTCAAAGCACAATTGAAATACAAAACAGCATACATTATTTTCTTCTACAGTCGAAAATGTTTTGCTACACAAAATAGAAAATGCCATGCAACAACTCAAATCAGTGAGTATCTTTAAATGATTAATTTATCCATCTAAACAGCTGTTTGTTCTTTGGATTATTGCTTCAGCTCCCTCAGTATGAAGTTGTGCATCCAACACAATGTGACAAAAGCAGTCATGCAGCGTTTTGTCACACTACACTACCAAAAAAGATGTATAATTAAAGAACTGAAAAATTACTGAAAAATCGACCGGTGGGGAAAAAAAACGGCGAAAGCGACGGCAGTGTAGGTTATTCCAATAGCTAGAAGCTGGTTTTGAATGAAAACCCACCCTGATTGTTCCTCAAAACAGATTTACCAAAGTTTCCTCCCAACACTATAGCAAAAACTCCCGTCCTCAGCATGTGAGCTCAGGTCTTTGGTCAGCCTGACGACAGGTGTTCTGAAGGGAAATTCTGCTCATCAGGGCTTTGGCAGTGTTTTTCCTTTTCGTTCTGATACTTTTGCACACCATTGATAAAAGATGTGATGAGGTCTCAAGAAGAGAAAATGCAAGAGAAGCGGAAAGAGACGAAAATAACACGCACACAGTGGGATGCGGAGCACTTCCTGATGGAGAACAGCTTAGTTAGTCAGTGTGTTTGTACTCAACGCAGCACCTCTTTTTTTCTAGATATCTGCAGCCCTAGAGTCCAGCATCTAGTCAGATCATTAATGTTTTCAATAAAGCTCTCAGCTGCACCGAGGATATCTAATATCTGATCGAATACAGGTCTGCAATTATAGGATTTCATGGGCAATTATGTAGATATTTTTATTTCTTTATTTATTTATTGGCCATGAAGTGCAGGTGTTAATCTATAGCGTACAACCCGCTACACTAGTCTTTGCGAGGATGTATTATATTGCAGAATAATGGAATGAAC
Organism: Puntigrus tetrazona; assembly: GCF_018831695.1. Taxonomy (NCBI): domain Eukaryota; kingdom Metazoa; phylum Chordata; class Actinopteri; order Cypriniformes; family Cyprinidae; genus Puntigrus; species Puntigrus tetrazona. Next base: position 7,974,721 of record NC_056699.1, read on the forward strand.
CGTGCAAATGCAGTTTACTGAAGCATATCGCTGTTAGATTTTAAACACAATTATTCTGACAGCTCAAATTTCTCTTGACAGCTAAAAAAAAATCATAAAATCCTTGAGGTGCACCACTCGCAATGCATAATGGATGCTGCATTGTCATGTTCTTTTTATCCAAAGAGCACTAATGCTGAACTATTTCAGCATTTAACTCAGATTGAATCCTTTAATGACTACATTCAAACTTTGTTTTTTGTAGATCATTTCAACCTTAAACCTCATTCGAATAGGGCTTATTTTCCCAGAGGATGGTCATTTTGTGTTTCACAGACATACTTTGTGATTTTAAATTGAAAATGTTTGTTTTGCTTCCACAACCACTGCCGTTAACTCAGGGTCCTCTGAGAAATCTAATTCAGTTTGTATAAAGGCATCTGTAACTGTGGTATATTACTTTTTCCAGAACTTTTTTTTACCACCATTAATGATTTAGATTCATAATTCTATCATAAATATGCTTTTAATGGGTTGTAAATTGGAATAAAAAAAATCTCAATCATGTCCAAATGAATGCATGAAATCCAAGAAGTTGTGGGTAAATAATTGTAACAGCATTCAAAACCTAAAAATCTCTTCCAATTTATTGCTTCAATTCTGCCAGTATCATCCATCACTAAATTTGGATTCTGTCCTGCTAGCCATGACTCAAATCTACATCAGGATATTTTACCACTAAGTTATGCTAAATTCATAAAAAAAACTATTATTTTGCTGTCACTAGCTTTTCCTTCAGAACCTGCCAATCTTGTAGTCACAAAGCCTACAAAAGCAGATGAAACGATATAAGGTCCTACATGTTCTACACACGAGTCTCTGCATGTGACTTTGATATCAATGTGAACGTCATGCTGTGAGTTTCTGTCCGCTCTCTGGGTGGGGATATTTAGGGACCTCTGTTCTAATTACATTGAGTTTAATTGTATGCAGTAAGGTTTATCTGTGTACTTAATATTGATGATGTCACAAAGGATCCAAGGATCCCTGCTTTTAAAGAGATTTGCACTTCTGTGTATATCCACATATCTCTGTCCGCATATATCACCCTGATATAATGGTGAAATAACAAAGTGGACAGGTTGTGGAAGTGATCTATGGATTTCACAACACATCTGAGCAGGGATGTGAGCTGAATGCGGCTTCAGATGTTGCGTCTGTAAGATTAGAAGTACTGAGGTGCGCGAAGGAAAGAAGAATCACATAAGAAATCTCTTTAACTTTGCTTATCCCTGACAGCAATGATACAGAGAGCAAATGGAGACTTTTGCTTAAGCTTCTCAGATCTCTCCTGAGAAAAATACGCTAGTAATCTCACATATGCCTCCTCCAGAATTTCATAAGAGATCTCAGTGATGTCAAAAACTGTACTAAGACACTAAAGCTATATATATATATATATATATATATATATATATATATATATATATATATATATATATATATATATATATATAACTTCAAGGTGAACTGAAGTGATTTTATAGCAAATTTGATAAATGTTTTGATACTTTAAAAAAGAGCAACTTATAAGCAACGAAAGAGTAGGGTTGGTGCATCATGTCCTACTTTTAGTGTAAGCTTATTCCTGGAGAGTAAATAACTTGATATACATGATCCAGAAGGCCTCATCGCCAATTATCTTTCGTTTTCTGTGCTGTCCAGAAAATGAAAGAGCCGTTGCAAACAAGCTGATTACTTTGTGCACAACATAACCAGACACTTTGATCACTAAATAATACTTCATCATCTATTGAACTTCCCTATAGCAATACTAATAAGCACCGTACTGTGGGTCAGAGTAACACTTTATGCGTATATCTGCAGGTCCCAAAGCCACTCTAATAACATGCTTCCTGGTCACCTATGCAAATCATTACAACAGTTCTGCACTAATAAATCATTATTCTCTTGTGGGTTCATTTAGGTATCAATACACACACACACACACACACTCATAGTATGGTCAGCCTTATCAGAAGGGCAGATTTGTCCTTTGATCTCATTCGGAAGGGCTTCTGTCACAAGGAATTAGAGATTAGAGATTGGCCTGACATGCATCCACCCCCTCCCCCTTCTCCTCTGTCGGCCTTTGTCTTTACCTTTCTATCAAATTTCCCATATCATCCTACAGACTCTTTCATCATCACCTCTTTTTTTTGAATTCCCTTTAAATTTCCTCTTTTAAATCGGTCTGTCTCATTGTACCTGTTTGAATCTGACCTTGGTGCATCACTGTATCTCCTCCTACCTCTTCACTCTTATATGGGTTGTTCCTTTTGTGGCACTCTATAACTTAAATATATAAAACTATATAAAACTATATATATATATATATATATATATATATATATATATATATATATATATATATATATATATATATATATATATATATAGAAGACATACATTCTGGTCAGAATCAAAGAAGCAGGATTGACAGTCAACCCTATGTGCAAGGGATTAAGAATGAATTCATCTTTTAAAATGATTTACATTATTACAATGATTTCTGCATTTTAATAAAACAAGTATATTTTAAACTTAAATAAGCTGATTAAATGCCACAGAATTCATTGCTAATACTTAAAGATGTTTGTGCTCCTGCTTTTCTACCAAAATGATTTCAGTTTCTGGAAGACGATATTATCAATGATCAGGCTCTTTGCAATGGACTTTATAAACAATTGCATCCACATTTAGCCTCAATAGCCACCAGAACGTCCAGAGCAATAAATAATATAAAAAGAAAAATCTAAGAAAAAAGGTTACACTTTATTTTAAGGTTTGCTTGTTACAATGTAATTATACATTTAAGTACAGAGTAATAAAAATACACATACTTGCTATATGGTTAGGATTGCATGAACTTGCATGAAATTCTGCATATTTTATTGTTATTATAATAGTAAGTGCATGTAACGTGTAACAAAGACAACTAAAAAATAAGCACAGAATTACATATTGATAAAGCTGCTGGATCTCATTCCTAAAATGGTGTGTTAAATATATATAATATCACATTTAAAAAGTCATTTAGTGTATTTTATCAAAACAAGCAGCAGGATAGAAAGTGATATTGTGAACTATAAAATAATTGACAAGTGATTACCAGTTAAAACATGTGTCTTATTAGGCATACAGAGCACCTAATGACATAGTAATACCTCATTTAATTGTGATATTATGATAAAAGAGCTAATATGATTTCTATCATTAATAAAAAATTAGGAGTTTAATATTTCATGTAATATATTAAGACAGGGCTTGCAGGTGCTGAATAATAGATCATACCATACCATATTATGCTGCTCACCTTGACTGTGATTTTGCAGAGTATGCTCCAGGATCATGTTTTGTTGGTCCTGGAACTAGAGTTCTGTCAAATAAACATACTCCAAACCCATCAATGGGTGCTTGAAATTTTGTATGCAGCAAACCAAACTAAAGGGAAGGCTGGCTGAGCAGATAGACCAGTGTTGGACTGTTTTCAGGAAGAAAAATAATGTTAAAAGCAAAATGTTTCTGACTGCATGTAAATACGGCGCGTCTGTTCACAATTATAGAGAACATTTAGATGCATCGTTTAATAAAAAAAAGTGCACGTGAGGTATAAATGCTGTGACGTGCACATGCATCTGTGATGGTTAATGGCAGGTCGAATGCGTCAATATAAACCAGGCTTAACTCTGATCCCTACTTCTGCCTTTTCTCCTTGTTTAAGTTTCCAAATCCCTAACTTTTGTTTTGAAGCTTAGCACAGAGTTCTCTTCCTAGTCGGTTGATTGGCACCCACACTTAAGATATCTAATTATTAACTACCCAAACAATTAGAGGGAAAAATGGCAACATACAGTGGACTCAAACCTGCATCTCCCTCATGAGCACCTAACTCAGTGTTTCAAAGCCAACATGAAAAAAGTATATCACAAGGTGGGAATTTTGATGTGAACTGTATGAAAAATGTATGATTTTTTAGAGAAAAAAAAAATACAACATTCAGTTATCTTTTAAACAAACAATATTCGGACAAGCAGACAAAAAAGTACAATTAAAAGTTTAACAAATTTAGATGAATTAGCCATCAATTTACCAAAATGCAAATTCAAATTGCTGTACAAACATTTATGATATTATTTTTTAAATAAAAAGTAGGAAGCATGAAGGTTGACCCCATTTATTATTATATATGATTCAGATGTAAGCAAAACATAGAAATGAGAGTGTATGAATCCATATAAATTAGCCATTAATTCATCAAAACATAAATATTTATGAATATGAGTCCACCTCTATTAATAATTGTAACTGAGATTGTAACCAAAATGAGAGTGTATAGTACATAAGTAGTGAACAAAATACTGTACTATATATATATATATATATATATATATATATATATATATATATATATATATATATATATATATATATTTTTTTCTGAAGTAAGCATGAAGGTCCACCTCAATTAATAATTGCAACGTAATTATTTATGCACTCTTATACAAAAATGTAAACATTTTAGAATAAAGTTAGCACAAAGGTTCACTCCTAAACATAAGCAGATTGTCCAAAATATAAATAGTTAGTAATTATTGTATAAAAATATACTTTAGGTTAGAAATAATGTCACCGAGACTGTACAAATGAATACAAATTAGACACAAATTTAAATAGTTATAAATTGCTATGAAATTCTGATGTCAAGCACATAACCACTAAGCCTTAACTGCAGTTTTTTTTACTAATATGATCATCCTTTCCGTCCAAATTCTGAATTGGTCTGTATCCCTGCATCACTGAACTCATGCTGGGGTTGAATCCAGAGGCCTTTATTAGAGTTCAGTGTGACGCCACGCTGCTCTCTGCCCCTCTCTTTCATTTATTTCCCTTTCAAGCTCCCCTCTCGTTCTCTTCCTCTGAAACCGGCTAATTATCATGCTCTGTGTAGTCATTAGTCAGAAAGCAAGAGCGTGTATGTGTGAGCCTGTGTGTTTGGAGGACTGTTTCTCCCAGCGTTGTTAGTTTTGGTTGCGTTGCCTAGTGTTTGTACGACGGACTTGAGAGACCGGCGGATGAGACACGGTGAAATTAACAGCATGAAAAGAGCATGAAAACATCACAGCAGATTCGTTTAATATCGGTTGGTGGGAGGGACAGGGAGAGGCAGAGAGGCAGAAACAAAGGACTGGAGAGTTCACTGCTTTGTGTATATAACTATCCGTCTTTCAGTGGGCCGCCTTCCAGTCAATTACCGTGCTTTGCTGAAGCCTGACAATGACTGCAGTTGATTATAAAACGAGTAAAAAGCTCGCAATCTGTCTGGTTAAATAATCATCTCCATTCAAATATGAATAATTTCAGACTCCGCGCTCTGGATAATTCATAGTAATTTTGCCATTGTGTTACTGTTGACATCGGATTGTTACGCCGAAGAGCAGCAGATAAAGTGAAAGCAGAAGATCTCGGTGTGAGGAAGCTTGTAGCCTCCATAAAACAACTTTTTTGCTAAATAGATACATTTTTTGCATAATGTGGACAGAGGGACGTTGACGCTGAATTATGCATGTCTTTTTGTGCTTTTGTAGAACAGATATTATGAAATTTTACAAAAAAACCCCTGGCATGTTGCTACTGAGTTGAGATGTTTTGCTTCCGTGCTTAGAGATCATAATCGCCATATGATATGACTCAAATCTTTGCTTAAAAGTAAAAATGAGGGATTTCGGTTTTCGCCGTTTTACAGTCCAACAATTGTGCTTCTAATTGTTTAAAAAATGACTTTGATAATACAGAAAAATAATCCCAAAATCCTTAAGATTAAAGGGAATGTTCACCTAAAAATAAAATTCTGTAATAATTTACTCACCTAAATGGTATTTAGATTTTGTGACTTACAATTTCCTTCTTATATTTTTGTTAATTTCATGGACTGTTTCCTTTCAATCTACTGAAAAAATAAAGCCATACAGGTTTGGAACGACGTTTACATGAGTACATAACGACAGAAATTGAATTCAGTTTCCAACAATGCTACAAAAATTCATTCCCTTTATGAACTATGCTTTTATATATAGTAAAGATAATATCACCATTGGTTCTACATTGTCTTTGACTAACATTTCCTCTCGTCTTTCCTTTCCTTCCATCTCCTCACAGGAGCTGATCTTTTCTCCAACTGCACTGAAGAGTGCAAGGCTCTGGGTCACTCCGACCGTTGCTGGATGCCCTCCTTCATGCCTGGCGACAGTCGCCAGGGCGCCGATTACCGTAGCAACCTGCACGTCCCAGGAATGGACGCGGTGCCGGACACTGAGGTACAGGAGAGCGTGGTTCCGGGCGATGGTTGCAATCGGGCCGATGATAGATCATTCTCCACGTTCGGCAAAGACAAGTCACACCACGGCACGCTCACACGCCACGAGCTACACACACTTTTACCAAGCGCCAGAGCGCCTTACAAACCCAACTATCTGTGTGAGTACTCACTCAAAATGTACGATTTCTGAACCCCCCCACTCCCCCCCCAGATCTGATCCACTGCCATCATCTCTCTTCCAAATCTAACCCATGGCTCTGTTTGTATAGAACTATTTATATTTCTAAAAAATATATATATATATATATGTAACCCCATTTCTCAAAACACCCTTTCTTGACCTATTCTCTCACTTTCCAATTTGTTTTCCCCTCTCCTTTAAAAGCAAAATGACAAAAACCAAAACAGTAACTGTATAATATATGGACATATCAATAAAGGACTTTTTTTTGAGTGAAAGTGTTGTGTCCAACATTTTGTCCTCTCCCTGCCCTCCAAATTCTCCCCAAAGCATCAGAAGACACTGGTGAAAAACCATCCTATTACAAATTTGGCTCATGAATGCTGAATTTGCAACTAATTTCTCATCCAAACCTACATTACACATACTTTGTGCTGTGACTTTTCCTTAAGCTGAAATCTACCTTCATCATAATCATGTAAGACACATGATTTGTCTATACAACATGCCTATATCTCATCACACGGCTGCACCTTGCCATCATGCGGCACGTTTATGCCATATAAATGCAAATGCATGGCAGTAGTTGTTTTCCAGCGTTCATTTACACCTTATAAAATGCCACATTATCTACCTGTTTTTCATCCATGTCTGTTCTGATTACCATATGTCACAGCTCTACAGTAATCACACTTGTGACAGTCATAGCACCCATGCCTCCTCGCCTCTGATTATAGCATGCAAACTGTGGTGGTGTACTCTCGCAGCCGCTGACACATGCAGAACTTTGTTACTGTATGTCTTTTAACGCAGTATTATTACTAAGGTACTAAAGCGGTGAGAAGCGTACACGGTGTGCTGCCCTGTGGGAGGAGAATAAGTGCGCATGTGCATGCGTTTGTATTCTTCCAGACATATGGATATGACAAACCTTATATCCACAAGCCCTGTCTCTAGGCTATTTGCATAACTGAATTATTATCATTTTTGGGTTACACTCTCACAAGAAAATGTCACAGTACTGGCATTTATCAGCAAACCACCGACATGTCACTCTGGAAATTATTATTATTATTTTTATGGTGTTTAAAGGGTTCTTTAAAGCCTTGATTTGTTTTTGATGTCAGGCATTGCTTTTCGTATTATTTGATCATATTTTATGAATATATAAATTTATTAATAAAAAATCTTAAGATGTATTTAATTTTTTTATCTTAGATACAATTTTAAATTATAGTAAATTTGATCATAATTACATTAAAATGTCATTAAACTTAGATCCCCTCTAACTTGTTACAATAACTTTTCATTAATCTCTTTTTCTGATACATTACTTCCAAATACCGGATTCAGTCTTTTTAATTAACTTGTTTCCTTTCAATTACCTTGTGCATATCAGTTTTTGAGTGAATACTGCCAAAATTAACCACAAATATATATGTATTTTCTTTCAAAAACATGATAAACTCAGATCAATGAGGCCTAGGATCAATCAGTTCCAAAAATAAACAGAAACAAAGAACACAAGTTGTCAAAAAAAAAAAAAAAAAAACAAGAATCCAAGATTTGGTGCACTGCAAAAAATGCTTTTCTATCTTAGATTTTTAGTCTTGTTTTCAGACCAAATATCTAAAATTTTAAATCAAGAAAGGCTCGACAAATAAAAATGATGGTCTTGTTTTCAAAAAAAAAAAAAAAGTCAAAATTAAGTACGTTTTTGCTTGAAACAAATATGATTATTTTATATGGCAGATTATTTTGTTGTTCAAAGTAACTAATTTAATTTTATCTTGTTTTTATTTTTTTGTTTCTTAAAACAAGACAATAATTTTTACTTCTTCATCTTTATGAAATCCTTCTTTATTTAAGTTTTTTTTTTTTTTTTTTTTGCATTTTGAATATATAGCAATTGAAAAAAACCTGGACAATTTTGACTACCTACACTAAATCAAATGAAGCAGATACAATGCATTTTATGTGATTGGACTGAAAAATCACACAAAAGGACATTTATGCAATCGTCTGAATTATGAGTGATGATTTTGTGGTGCATGGATAAATGCAGCTGCATCGAAGCTTTTCCTTGTGAGATCGGACTCAGTTTGGGAAAAAGGCTGTTTGGACTGGTAAGAATCTGATTTTAACCAATCATGTGTTCTCCTGTTCTTTGCCTTTATAGCACGCAAAAGGATTTCCTAGCACCTTCCGCGTGGACATTCCTGAAAAAGCGTGAGTTTGCACAGTAACGCGACCGGCCAAAAGCATCAAGGTTTTTTTTTTTTTTTTTTTTTCCCTTCATTTCTTTTCTTTTTTTTATTGAACTCAATCACGGACGATCTGGTCGTTCCCAGCTCTGTCGGACGTCTGAAACAGATTAAATCGGATGCGATCCGATGACGTAAGGACCCTGAGAATTCTCAGCAGGACTGAGAAACCTCGCCAAATCTCCTCCGAAAAACTGGATGAGAAGAGGGAAGAACAGAGGGAGAGTTTAAAAAGAGGATTAGGAGTGATGGAGAGACAATAGGAGAAAAATGGACAATGGACACGGTGTGTTTCCTCACTCTCTCCGCTCTATGATCAATGTGTCTCTGTTTACAGTCCACTGTAAACTATACCAACTATCTGAGCCCTTTACCCGTTTCGACACGCACACACACACACACACACACACGCATACACACTGTACAAACGTACTGTACAAAGAGCAGCCCAAACTATGTGCATTATAAACTCAACTATCCGTTTTAGACTTGACTGTTTTCTATAGTCGTTTTTTTTTTCTTCTTAATCAGTGTGGTCAAGTGTTCTTCTGAAGTTACTATCTTTAGAAAAAGCGTGGATGCGGGGGACAAAAAAATGGAAAAAGTAAAAAAAAAAAACTAAAATAGATGATTCTGTCCTCTCATTGGCCTATGGATACTTCATCTGACATTGTGGTTATCTTCACGTGTGCAAGTGTGTACTGTTCTCTTTTAAAGCTTCAAATAACTATAAACCTATATATATATATATATATATAGAAACCTATATATATATATATATATATATATATATATATATATATATATATATATATATATATAAATATACTTTTTTTTCTGAACCTGTGTAGCCCATTGGATAGTTTCCTAAACACCATATTGCCATAAACCAATACAAAGTGCTGAAAAGACTTGCATTAAAATTGGGGCTTCGAATTGTGTGGCCTCTCTGTCTATAAGTGCAGAAGTATTTTATGCTGTAGTCATCTGATATAATTTTTGATCAAACGCACACAAATTACATACAATATATAGGCGAGACAGGGGCTAGTGGTCACATCTGTGTAACGACTAAAACATTTTTAAACATTTAAATGGTTAATTATCACTCACATAAAAATATATAGTTTATGATATAATAGACCTTTTGTGAGAACATGCCCTTCAATTTACAAGATGCAATGTGTTTGCAACAATTTAGCAATTTGTGACGACCAGCTTGCCGAAGAACTAAATATTTCTTATCTGTTGTTTTATTGTATTTACGTGTTTCCTCAACAGAATCGGAATTTGGAGCACAGATTTTGCAAAAATGTTCTAGGGATGAATCTACAACCCACGTGTACGTTCAGTGCTAACAAAACCAGGTTTTTTAAAACTTAGCAGGTGAGATCCAGTCTTCGGTGACAACTCACCCGGTCTCCTGTCTCTCTATATAACACACATTAGATCACAGGCTCGTAGTTTCATTCAAAGCAATCCAGAACATCTTTTGCTTCTTGGCCTGAAATGATAAGCACGAGTATGAAAGACTTTGATTGCGGATGTTTATTCAGTCCTGCCACACTGACTGTGATTAGAGAGTTGTTTTGAACATTAAACTTCTTTGGCCTTTTCTCCAGTGTTCCTGATTGGCCCAAAAAGGAAAAAAAGAGAAAAAAAAAAGTTTTATGCCATGGATAAAATCAGCATGTAAAATTGAATTGAAAACTCCTGCATGACTAATCAGCAACAGAAAAACATCAAGCACTTTATTTACTAAGAGGACAAATATGGTAGAAATTATTTTTCACTTGCACAAACGGACACAATGAGTCTTCACAATAACAGAATGACAGCTTTAAAGAAAAGATGAGGTCTCCATTTATACCAGCATCCCTGTGGGGTTTATCTACACCACTGGATAATGAGATCTTTAATGATTTATTAATGCTTTTCTTTGGTCGGTGGTTGTTCATTTCAATTTAGTAAAAGATTGGTTTAATTTAAATATTTTACAAATATATATTTACACTCTATCAAACAAAAGTTTGGAATCATTGCAATTGATGTATTTACTTGGATTTCATTTTTTAAAAGAAGTCTCGAGGCGGTATTAAAAAAAAAAAAAAAAAACATAAAAAATAAATATTTTAAAATATTATTACAATTTTAGCAGCCTTTTCTACAATTTTAAGTGTTACACGATCCTTCAGAAATCATTGTAAAGCAAATTCACATAATAAAAATATTAAAATAGAAAGGTTATTTTAAATTGTAATAATATTTCACAGTATTACTATTTTTATTCTATTATTGGTTCAATAAATACAGCCTTGGTGAGCATAATACATGTATTTCAAAAACAAAAACAAAAAAAATATTATTTATTCATAACTTTTTGACTGGTAGTTTATATACTAACGCACACGCGCACACGCACACAGAAATAAATTGAAAAAATAAAAAGACACACACAGACACACACTGTGCAAGAGAAAAGTATGATCCTAAAAGGAGGTCATTTCTCTCAGGACATGTCTGTGTTGTTTGTGGTTTGATGTCCTGAAGGGTCTCTGAGCACATGATTGTCATTTTGAGAATGTAATGGTGACCAGCGCAAAACCGCTGAGTTCGTTTTCGAAATTCTTCAAATACCAAGAACAAGATATCTGCTTTCTCTCAAGTCACACGGCAGCCGAGAGGGTTTGGCAGTTAAAGAGGGGGTCGGAACCATGAAATGTCAGACAGGCACAGCACCCAGATAAAAACGAGGTCAAAAGATATCAGCGAAAGACTGAATGACCACAGACAAAGACATGTTATCAGCCGATCTGCCCCCTCCTCTGGGCCCGACTATCCCACACAGACACTGCCAGAGCTGGGGAAGATCATCCCAACAAGTAAGTGATTGTAGGAGGTCGGGCGCCTCTTATCTCCTTTCGTTCTGGAGTTCATCACAAGACACACCACTAACCAGAAAGACTATCTTCAGTGTGAAAGCATGTGATGGAGGGAGAGGGGAGGAATGTGAATAAGAGCAAAAAGCAAGCAAACATGAGCAAGCAAGAGGGATCTTGTTCAGATTTGGCCTGTGAAATGTCCGCTTCCCTCTCTCTCCCCAACTTTATTGTCTATTAAAGTCAAAGGGCCCCTCAAAAGGTCATCAGTAAACACAGAATACCGTGTTTTTTTATCTCAGCAAACAGAGCATTCTGTGACATGATCATTTTACGCTTTTTTATTACATGTCAAAGAAAAGTCACACCAGGCAAATTCTGTCTTCACATATCATATATATTAAAATGTTATTTATAAACAAGAAAATACATACAATTTACTTTTTTTATTTAAAAAAAAACTTATCCTTATAACTGTACACTGTGATCTGTGGTTTGGGTTGTTTTAAAAGTAAATTATTTATATACTTTTTAGCAAGACTGCATAGAAGAGTGATTAAAAGAAAAATAGTAAAAGGGAACAAAAAATTAAAGAAAGTAAATGCTGTTCTCTCAAAGCTTTCTTCTCATTAAAGGAATGAAACAAACAAACAAAACAAAACAACACAATTTTATATATATATATATATATATATATATATATATATATATATATATATATATATATATATGAAATATGGAATAAGTTATACAGACGTGGACAAAATTGTTGGTACCCTTTATCAATGAAAGAAAAAGTCACAATGGTCACAGAAATAACTGTTATCTGATAAAAATTCTATAAATGTTAACAATGAAAGTCAGACATTGTTTTTCATTTCAACAGAATTATTTAAAAATAAACTCACGAAACAGGCATGGACAAAAATGATGGTACCCCTAGAAAACACTGATCCTGTGTCCACTAATTAGCATCACAGGTGTCTACAACCTTGTAATCAGCCATTGGGCATATATATGGCTCCAGGTAATCACTGTGTTGTTTGGTGATATGGTGTGTACCACACTCGACATGGACCAGAGGAAGCAAAGTGATCTGTTGTTATGGGACTGAATAGTGACAAATCTAAGAGACGGATAATCCGAATGGTAAAAAAGAGCCTAGAAAGACTTCTAAAGAGATTCAAGGTGAACTTCATGCTCAAGGAACATCAGTGTCAGATCGCACAAAAACATGGGAGACGACCAAGGAGGACAAAGAAAACGAATCATAAAAAGTAACTGTGATCTGTGGTTTGGGTTGTTTTAAACATCAGTAAATTATTTATATACTTTTATGTTCTAGCAAGACTGCATAGAAGAGTGATTAAAGAAAAATAAAAACAGGACAACAAAAAACACACCGCTAAAAAAGTAAATGCTGTTCTCTATGAACCTCTTTGAGCATCATTAAAGGAAAGGCACCCTTCAAACCGAAACAAACTCAACAAAAACCTGCTGAGAGGTGCAAACAAACAATTTTATATATATATATATATATATATATATATATATATATATATATATATATATATATATATGAAATATGGAATAAGTTATATATTTAAAAAAATATTTTGATTGTAATAATATTTCAGAATATTACTATTTTACTGTATTTTTGGTCAAATTAATTCAGCCTTGTTGAGCATTAGATAATTCTTCCAGATGGAAAAAAGAACAGAGTTTTAAATGATTCAATTTCTTGTTCATTTTCTTTCTCCATATGTCTCTTTATTGGTTTCTCTCTATTTTTAAATTCTTATCTTAGTAAGTAACGGCGACACACAAACAGCGGTGTTTCTTGAGAATGACCAGCCACCAGCAGCAACTTACCTAACACTTTTTTCCTAGTGCTTGTCTAAGTATACAGCCACACACATAAGACAGAGCAGCTCACAGAAAATACAAACACAAATGCCCTATGGCAAGGATTGATGTCTTCAGCATTTAATGCTACAATCCCTAACAAGTATGAGTCAAATAAGCCCAAGCCTGTTTTACTCTCCATTACAAGCTTATTGACAGAGACACAATGGTTTGTTACACAGGAACTCACATCGGCTAGCACAGCCAGGCTATGCACATATTTATAAAGTAATATCACATCATTCATTATGCTGTACTGTAAGCAGAAAAGGCTCCTGCTGCTCCTCATCCATATCTACACTATTCAATATTGCCGCTCATCAGGAGCACCTTCTGAGGGAAATATGATATCAGCTTAGCCAGAGATGAATCGATCATGCCGTAATGAACACCTGGGTGGACCTCATTTCTGTAGAGAATAAGTGAGCGAGAGAGAGATACGTTTGGACGTACATCCAAATGTATTCAGAGCACCTGCATAAAGAACGACTAAAGAACCACATTTGCATTTCTTGAAGGAAATAACCGCGCTTGCAAGGCAGCAAACATTAGAAGCTAAAGGCAGGCGGGTCAAAGGCCTCGGATCAATGCCAGTGCTGAACGCTCTATCAGTGTAAGTCCAAGAGATTTTGAAACTAATTTTAGTTGGGTACAAAAAAAACAAAAATGCATAATACATAAGGCAAAAATTCTCTACATAACAGCTGCTGGAGATCAGTGTGAAGTTGATGAAGAAATATAAGAGATTTCAATACAATGTTTTCCTAGCAAGCGCTGTATTAATAATAGAAGGTGTGCTATTTGCAGCAAATTAATACACACTTGTTTAAGAACTTCAGGAAAATGTTTCAGATCCAACTGGAAAATATAAACTTTTTAGCAAAAACAACCGCTTGAAAAACCAAAGCCTTTGCAATCCACTTTATATAGATTAATTCTGTATTAAACACTGCTTTCTGGAATACTGATTGGTCGAATATTTTGCATAATGATTGTTTTAAATATATAATTGTAGAATTTATTTTTGTTTTTCTAAACATGCTATCTATCTATCTATCTATCTATCTATCTATCTATCTATCTATCTATCTTTCTTTTTATTTGTTTGCATGCTACTGTATGCTAGTTTTGTATCGCTGTCTCATATCGCTGTCATTTATATATATATATATATATATATATATATATATATATATATATATATATATATATATATATATCAATATTTAATGTCTATTTATGTATTAGGTAAGTAATAGTGGAGTAATAAGTGGAGTAATAAATTAGAAAATGGAATATCATATAGCGCTTTTCACAACACAGAAACACAGATTGTATCAAAACAGTATGAACAGTATGAAATAAAAGAATACAGTGATAGGGCTTTATAACAAGTTGTTTTTAAAACAAATCCCAGACCATTTCACGTTGAAGTCAGAAGGAAACACTGTTGGTCCACCCACTTGTTGGTCTTTTTGCATTGGTCTAAATGAAGCATCAAGCAAGTGGTTTGGAAAAATAAATCCTTAATCATTTGGGTAGGCTAAATAAACCAATAAACCTTTCCAAAAACTAACAATTTGTTTACAATGTTTTTGCAAACCTTAACAGGGCACATGAGGGACAACGAGACAAAGAGCTATTCAGAAGAAAGACGAACCTTTGAACATTGTATTTTAGCTATCCCAAGAGAAAATACAAGCAGATCCACGATGCGGTGTCTGTCCAAGGACAAGAATAGCGAGCATGCAGCAGAAATAAGCCCTGTAGCAGCAGCAGCAGCACAGAAAGAGTGCCGACAGAGTCAGTCTGCGGCCCAACACATCAGCTAATTCACAGACACACCTGGAGAGCGCACAGTCGCTGAACATTGATTCTGACTCCACCTAGTCATACACGGTGTAAAAATCTGCTATACAGTCAAAATGAAATTACAAACCAGCCTACTGCGCTGTCAAATTAAAATACTATAAAAGGCAGCGCGTTGTGGCTGACCAGAGATTCCTGCAGGGTAAAGGCTGTTGCTGCACTGTGGACTTCAGAAATAAGAGATCTCTATTGTAAGACATCTGAAATCTCACTGGGTCTAACCTGGTTAAGTAATGGTTTATTTAAAGGTAAAAAAAATAGCGTTAGACGAAATCCTGAACTTTAAGCTTGGACACTCAGAGGGTCGCAAGGTCAAATCCCAGTTGGAAGCGACATTATGACTCCAAGCGATGACAGGAAAACGGCGGATAGAGCAAGAACTTATCCACGTTATTCATGTACTCTCTTTTGCATTATGTGGTATTAATTACTGTTAAATAATATCAATTAGGCTGCATATGGCTGCATATGGGTTAGCCTACTGTTCATACAACAGTTCAACGACACAAGTGTGAAAAATGTATAAGGAACAACAACAGAGCTCTGTTATCTACTTCCGGCATGGATTGAAATCTCAAGTTAACAGTTTAGCAGCTGAGCCCAAGCTTCCGTTACTAATTTGATATCATTTCAGAACCAGTGAAGAAGGAATGTTGTGTCGCATCATTAAAAGCTTATTGTATTAAAATGGTTAAAATCTCAGTGCATTATGAGAGAGAGATGGACTTTGTGAGTTTGATTACCTGCATCTGATACAGCATTCACTCTTTAGCTCAATCTCATATTCACAATAAATCATTAGCTTGAATGTCCGCTGAGAAAATTATATTAAGATGTATTATCCTTTCATCTGTTAAGGTTTATTTCTGATGAAAGATGCCGCTGTCAACTTGCCTGCAACCCTGTTTTAGTCTCTTGCAAAAGTCTTTTTTGCAGTCTCTTGTCATTATCTAATGGTGGAACAATGTAACTAAAATCATCATCGCAGCATTTTCCAGCGCTAAATAATACAATTGCATATACTACTATTATTTATATAAAATATTACTTACTGAATGAGCAATATCACACAAGTAGAAGTGCAATATAATATAATTACAGCCATATTGCTCATCTACCAGTGTGATATCGCATTTATATAACCGTTTGAGGGCACGAGTGTAAATATAATAAAAACAACAACGAAAGGGCTTTAAAAACCCTCTTTCGCAGAACTACTTTTTTTTTCGCCACAGATTTTAATCTAAAGTTGGCAGTTTAACAGCTGAGCTCAAGACAAAAATTTTAAATAAGTGACCAAGGAATGTTGAAAGCTTATTGCATTTCTGTAGTAAAAACCTAAATTATGCAGAGCGAAGCATGAGAGAGACTTTTTGTAATCTTACAGAATGCGTTTTGTCATTTTTATTTAATTAAATCGAATTAGTTTTATTTATATTTTAACTTAAACTCCTTCAGTTACTTACCAAGGTTTTTTAAGGTTAGGGTTTTCATTTAAAATTCATATTATATTTTATTTCATTTACCAAAAGCACTTTTAGTAGTTTCAGTTTACAGTAATAACTTTAGCCAGCAAAGAAGGTGCGTCTGCAGTTCTAGTATAAATCCCCCTCAAATGAAATCATTGTCCTTCAATGAGCGAATCAGTTTGAGCCCACCATGCAATGCGATCTTTACATCTGAGTTAGATGTAGATATTTACCAGTCAAGATTTAGCATAGCTTGACTCGTGAACCAAATAAGTAAACAACACAAACAAAAACAGCTGAATAAGTTTGTTGGAGTGAGTGTGATAAATGCACCTGACATCTGCAGCGGATGCTGCGACAGTCTTCCACTGATGTTTTCTCTCTGTGAATGCTGAAGAAGCGACAGAAACAACACACACATAATGCTAGAATATATACATATAATGATATCACATAAAAACAATATAAAACTTATAAACTTTTATATAAAATTATTGCTTTTAGCTTTTGAGAACAACCATAGCGTTATCATCATTTTGAAAAGCAAAACTTTCACCTCAACACAGTAATATGAGTTTTCACAACAATATTTTTGGATTATCCTTCCTTCTGCTTTTATTACTACTACAGTACAGTCGATAGACGCGCAACACACACAAAGAAAACAACTAAACGTTAGCTAAAAGAAAAGCACGAGGCACTTATAAACAAGAATAAAACATTTGTCATGCATCTCAGTGACGCAAACGCATAGAGGTGCATCTGTAAATGATCAGTGCGTGCAGAAACATCGACAACAAGCTCTAATGAGAAGAAAGGTTGTTTGTGTGAGTTAATGTGTTATGAGTGTGCCTGACGGGTTTGGTTCATACCTGTCCTGTGTTTCTCTCAGGAAACAATTACTGGTCACGTCACACACACACACACACACACACACACTATAGCAGAGGGACAGAGAGATCTGTAAATCCAAACACTCCACATGCTGTGATTTTGCCAAGACATGTAACAGAACCCAAACCTCAAAAATGTAGCTATTAACTGCTTGAATCATCTGGATATAGTCAGATTTACTGAACTGAAAGTGTTTGTGGCCTATCACCACAATTACAAGTCACATCAGTTCCAAAAAAAGAGGCGTTATTGTTAAAAAAAGCAGAAACACAAACAATATTTTTACATTATCCATTCATTCATCTATCCTAAACAGCTTGTCCTCTTGTAGGATCTAGTGTTGTCACAATACCAGCATTTTTGTAGTCGGTACTGATACCAGTGAAAATCCAATTTTGGTACCAAAGCAAAACACAAAAACATGCTCATTAAAACACACACTATTTTTTATTAATAAAGTCAAACAAAAATAAAATGTACAAAAATCACGTTTTTCCACAAGTAATAAGAGTATGAAAAAGAGTAAACGGGTTTCACCCTAATTTGATTAATTAATGAAATTTAGACGCATTTAATTAATTAATTTATTTATTATTAAAATGGAAGAAATATTGGTTTCACTTTATTTTGATGGTCCCTTATGAGCTTTCTGTTGACAATAAGTAACTTTGCACCTACATGTCAACTAACTTTCATTAGTGTTGATAGATTGTTAGCGGGGTTAGAGTAAGTTGACGTTCTTGAAATTTACCTATAGTCAATAAAATGTCTGTTGGTAGAAGAGTAAGCAGATAATAATCAGACAGTCTAGTGCAAAGTTACTTACTGTCAACAGAGTCTTTGTAAGGGGCCATCAAAATAAAAAGTGTTGCTGAAATATTCTGTAATAAGTTTTATACATTTTTTAAGTAATGCTAGTAGTAGCCTACATTATTCTAAACAATAGTAGTATATTTCTTGCACAATGTCTAAACCTTTATTTTGACGTGGTGCCGTGAATAGCTACCTTAACATTTCTGTGTGTATATGATATGACTACTCACACGAAACAGTACAATGCACGTGAAGAGAATATCAGGGCAATTCTGGAGATGTTGTTTATGTATTTATGTCTTCATTTCATGCACACTTTGACAAATTCCATGCCACTTAATGTTAATTGTACATTCCGTTTTTAAACTGGAGTCCACGTTTTCTGCCTCGCATCAAGAACAGGGATGCCCGGGTACTCGGGCCCACTGGTACTAATGCTCCGTTCCAGGAAACCTGTGACCCGTGTTTTTCCAAGTGCACTGGAACGGCGATCACATTCGACTTCCTGTGACTTGAAAGCGCACTGGAACGGCAGTCAAACCCTTGACTTCCCACCCGTGAGCTATTGATGTATTCCTGATGTAGTTCTGACGTCACATAACCCACAAGGAAAAGACACTAGTAGGGTCGCAAGGATGTCGGATGTTTCATCATTTGAAATAAAAATAATTAAAAAAACCTGAACCTTTTAATGTACAGTGTATTGTAAAAAAAACCCTGTAAATAAAACAAAGATTATTTTAGGGTTTTTTAGACCCTACTGTTACTTTTCTACTGTAATACATTATAAATTATTATATACTTTTTGATTGATTATCTGATTGATTAATTGATTGAATGATTGTATTTAAAAATACAGCATTGACTGATGCGTTTCACCTATTGCATCAACCAAAAATATGCTATTGTTAACGCAAACTAAAACACTAATAATAAAAAAGCATACAACAATACATTTTCATGATTCAGGATAATTTTGGTTTAGAGAATATTTAGCAAATTATAGATATTTTATAATACACCTAATGCTATTTAAATGGCATTATATAAAACCGTTTAGTATCGCAAAAATACTACAATTAAAACAAAAACTAGTAAACGCTAAAAAGGTATTGTTTATAATGATACTACAGTGCCCTCAAAACGAAATAAATGAAAATGCTTTAGATTGCTGAAATCAAATTTTTAAAAGAACATGCAGGCACGGGTTAATGTTTCTGGAGCTGGGTGCCCACAAAGCAAAAAAGGCAGCGTTGTTGAACCAGAAACATCCCACTTCACAGGCATTGTGTGTTCAAACACTGAAAACCATGTCACATGTGATATAAAATGCATACAAATATACAAACTTTCCGCGCGCGAGCACACACACAGACACACACAGACACACACAGACAGAGAAAGAGACAGAGACACACACACACACACACACACACACACACTATTTTTATAACAGCATCCGTTCTGCATCCGTACTTGAGCAAATTCCAACTGTTCTATTTTTTCTGTAAGTGTGACATCAACAGGAACTACATTTTCACACATGCATACACACACTCACACACAAAAAGAGAATAAACAAGAAACAACAGGGGAATAGAGAAAAGAGAATGCGAGAGAATAAAAACTGGAAGTCTTGCCTCTGTATGAAAGAATAAAACAAACTCCAACCTCCTCTGACAGCTTTCCACAACGATTACACAACAAACAAAGGAGATACAAGACTTGTCTCTCTATTTAAACCTAATCCACTCATGCACTACTCTCACACACACACACAGCCCATCTCCCTCCGAAAGATGCAACGTATGAAGGCCTGCCTCCGACTGTTAGCCTGACCAAAGTGGAGATTGTGGAGAACAGCGGTTCTGTGTGAAATACAGCAATGTAGGGTAACCGCTTAGCTGCCGTAGTAACTCACAATCTGTTGCATGCCCTTAAATCATTTTATGCATATATTACATTTGCATAGGAAAGAGACTGCACATATACTGTCTCAAAACAAACACCCCCACACACACACACACACACACACACAATTCAGACAGATTCATGCAGCACAGAACAGGGCAGGAGAAATATGCTTGCCTCATAAATACACATTAATTACATTTACGTTTATCAGTACATTTACACTTAGCAGATGCTTTCATGCAAAGTAACTTACAGTGCATTCAAAGTACATTTTATCACAATGGGCACCCTGGGAATTAAACCCACGACTTTGGTGTCACTAGTGCCTGTTGAGTTGCAACAACGTTTACATTTATGCATTTAGCAGACACTTTATTTGCCGTGACTTACAATGCATTCTGGGACTATTCATTTTATGTGTCTGTGTGTTCTCTGTGAATAGTACCTAGGACATTTGCTGCTGTTATAGCATCATGCTCGCTGTATTTATTATATATATTCATAACGATTTTGTCGCCAATGTAATGTCTTGGACATGATGATGTAAATGCATTTTTAATTGAGTAATGGTGAAAATCTCTCCCATTATCTGGCGATTGTGAGTTGGAACATAAACAGCAAAAATGGGATAAATACATTTGTAATTTTAAAATGAATTACATAAAAAAAGGATTATTCTTTAAAAATTGCATTAATTAAAAACAAATAAATTAATAAAAATAAAATAAAATGTGAAATAATGAATGAATAGACAAACATACAATCAAATAAATAAATGAAAAGCATTAAGCAAATCTACTTTTTATGTTTCTTGGGCAACATATGATAAATTATTACTAAATAAAGTAAATATTCTATAAATAATATATATATATATATATATATATATATATATCATATATATATAATAATCAAATTTCTGTAAAAAAGTCTTTTCTATCTGAAAACATTAAAAATCACTCTAACCCACAACTTTTGAATTGTAGTAAATATTCTATACTAATATATATATATAATAATAAATCAACACAACAGTCTCTTATTGCATCCATTGTGTTTGTGTATTTTTCGCTGCTAGTAACACACATATACAGACGAATACATTCATGTCTATCTTATAATAACAATATCATTTCGACTTCACCAATCAACAAAACACAGTCCTCTGTGCACATTTAATGTAGCCTGAAGTTGATTTTTTTAAGTAAATTAATTTTCCCACATGTCAGATGAAATTTTGCCCTGAGCCAAAGCAAACGCATGAGTTATTGCCTCGTGCTTGCCAAACAAAAAACAACACGTAGAATGAGCGCTAAAAGCCATTTCGTGAGTGGGATCTCTGCAGGCCAATCAGAGATGACTGTATCAGTGAAGACTCATGGGTAATGACTGCTGGGGTACTTCCACTTACCCTGTCATTTATTCACCCTCCTTTTATTTTCCGTCCCTCTGACCTCACACCAAAACCTCTGCAGGGTTTGTAATGCTGGAAAGGGTGAGAGAGACTGAGAGAGAGAACGAGGGTGTAAATAAACGAGTGGAGCACCTCATATTGCTCATTAGTGGTTAGCCAGAAGTAAGTTGCTGTGTCAGGTTAGGACAGGACTGTCTCATTAGGGATACAGAAACACAGCCAGGCCAATGACTGAGAGAGAGCGAGAGAGAAAGAAAGAGAGCAAGGACAAACAATTTAAACCTCCCAGAGGGTGAGAGAGAGAGGGAGAGAGAGAGAGAGAGAAAGAGAGAGAGAGGTAACAAGGACAAATAATTTAAACCTCCCAAAGGAGAGAGAGAGAGAGAGAGAGAGAGAGAGAAAGAGAAAGGGAGAGAGAGACCCTTCACCTTTGTAATTATTGTGCCAATAAACAAGTTTTCATTTAGGAGAGACACAAGTGTGTTTTGTTTTTGCTGCTGCATACTCATTTGGGTTATTATTTTTGTATTGCATCATACCACAAAATCGTTTTCTCTGTGTGTTTATGTTTCTATTTTAAGTGCTTTAAAATTCTGTGTATGTGTGTTTGCAAATGGTTTAAAAGTCTGAGACCACTAATAGGAGAGAAAAAGAAGGGAGACAATAAATATGTATATATTTGTATAAATTGCATAAAATATTATTTAATATTTAAAATCGAATAAACAGCGATATTTAAATATAACTATTCCCTTTTACAATACTGCTTATTATTATTACACATATTTATAAATTACACAAAAAATAATTTAATATTACTAATTTGTAAATGTTATTATTATTTAATTTATTTATTAATATTTAATTCACCATTATTTTTTTTCAAATAACACTACAACAACAATACTAATATTGTATGCTATTTATAAATTTTTTTTTTTTTTACTTTTTACTTTGTAAATACTTTCAAAGGAAAAAAGGGAAAAAAGAGAAAAAAAATACTGAGAAACAGTCATTCAAAGATTTTAAATGTGGTCTCAGACTTTTGAACCCCACTGTTTATCCAGCTGGTGACAGTCCTATTACGTGTTACAACATTCCTGCCACGCAATGTGACGGCGGGCCTCTGATCCGATTTGTGGAACTTAATTTGCCGACTGAGGTCAACCTTGTTAGGGGGACTGATTTGACCGTCGCACCAGAAGGCCAGGAGTCCTCCTGATAGGCCAGATGCTGTGTGTCCCCTTACAACGTGTCTATAAACCGAACCCTAAGCCCTTTATCTTCACCTCAAAACATTTATACTGACCCGTGCCCCTCAGACCAGGATATCGGGGTCATGAGTCTAACACAACCGCAAAATACAGATACGAACCCAAAACAAACACCCACACAGGAATGTTTCGGGGTTAAAAACAGGTTAAGCTCTAGTGCATCTGTGGCGTCTCGTGTGCGAAGAATTTACAATATTACATTTACAGCGGAAGGCTATAATGGCATTATCAAGGGCTTAGCAGGAATGCGCACTCTTAATTGTGCACAAAATGTATTTAAAGAATGTATTATATGAATCATCCACGAATTCACAAAAAGGTAAAATAGTTATTAATTGCAATAAAATTGGTTTGAAATACTAATTAACGCACTAACTCTTGGCAAACATCGCCCCTTGTCAATCTAACCCTTTTCATTTTTAAGTATAGGTAATCAGCATCCACAGGTGGCTAAAATGCTAATTATTCGTGGACATCTGCACATCGCCTTTCATGCGCGTTCTTCATGTAAAATTCAGAAAGGAAAACACAAAAAATCCGGAGCACTAATTGATTTTCACACGCTATTCTGATTCAAGGACTCTTATGTTCAGCATTAATTAACTAATAATGTAGCTGACAGAACCTACCACAAAGCATTTCTGAATGAATCAAAAGGCCGCTGTGTTAAACTAATTTCAAAAGTGTCATAAATATTAGAGTCTGAAAGATCTGAATTCCATTGCGTTGCGACTACAGATGCATTTAGAATCGTGGTGGGACGATTAGGTGATTAATTAATTCATTAATCGATGACCTTCATTCAAGCAGCCTCATTAGTTACTGCTTATTAAAAATCCTATTTAATCTAAAAGGTGAAAGATGGCTTCTCTCTCCACGTGAAGCGCACCGAAAGAGTGAAAATCTGAGTACATGTAGGTCTTGCTCTGCCGGTCTCACCCTCCCTCTAGGTGAAAGCAAACAAAATGTCTCATGCCAGCTCTATTAATCTCTGGGATGACTTCCATTTAGCAGGGTTAAGGCAAACTGGCTGCTGCATGAGCACTGGCCTTGCTCGTGCAGTCTGTTCTGTAATAGCTCTCAGATTGATAGATATGGTTTAGCATATGATGTGTAGGTGGCCTATTTGCCGGGGTTTTAGGTCAATACTAGAAGCCACATATAAGCAAAGAACACGGGCAATTATGGCACCACCGAAAGCCGGCAGGAACTGCTGGAGGCAGTGAGTGTTGCTTCTCTTAAATTAATAATGTGAAATTGGTTGTCAGGTAACTTAATAACAGCCCCGAATGCTTTATTGAAACAACTGTGAGCCAAAGTCGAAAAACTTGGCAGAAGGTCAGAGACGTTTACGATTATGGAGTTACATTAGGAAGAATAATTAGTACAATTTTGTTTCAACCGGGGGACGGAAATATGTTAAGATTATAAAAGGCAAAGTGAAGGAGCCCTCATAGCTCATTAACCACGCTAAAAAAAAGGCCTGTAGGAGAGGGGAGTTCTGGAGTAAAACAAGCCTTTGAACTTTGGGTCATAAATATATCACAATGCAACTCAAACGGAGCATAAAGTCTAACACATAAATCTACAAATTTATCTGGTCTGTGATCTACATGATAATAACAAATAGTACATGTTACTTTTATACATACGCTTCAATGGTTGTGGGGGGGTGTATATGAATACAATGTACTGTGTTAATATGTATTACCAAAGAAAAGTAACTTAATAAATAATACTCGCTTATAATATTCTATTTATCCTAAAATCGAAAATTTCGAAAAGAACATAGAAGGCGCTCACACACACACACAAGTCTTCAACGTCACACGATCCTTCAGAAATCATTTTAATATGCTAATTTATTATCAGAGCTGGAATTTTTTGGAGAACCTGTCACACTGTTTTCAGAATTTTTGATAAATTAAACCTTCAAAAGAACAGAATTTATTGAAAATAGAAATCTCTGCTGACAATAAAAGATTCATCACTTATATTATCATTATCATTACCTCACATCACTTTATTATCACCCCCGACCCCCGCACACACACACACACACACACACACACACACACACACACCCACACCAAACATCGGTTCTGAATAAAAGTATACTTAATTTACATTGGCTCGTCAGTTTAGTCAGTTAGTCATAATGGATCAACCTAAGTTAGTGATTAACTCGGAGTACTTTAATTAATCAAACGTAAATTGAATGTATCATCTGGATAGCACTGTCTGGCGCGCACTGTGTGTAGCGAGGGCTCCGTGCTGTCGAGATTACTCATCCTCCTGCTCAGTGAGGTCAGCACGGCTGATCCTGATGCTGTAAAGCCTGCTGTCCTGAGATGGACCTTTGAGGCAGACCACGGGAGAGGTAAGCTGTCTGATCAGACCATATGCACCACCAGGGTTGCTGGGTTACCAATAAGAAAACCCAGAACACGTACGGCACACTGCAGGCCAGTAGTGGATAATGGACAAGAACATCGAGTAACAGGCCCTGTGATTTACAGTTCAATTTGCAGGCACAGACAACTTTTGGGGAATGAAAACTTTGACGGGAATCTTGGTCAAAAGCATTAAGGCAAAGTGCACACATATTCAGATGTCTGGTTAGCTAATGGTATATGTGCTGTGGGCTTTGTTGCACAGCTAAGTTAACGTTTCAAAAACTGACATGACAAAAAGAGTTCCAACGTCAGTAGAACAGGAACAAGGCAGGTACGCTGAGCATGATGATAATGATAATGATTAGATATAATGGCAGATAACAGCGGAACAGAAAGTGGATAATGCACCAATCCGCCGTGTGCACACATGAGGAACTGAGATAAAAGCCTTTCCATTTAGACATCCTAAATCCTGGGCTTCAAAGCCACAAAGAGACCATGTTCATCTCAACTACAGTTCTAATGTACCACAATTGATAGAGATAACTCCTGACACCACAACAGAATAGTCTTAAAGCAAAAAAAAAAAAAAATCTTTTCTAGTAATGAACAGTATTATTTTTGCACCACTGAGACACGCTACACTTTTTCAGAGAACAAATGGTTTGAATTACCTTTTTATATTTTTTTGTTAGCTCTTATTTGCAAATTAATTTGATTTTTTATTTTATTTTTTGTATTAGGTGGCCTTAACAACTTTATACTTACATTTAAGTGAATCAGTCCAATACACTGTGTACATACATGTACTTACATTGCTAATTATATTTAAAAAATACCTGCATTTAATCTTTAATTAATTAATCTGAGTAATTACAAACACACTATATAAATACACTGTAGATCCATAACTTACCTCACCCTTAAAGCTGCTCATACCACCAAACCTGTCCCTAATCTATGCATATAAATTCAGTAGCACCTAAAAAGTATTTTGCAATACAGTATGAACACTATAAGTACTCTTTTTTTAATGAAGGTAGATTATAGTTGAGGCCACCAAATGTTATTAGGTTTGACTAGAGCTACTGTAATATTACTAAGTCTCTTTAAGACATCATGTCACTCGGCAGCCATCTTTGAAATCCCTCTTGGGCATCCAAGTTGCAGTTCCTATCTCTTTGTATTGGGAAACATCAAATTCTCCCAAATTGTTCACTAAGCTTATGATTAAATTTCATATTTAAAATCACCAATGAAATCTAACAACAACTGTGCAATTATTGTCGTTTCTTTTGCTGAAATAGCGTTATTTCACAGCCAGTGCTCATGCGTAGTCCTAGGCGCACGTCTCAGAATGCTGTTTCTATAGCAACCAGAACTTCTAATGGCAGATGCGGTGATGCAGATCAGCGATTGGGTATTTTATTTAGAAGGCGGGACATTAAAGACTGAATGTTAACTGTTATATATACTTATATTGATTAAGAATACATTTGTCAAAAACAACAATAAACTATTGGATATTAAATATTGGAATTAACAATAACTAAAATTATGAAATCCTTTAGAAGCATTCATAACTATTATTTCACATTAAAGACTGAATGTTAACTGTGAACTTTACTGTGAAATATTTTTCTTTCCTGATTGACAAATACTTTTTTTTTTACTTTCTTTCTTTTCTTGTTTTAAGCACGAAACTAACAAAGTATAACATTTGCCAGTGGGTATAATTTGAATATTTTTACTAGAAAATAGAAAATTGTGAAAATGGGGGTCCAGGAACTCTGGTTCAAGACTTTATTTAAACTTTGGAATTTTGCATTCATTAATTCTCGTCACATCTAATGTTTGGAATGTTTTAGGTGTTCGCGTTCCCTGACCTGTTTCACTAAAACACATCAGCAGCTGCTGCTACACACTTTCCAAACAGGATTTACTGAAAACAGACAGCAGAAAAATTACTTAGGAGCTGCTCATACACAACATGTTCCTGTGTTCAAAGAGAGCTTGTACATCATGATTTGTAAAGCATATATGTTTTTCAATAGAAAAGCAAAAGCAAAGCAAAAGAACAAAAACTAAAAAACAATCATGTATGATGTCTAAGGCCAATATGACATATGTGATGTCCTTTTAAAGATTTACTAACCAACTGCAATGTAAATTTCTTTTCTTAGCAAATACTAAAAAATCTGTATCATCCTAATGTCACCCAAAACCTGTATGCTCTCCTAAATTTTATGGAACACAAAAGAACATATTTTGGAGAATGTTGGTAACTATACAAGCTTTGGCTCCCATTGAACTCAATTGTACGAACAATTTCTTTCAGAAGGAAATGCATAAAAATGTGGTGAAGAATTTATTTTTTATTTATTTTGTCCAATTAATCAGCACCATGTATATTTATTTTTTAATCTTTAATTATTTAATCTAATTGTCATTTATTCTTTTTAGTTGAATGTATATGTATGTTTTTTTAATTTTTTTAAATTTTGTAATATATGGTGACAATGCCATGTTAAAGAACACTGTAAATCCATTGATTTAAATGGGGATGATTTGTCAAAAAGAACCAAACTTGTACTCCAGTTCACTTCTGTTGACCAGTGAGAATTCCACTGCTTTCAGAAAACTCATTATCTGTTTTCCTTGTTTTCAAACTGATCCAGCTTTTTCTGCACCCTTAAAATGAACCTTTCACATTCCTATCTGTCAAACGCTCCTCCGGAGCTCCCTTAATGTGTCGGAGCCCACCGTATTATTATTATTTTTTACGTTATATATATACTTCTTTATATTACTCCAATCCATATCACTTAGATGACAATTCTGAGACCTTTAATTCTATTTTGTTGCGAGAGAGAGGTAGTCGACGGAGTTACATTTCGCCCGTGTTTCAAAGTACACGCGCGATGGCTTGAGCGTGACTTCGGGACATTGAATATCAATAGCTATAAACTGAAGGGCTCTTTATGAGAACACTGACAACACACACTCACGAGCCTCACACACGCAGGCGGAAAGGCCTCGCGCATGTCACAAAGGTAATGACAGTTTTTGAACAAATTAAAACATTTACTCCCGTAAAGCTCTTCCGTTCTGTTTCTATGAAACTCAACCCCTGGGCCCTCTGGAAGGAAACCCATATTTCTGTCATGTTGCTAGCAATTTTCAAAAGAACAAGAGGGAGGGGAGTGATGGGATAGAGAGAGAGAAAAACAGAGAGGGAGGTTAAAGGAATCTGCGGAAGCTGCCAGGTTGGAAATTGGCGGAGTGATTTTATTCAGTGAGAGAACAGAACATTTCACCTCTGCATAGCCAATCACTTTATAGAGAGATACGCTGCTTTTAAGAGAAATGTCAGATTGCTTTCCAGCTGTCCTCTCTCTTTCTCTCCCATTTCTTCTACTGACGCGGTAAAGTATCTCTCAAAATATTCTTTCCACCACTTCAATTTGCTATTTCTGTTTCAATATGCTGTGTAGACCCTCTCTCATCGAGACCCCCTCTCTGTACAACATTACCTTCTATTTTCCCTAGTTTTTACTGTCAAACAACAACATTTCACAGCTGGTGATTAATTGTGAAGTAATTCACAAAATCATATATCGATAAGTAGTTATACGGCACGGTGTTTCCCAACCAGACATGTGAAATAAGCTCAGGTTGATGCTATATCTTTTTCTTTTTTTTTAACAAATCATGTATGTAAACAACGCTGGTAAAACCTAACCTGTTTTGATATTTTATATATAATATATTTATTAGATCCATCAAATGATTAATGATTAATATATGCATGTGTTCTATATATATTTATTATGGATGGATATACACACACAAATGTAGTACGCTATATGTTGTGCAAACAAGAACCTTTAACTTGAATGCAATGAATCCATCTATGTATTCATGTATGTGCATAATCCATAATCTATATAATTAAACATCTACCTATCTATCCATACTACACACTATCTATCTATCTATCTATCTATCTATCTATCTATCTATCTATCTATCTATCTATCTACACTATCTATCTATCTATCTATCTATCTATCTATCTATCTATATATATGTTGGTAATTTTTCAACTAGCACAAAAATATGCTAAAAACTTTAGCAGTTTATTCTCTTTAGTATTAGAATGTAGAAGTCTAACACATACTGTGTTAAAATAACCTTTTCCCCAAAATCAGTACAAAAAACTTCTGATTCTGCTTATGGTGATGCTGGTGCTGATGAACTCACAGCCTTTCAGTTAACAGCCAATACTTTTAACTATGGCACAAATCTCCTACCAAAATAAAGACAGCGAGCACTCGGTTTGAACCCTGCACCTTCATGAGAGCACCGTGTCCCGTTTGGTGCAGTGGGTTATGCCGCTTCCACTGCACCACAGTTTTGAACAAAAAAAGGAGAAGGTTGCGGTTGATGATAGGCCGATCCAGCTCTGGCCCTGTGAACATTAATTACTGCTGCAAAGACCATCAAGGTTCGTACTCCTACAGAAGGTGAGTACTACGGGTAATCTTCTCACTTTGACCTGTGTGTTATTATCGTAAAAGAAGAAGAGAAAATAAGGGCTTTTGTCTTGTAATCTCAGTGTTTTTGGACTATTATTCTGTCCCTGTAATGTATCAGTAATCGTCTAGCTTTATGCTAGCTCAGTCCTCTCGTCTTTGCTATTGGATCTCTATCAACTCCCTTCACCACTGTGACCTTTTCAACGGCAAGTCACTGCATTTATATGCTCCCCATTTCCTGTTTACTCTGCAGGTATACGTGGATACGCATAGACAAGATGGACTGATAGAGTAAGTGCTAAGAGAGGGACACAAACAAACAAACAAACAAACAAACAAGACCTTTGTGGTATTTCAAATATGCAGTTAATTATTTCATTTGCATTGATGATATGTGGGGGGAAAAATACATGTCTTGCATTTAAATGGGTCTTGGTCTTTTCTTATTTTTGGATTGACCCACAAACCTAAGAAATACGCAAACAGTCAGTGAATAGGAAGAGAAACAACAATGAATGTAAACTGTATAAACAATATTTCAATATATGAACAGGTTTGTAAACAGATTAGTGCTCCGTGATTGGCTTGGTCTCTGAGCTCTGATTGGACAGCAGCTGGCAGGCTGATCCGTTGCTTTCAGAGACGGAACAGAGACGGCCCTCAGGAGAGAAGATTAGAGTTGCTTTAAAAAGACTCAGCCGCTCACTAAGCAGCACAGTTTAACTACATTTAGTGTGCATGCGTAGATAAAACTGATCGTATGTTGAATATGCATTTATAGTTTTTGTCAACAATGCGAAACTCCATGAACTTTGCGAAAACCAACCGAAACCTGAAAACAAAGCACATCTGTACGAAAAATCTTTCATGGAGTTCATGCAGGATAATAAAAATATATATATATATATATATATATATATATATATATATATATATATATATATATATATATATATAAGAGAGATGAGAGAGAAAAAGTAATCATATTTCAGATTTATTCAACTCTGCGCTGACTGTCATGCTTTGTTAGAATTCCATTTGGCAATATTGTAAAGATATCTTGTGGTAATAAAACAAAAGTGAACTGCATTGAAGATGTTCAAGGAGATCTGAAAAGTTTGCCGAATGCGCAGGAGCCAAGAACATACAAGGTCTGAGCAAAATCACTCATCTCTTCCTAAAAAGAAAAAACTCAAAAATTACCAAATATTTAAATAGACAAATATATTAATGTTTATTGCACTGAATAAATAATCACGTAATTAATCAAACAAATTAATGATCAGAAATCACTCACTTTTTAAAATAAATAAGTAAATAAATAAATCACCAAATATATAAATATACAAATATATCCCTCAGAAAACACCAGTAAATTTTCCAAATAATACTAGTAAGGAAGCAGCAAGTAACAGGTTCCTGCAACTTTAAAGTAGAAGACCGAAATAGTATTTTCTTGTTAAACTTATTTCAATAATCTTTTTATATTTATATTTAATTTCCATATATTTTATAGTGTATACATATTAAATATCATTAATAATACATTTTATTTATTTTTTATATTATTATTTATTTTATTATTAATTGCACACTCTGATGTAAACACAACATTGAAAAACTGTTGACTTTCGGGATCGGTTCCTATAACATATAATCCAGCAGTCACCATGGTGACAAAATAAAAGGTTTCTTTATAATGAATCAGATTGTAGACTCTTGCTCATGCTAAAACACAGAGCTTGTCACAGAAAACATGGCAGCAAATCAACTCTGTGTCAACAGATAACAAGCTCAAACAGCCAAGAACACAACTGTCAGTTGTATTAAATATAACCAGAGGCAATAACAGCAATGAAGGTGCCTGACAAATTAATGGTTATAGACGCCAACATCAAAAAGAACCAACGCACAAATGAACATAATATATATATATATATATATATATATATATATATATATATATATATATATATATATATATATAAAAAAATTAGAAATGTCTGGGGAAATGTCATTAAATGACATTTATTTCTTTAGATATTTTATATGATTCAGTACCTTTAATGTGCTGCATAAATATGACAGGCAGTCAAGTTTAAATGAATGTCTACTGTCAAAAAAGAAAGATTTTACCTCAATATGTAGAAACAAACAAACAAATGAATAAAATCCGGTTTCTACACTTTCAGTATGATGCATTAAAGGTTGAGAGTTGAATTTATATTATACTATGCTGATTATCACTGAAGAATTATTTTTTACATAAACTTTTAAATACAAAAAAATATATATATATATATATATATATATATATATAT
Source organism: Puntigrus tetrazona (assembly GCF_018831695.1). Lineage (NCBI taxonomy): Eukaryota > Metazoa > Chordata > Actinopteri > Cypriniformes > Cyprinidae > Puntigrus > Puntigrus tetrazona. Next base: position 8,007,213 of record NC_056699.1, read on the forward strand.
ATATATATATATATATATATATATATATATATATTAAAGTTTTTTTATAATTTAATTCTGAAAATAATCACAGACCACCAAGTAAAAGTACAGACCTAAGGCAAGTGCTGTTTGTAATAATCTATTATCCAACATCATTTTTTTTTCTCCAGACCAAGCCCCTCTTTTGTCGTAAAGGTCAGGACTATTTCTCACTGAATTCTAGCTAGGGGTGCCTACGTGAGGAGCAAACAGGATGCAAATGCACTGACCACGAGGAGATGTTCATTGCTGAACTGTTATTCACCCTGTAAATGCCCCAAACTAATTTGGTTGGACGGTTTAATACCAAAACATCCTCAAACACACACTGATACAGCTGCTTTGTGTTAAGATGTGTGTCAATGTATTTGTCCTCTGAATTAAATTACACAGGAAAGATAGAAGAAGATTAGGAGCGCGTTTGTACTGAAATCCAATTCATGATTACTCTAGGAAAAAAAAAAATTCTCTCCGTCCTTCTTTTCTGTGTATATTTGTCTCAGCATACTATATCTGTCTCCTCTATCAGCCCCCCCGTCTCTATTATTTACCTCCCCCTCTCGTCTCTTTATATCCCTCCATCACTGAGGTCAACCCCCCTGTGTAGGCCCTACCATCTGTGACTGGGATCTGCAAAATTCCTGTTATTTAAGTGTGCACACGCTCTCTCTCTCTCTCTCTCTCTCTCTCTCTCTCTCTCTCTCTCTCTCTCTCTCTCTCTCTCTCTCTCTCTCTGTGGGTGTGAGTATAATCTTGCCAAAGCCTGTGTAAACAGGACTAATGCATTCTAAACTTTGGAGTCTGGTGTGAGCCGTAGCCTAATCCCTTATAAACCTACATTTGACAGCTTTTCCTGCTTTTTCCTGTTTAGATCTCTCCCCCTCTCTTTCTTAACGCGACATTTTAGCTCTGTTCCAAAACCTAGTGAGCTGCCCTGCTGTGTGCTGCCTACATAGGCAACGTTCTAACCGAAATGGAACCTTGTAAGGGACTTTTCGTAGAGTGAATCATTCAGATGATATTCCTCACAACATTCATCACAACATTACAAACTTTTATTTGCAACAAAAATGCACACTAACAGTAAAATGAACGAGACGGTTTAATTTAATGAGGGAGTGCTGAGGCTTCACGAGGGAAAGAAATATAAGGCACTGAAAAGGACTACCAAAAATGGCCAAGAAACATAAAACTATTCATTTAAAAATGTTCGCTATAGGCAGTGTTGGGGTAAGTTACTTTTAAAAGTAATGCATTACAATATTGTGTTACTGCCTAAAAAAGTAACTAATTACATTGTTTTTTTATGGAAATTAATGTGTTTTAAAAATGAGCATGGCTTGATTGTTTGTTTAATATAAGAAGTTTTATTTATACCAAACGTAAAAGCCCTTTCACACCAAAAAGTGTGGAATAAACCTCAGGCTGAAGGAAAAATAATTTCACATTTTTACAGTAGAATACAAGTGAAGAAGATTCAATACTCTTCAGCAATTAAAAACAATGACGCACAATTCTTAGTTCATCTAAAATCATTTTTGCTTATTTTGCTTATGGTTTAACTGGATCATCAAAGGTCAGCAGCAAAGACATAGGTTAATAAAATAGGATTGGATTTTTGCATTAACATGTAATTTTTGCAGGTTTGCTTTTTTTCAATGCTTTATTTCATTTCGATGAATAATAAATCAGTTTTTTTGCGAGTGTGATTAATTTACATTTAGTTTATAACTACGCTGTATTACGTTTTTGAAAAAGTAACTCAGTTTTTTTCTTTTAAATTAAAAAAGTAATGCATTACTTTAATAGTTACTTGAAAAAAGTAATCTTGTTATGTGACTTGTTGTAATGCGTTGACCCCAACACTGATTATATGTACAGAAACGTTGCAGGTTAATTAGAAATTATGTAAAAAATGTAATTTTTACTTCCAGAATTTATCTCAGAATTATTGCATTTTATAGAGTTTGTTGCTAGCATGCATAATTGTTGAGCATTTTTGTTACTGAACCAAAATTTATTAGAAGCCTTTCTCAACCATCTTAGATTGTCACAGTGTATTCTGGAATTCTTTGTAGGGCTGTCATGATTCCCTGATTCAGTTTGAGCACTCAATAAAAAAAAATCCTCAATTTCATTTTGCCCATGTCGAACCATTTTTAAAATACTGAAAGTGACGCATTACATGGACGAGAATCCACGAAACGCATTATTAGACAGGTTTCCAAGGCTGCGAGATAAAAATAAAGTGCCCTTTTTGCCATTTTTTTGTCTTGGGAGTCTGTTTTGTTTTGTTTACATGAATTCAAGGTGAAAAAATGCTTTTGTTTTCCCAAAATGTGCATTTAATATTTTCCAGCAATTCTCAAATGATTCTTTCAAAGCAGTTTGAAGATTCTGTCTCTCTAAACCCCTCCTTTCGGTGAGCCTACTCTGCTCTGATTGGTCAGATGGCCCAGGCTGTTATGATTGGTTTTCCGCGTACAGCGCGTCAGAAATGATAGGCCCGTTGCCAGAGTTCTGTATTTTAAAGCATCTATTATTTATCATACTTACAGCTTGTAATTCAGTGGAGGTGCTGGTCCAAATAAACTGGGTACTGAATTGAATCTTTCGTGTAACTCTCTGAGATTAGAGAAGCAGTTGTCAGTCAAACGACACGTTTGTGGGCGGGGTCAAGTTCACGGCCGGCGAACAAAGAACGTTCATTTATAGTGCAGTTTCGGAGTTACAACTTTGCAGATCGTTTACATTCACATACAGCTATATTACACACTGCATGAAAGGCCGATTTGGAAATGGCATTCTAGGGACACTGTAAACACATTTGAAATCATAATAAAGCTACAAACTAAATAAATGTTTGCATAGCAGTTTTAACATATGCACATGAATTATTTACGTCTGTGTAGGTTATGTAACATTGCGTCTCAAGGAGATTCCATTTACAGTAAATGCTGCTCCACACTAACTGTTAGTATTTTCGTGTGTGGGACATGCCAAACTCCTCTCTGCATATTCTTAAGAGTTTGGATTTGTTTATAATGTACAATGTGCTCCATTTCATCAGAAGAATGTCAATGATTTATAAACCTACGCTGAGACAGAAGAATACGCAAATAACTGTCTCAAAATCCTACCTGTTCATTACGATTTCATAATAAAAAAGAAATGTCCAAATATTAAAGATTAAGTGAACATTTAAATTAAATGTTGTTTAATCAATATTAAAAGAATAGAGAGAGAGAGAAGTTACAAAATATGTCAATGGAGTGGTACACCTTATTTGTAGCTTTTGAAAAGGTACTGCCACAGTAACAGCTTTTGTACCTTTTTTTCTGAGAGTGTTTAAGTACATTAGTAATATATGAGTAAATTTAGAGCCCTGTTAATCTTTTTAGAGAGAGATATCGTAACAGAAGTAGCAGTGAGAAGTAAAAGTACAGTTACAAGTGTTACTTCAACGGAGAATCTTGCCCACATACACACTTGCTCACACACAATCACACAACTGCACACAAACTCGAGCTCTCTAAGCGATCGCACTCTAGAACAGACTGAAATAACACAGGAAAAAGAATAGGAAAGTATCCTAGAACAGTATCCCACAAGAAACAGAGCGCAGTGAGAGTGTCTGTGTGTGTGTCTGTGTGAGTGTGTGTGTGTGTGTGTGTGTGTGTGTGTGTGTGTGTGTGTGTGTGTGTGCGTGTGTGTGCGTGTGTGTGTGTGTGAGATCTCTCCTTCATGATGCCTTTGAGGTGTAAAAAATAGATTTGCTCCCTGGTGGAATGACCCCCGTGGTCTTTCAAGATTTCTCTGTTGGACTCTCTCAGGGTGTTCTTGTAACTCTTACTGAACACAAACACGCACACTTCATTTCACTTACACTGATTACGTGTTTTCAGCACCTTAATATGAATCTTTAAAATATTACATTTGGATCGACTCCAGATACAATTTAGTGAAGCAATAAAACCCCATTTTTTCTTCTCCTACAAGAATTTAACATCACTGTAGCTGCTACACTCTCAGTACATAACACAGTGCGCTATCTCAAAAAAAGAAAAATAAAAAGAAATAAAAGTGCAAGACTACAATCATTATTCTCTGATAAAACAGCACAGGCTGTAATGATTTTAATCATTATAGCGATTGATTTAAAGCTTGTTACAGCGCTAGATCATTGAAAAGAGAGTCAAGCCAATGAAAAGAGAGTCTGACTAACGGTTGGAAGTTCTCAAATTGACACTAAAAGCTCAAGCCCTGGAACATTTCATGGAGTCTAAAAGCTAGTAGTAATTATAAATGGAGACAAATCTTGCACTCTCTCACACATACAAAATTACAATCGCTGGGTTCATTTTCTTTTGTCCAGAGATGAAACTAAAGTCGTTCTATTAAAAAAAAAAGTAGCAGAGTTAGTCCAGGTTTCTAGTGTGATTTAGTTTTACGTGATTATTGACCACCTATAGATTAAGCTATTATAATTACTGTGAAGAATTCTATGTGTTAATAATTGAATGTATTGAAAAGTCAATTAAATTGTTTAAAAGTCATTTAAAAAGATGGTTCAAGTTGATGAATATACGTGGGATATAAATCACTTCTGCTATTTCTCTTAATGATTCAAATCCTTTAAGAATTCCTTTAACTCTGATAACTTCAAATGAGAAATGCACTATTGCTTTAATTGCCCTCAGCACTCTGTTGCTAAATGATGATGTAATTTCAGATTTGACCATTAAAATAATTTTAAAACAATTCTAGCAAGAGGTTCATTTAGACAGACTTTTTAATGAGGCTAAAATGCAATTCAATAATTGGTTCTAACTATATACTGTGTCATTAAAGGGTTTAAAAATTTTGAGAAGTTTTAAAATATTACTTTTTGGTGAATATATATGATATTCTACTGTATGAGTTGATTTTTGTATTTTTTTTTATTTTCTAATTTGGTCATTTTTGCTATCCTTGAATAGGGATAAAGCTTTCCCAAGGTTACTTGGGAAGGTTACCATCTTAAGGCTGGAAACAGACCTGCATTTAAGATGCATAAAGAAACCGAATCTATGAATGTCCTTCAAACTCTTGATTTATAAAAAACAGCAAACAACAAAACTGCAGTGAGTTTTTTTTTTTTTTTTTTTTTTTTTGAGAACACCAGGTACACGTTTACACTATGCGAAATCATAAAATGTTCAGCTCTGACGAGAAAAAACAAACAAACACATCACTGGTTAATGCGAACTTAGATTTGAACAAAAAAGAAGGAAAGATGGCTGGAAAAGTCTAAGCCTGTAAAAACAGGGCTTTGTGATTGATAATGTTTTGAGTCTAAAGGCGCAGGATCAGCAGTACTGGCCTGGGAACAGTAATTTTCATTAGTGTAGGACAGAAACGATAATGGAAGAGCATACACACAAACACGCACACACTCACAGCAGCAGCAGTAGGAATCGCTTCCACATGTGACGTGAAACATTTTAGAGGGGCGCAGGCCAAAAGGACATACCCAGCTTGAACTGCACACAAACAGAGAGGGTACCATCAACATGACACGCAGACTACACGAACTTGACACATGGATGAGATAAGAGTGTCATTAGCCGGAGATTATGTGAGCGGCATACTGCAGGTGGTAAATAATGAGAGCTTTTTCAGCGTTATGGATGCTGAAATGACAAATAATACCACAGGCCAGTCTGTATCTCACACGGCTTCTGCTCAAGAGTACAGCAGATATAATAGTGTGGTGCCAAAAGAAGACAAACCCAAAATCAACAGGAAGAGCATAAAACAAGAGAGGGACTAACGCTAATGGAGTCTTAATGAATAAGCTTTCTGAAGACCAAGGATGTTTTGTTTTTTTATCCCAGACAAGAAAATACAAAGATGTTTTACATGGAAGAGGTCTTTTCAAAAGCATCCTCTGCTTTAATAAAGACCATAAAAGTGACCACAAAACAAACATTAAAATGTTCCAAAACATTTCTTTCTACTTTTATTAATATTGTATATGTATGTATGTATACTTTTTTTGAGTATGCCTAAATCTCCCCCATGTTTTATAAGGCTGTTTTGATATTTTATATAAATATCAAAATATATGATATAAAGATGCTCATAAATGCTCAGAATGTCCTTCCTTTCGAGTTTGATCCCTTTCAAACACCCGCTGAGCTAACTGGGCCTTTCATTTGTGAATCATTGAGGGTCTATGGTCCGTAACATTTCGAATAGCATAAAGACAATTCTCACAGGCCTTAACAGAACAGTAAAAAATAAAGATGTAGCTCCTTTCCACCAAATGTGCAGAAACATTTGCAACTGTATTTTCATTTAATTTGATTTATAAACTGATTTTGAATTACATTACATTTAAAAAAAAAAAAAAAATATATATATATATATATATATATATATATATATATATATATATATATATATATATAATATTGTTCATACTGCATGCATAATATCGATACAATTAATTTAAATGATCATTTAAAAGTAACAAATTACTATTTTTTATACTATTATTACATTACATTATAAAGTATTAAAATATGTGCAAGTAACCTTAAGCCAAACCCTCATAATAATCATAACCATATAGTAAGTACATGTAGTTAATTAATATTACCCAGTACTTAAATGCATGATTACGCTGTAACAAGGACACCTTAAAATAAAGTGTAGCCTAATAATTGAGTACCATGGATAGTCAGACACCAGGGTACCACCACCATATTTTTTGGCAAGGGACAGCACATTATAAGAGAGGCATCCAGCTAGCTCTTAGCACTATTAGAGCAACGGTGACCTTTAAATGTTGGATGAAATATGTTTTGGCTTTCCAGTAACACTATGTAACTCTCAGCATGTTAAAGTATTAAAGAACACAATGAACTTAACAGCCATCTGCACTATACAGGGTCAGTACAGTGGCCATTCCTAATGAAAGTAGCAATACTGTGTGTGTGTGTGTGTGTGTGTGTGTGTGTGTGTGTGTGTGTGTGTGTGTGTGAGTGAGGGGGTTGGCAGTTGTGGTTAATGACAAGGGGATGACAGAGGTATTGCAATTTGAAGGTGGTTTATGAGGACAATGCCTGTGCATAATTCAAAAGGCTTAAAAAAACATACCAAATGGTGTTTTGTTTTGAAAATCTAAATATGGCTGTAGTTAGCTGTAAAGGGTAAGTGTATGTGTAGGGTTGGTGTAGGACATCAGCACATAGAGTTTGGACAGCATAAAAACCATTAAGTCTTTGGAGAGTCCTCATAAACCACAAATGCCAACATGTGTGTGTGTGTGTGTGTGTGTGTGTCTGACCATGAAGTTGTAATGAAAGCCTCATGTCTCTTCTCTTCCAGCTCTTCCCATCACAGCATATTTCCATTCTCAAAGGGGACAGAGGAAGGAACACACACATAAAGGATGCATTCCTCAGGGTAAGAAGAGCATCTACATACTAAAACAGCACTTACATGTTTTGATGCATTTACCAGCAATACACACACAAGCACACACACACACAAACACCTTGCAAAGTGCAAGGTGGCATATGGAGAGCCTGTACCATCAGGGAGCAGTAGTAAAGGAATGTTAAACTCATGACTAGCATGCTGAACACATCCAAAGACATACAGTGCCCAGAAAAGATACATTAGAGAGCCTGTGTTTGCTTGGAAACATCCCTGCTACATGAATTAAAGTTTTAACGTCTGTCCAGGATGACATATTAGCCATGTCCAGCTGAGGAGAAAAAAAAACTGCACCCAGGACACCACTGAGGAAAAAAAAAATCTTGTTTTCTCTCATGTTGGAATTTCCTGCCAGAACTGTACCAGTAAGAAATGTTGATTTTATTCCTCTGTTTTTGCAATTCTTTGTGCAAGTTCATTTTTCGTTTGTGTTCGAGATTGGACAGAGAATTCTGGAAAACCCCTATGCCAAAGGACTCCACAGAGAAGACACGAGAAAGAAACTGTCTTCAAGTTGGCTACTTTTACAAACTCATGTATCACCCATGACAGCCTCACTAAAAGATTTCCCTGAGATACATTACAGCCTGAAGTCGTACAGCTATCTGCTGCTTTCCAAACAATTACAGTCTCCCACTGTAAATCAAATTACAATGTTTAAGCATCTTTAAAACAAGAACAATTTACATCAAAAGCTATCCAAGGTAACGCATATAATCTATGTACCACCTGTGGCAACAATTTGGAAAAATAATGAATAACTGTTTTCAAACTGGTTTCCTGAAACATTAAGACTAAAATACATGTCATTGGTTGACCAAACACTTAGCCCCGCCTCTACACTTACACGACTGGTTGAGTCAATCTTGCTGTGTGGTCCCGATCAGAATGATATATTCTTTTAATAAACAAAGCAGCATTTTTATAATGCCACAGAGTCATGGAGTTTAACATTTCAGGGGAAATCAACTTACAAAATGGCTTACTTGCTTACTCTGGATATTAAGCTTGAAGCATTTTAACATTAAAAAAAAGACACATTTCACCTTGAAATTAGAAAATGCACTATAATTACTACACTGTGTTCTAAATTATTATGCAAGCTGAAATTCAGGTCACATTTTTTTCTCCCCAAGAACATTTTACCAATCCCAAACCAGTAAGTTTGGGTAGGTCATAATTTGAGCTCCTCAAACGTACTGCAAGGTTTTTGAAGATACATTCTTAAAACAGTGGACCCTTTAAGAGTCACTCGTGACTTATCTGTTAATTTAATGTATTTCACAATACTTCAGCATATTATTCTTATTATATAAGGGTCATTTTTTAGGATTTTGTACCTAAGGAAAGTCTCTGAGAGCCTGACACATTGCACTTGTGGAGACTCTAGGAAGGCTGCAGTTCTGGAAAATGATGGTGCTGGAGACTAAATGTTCCCTGTTGGTTTCTCACCTAATTCTTGACATTAATTCTTAATTCTTTTGGAGTTAACACGTGTCTTTTCTTCTCCACCTGTTTTTATGTCTCTGCTGACCGAATGTCATTCCTTAACTCTGTTATGTATAATATTGCATTAGCACTGCATCCTTCTCATAGGCGTTTAATTATTTTTAACTTTTAGTCTGAGTTCAATCTCTTTTTTGGCTCTGGAATACGAAAACATGCATAATAATTTGGCACACCTGATTATAAGGAGTTTTTGACCTTCAGCTTTCCCGGACAATTATACATCACTTATATATTATTAAAATACAAAATCAATAGTAGTTATTAAGATTGATGTGGTTTGGGATTGGTAAAATGTTCTTGGGAAAAATATGAATTTCAACATGCATAATAAATTGGAACACAGTGTAGTGTAGTGTGCTGTTTGGTTCTACTAACCAGCTTTTAAAGTTGCTTAAAGCATATATACTTCTCCACATTGATTATCTTATTTTATATTTTATATTAACAGCTCTAGAGACTTAATGGTCTCCCCAATGTATTCCAAAATGTATTCCTATAATCAGTGGGAAATGATCGCTAATTAACAAGGATGACCTAACCCTGATCATGAGCCTAAAACAGATATTTCCTGAAAAGAATATCCATCAATTCTGACTGGTTGATTGGAATGCTGTTCCAGGATTAACAAGAATGTCTTTCACTTTAGAAAAGTGCAGCAATGCTATGGCAGTCAACCACCACATCTAGCACCGAGCCTTCACCTCCATGTCACAGACATAATATAATAATACAAATTGAACATAGACTTTACAAGCCTACGGGCTTTACAAAACAGTGCTGTGCTGATATCATGGTATTTTGTTGGCCCTGCAGTATTCAATGATTGATTGCGTTTCAAAAAATATCATGGTGTTCTCACGTCCAAATCATGGTGATTTGTAAAAAGCTCTGGAAAGCTCCGTTGACACTGACAACAGTCAGTGTTTTTCAGCCTGTGGTCAAAAGCAGGCATTCTATCATTCACTGTCTCTTTCTCTCAAGCAAGTTTGTTTATGAGGGACTGACGGCAAACAGGCATCACGCTGTTGGTGCATTAGACTGAAGACATATGCCTGGATAATGAACACAACTCTTCCACCAGGCCACTGACGGCAAACAAGAGACTCACCCCACCCTCACATTCTACATAAATAATGCTATCTAGCTCCTGCTACATGATAAACAGAGTGGGAGAGCTGTCAGATGAACATACAACAAATGCAGGATTTGAAAAATGTGCCATATTTCACATCCCCCTTCATCAAAGCTTAATAAACATCAAAATGAGAATTTGTTAGCAAGTCTTTCTTGTACTTCACAGGGTTCTTCGGAGTAAAATTAACTTTTAATAAAACTGTTTTTATTAACCTTTCATAAAACTTGATACAAATACCGGAACAGTACTGACTGGCTGTGTCTACACATTTTTCACAATAATTTAAGCAGCACATCTCTTTTCAACGCAGTTATTAATAAAGGAAACGTTTCTTGAGCAGCATATTATCAGATTTTAAATATTTCTGAAGGATCATGTGGGACTGAAGACTGTAAATGGCTGAAAATTCAACTTCACAATTATCAAATAAACTGCATTTTAAAATATATTAAAATGGAAAATAATACATGTAATAAGTGCTGTAAAATGATTAATTATGATTAATCGCATGCTAAATTAAAGTTTTAGTTTACTCAATATATGTATACTGTGGATATTCATTATGTATATATAAAGATGCACCTATACATGCATATATTTATATTCATGAATTTATAAATATAAATTATTTTTATTGATTGATTTTATATTGTACATAATTATATTCAATATATAAACGTTACATATTTTTCTTAAATATACAGATGCATGTGTTTGCATTTATGTAGACATAATAAATATACACTATACACACATAAATTATATAAAGAAAAACCTTTATCATGTATGCGATTAATCACGAGTACTCATTTGACAGCACTAATTGTAATATTTCACTACTGTTTCTTTTTATTTATGAGCCTTGTGAAAACATGAGAAAAAATTGTAGCGTATTATGATTTTTGAAGCCATATATTAATTTTGTGTAACAAACAGAGCAAAGTTAAGTTTTTATTTCCTAAAAAAAATAATAATAATGATAAAGTTAAACTTTTTGACAGAAGAACAGTCTGAAAAATCTGTACTATACAAAACATTTTTTAAATAGAAATATGAAGATGATACAGAATTTCCATGTTTGCGCGAACTAAACGGCACATAATCCAATATGTCAATTGTGTGAATTCTGCTAAATAAATCAGGTCATTCCAAACAAGCACAGATTGTACACAGGCACAACACTTTGCCCGAGGAAGCCACAAAGAAGCAGATGCCGCTGAGCGTGAGAGAGAGATTTGGAGATTTTCTGACTTCACCTCGAATCATCTTTGCAGAAAACTGTTCATTTTAAGCTGCCCAGGTTGTAGGCTGTGCTTAATGACGAGAGTTATCTCCCATGAGCACATGGTGCTCGGATACGGCTTAAACACACAGCTGAACACTGAATGTTGATGATTGCGAATCGAAGAGTGATGCCAAAGGTTAACAGCTAATTTATTAGAACATGCACGCTTTCACTCACACGCAAATATGTTCTTGCATAGTCTAAAACTTTCGTTAAACCGATGGCATCGAATCATGACCACGATTCTAGATTACAGAACCGCGCGAGCCTGGGTCCGCAGCAGGTCCTGCGAAGCTGATCTTCGGGTCTATGAATGCTAAATCAGGTCTGTTCCAACCTCTGTGCCATCAAACATCTGCTGTTGAATAAACATTGTTTACCTGTGTAATCGATGAGGGAGCATTGAGCATCCAGAGAGAGTCTTGCAGCCTGTGAGTCCCAAAGTACACCCAAGCAATTCAATGAGAGAGCGGCAAATCACATGACACTCTTGGGTCTGCAGTTACAAAGGTAACCTTCCCTCACCTGGAGTTGAGAAGAGACTTTACAATGACAAACAAACGAAACAGAAGTCTCAACAGACTGTTAATGTAGCTTATCTGCTGGAGTGTTGCAGTAGCAATACTAATGTCATGGGTTTGACTGAAACAGAACAACAGGCAGACGACAGCGAATCAACCAAGGAGCTCTGTGACACCATGAAAGCTATCTGCTAGTATCCCATTTATCTCAATTTTTCATTTCCACTCAGTTATGGACACAGTTGTTTTTGAGGCGTAAATGCCATGTGAGTAATCGTTTGTTGAGCTGTGGGGAAATGATGTCATGATGCTAATTGGCTGATATTACCACACAAAAGTGTACAGACACAAACCCCTCACTATCAGCGGTCCTTAGCCATGATGTTAAAGGCAGTATTTACAATAAACATAACATTTTAAACATTTGTAAATTTTTTGTGACCCCTAATAATAATAATAATACATTCTCCCTTGATATACTCATTAATATATATATATATATATATATATATATATATATATATATATATATATATATATATATATATATATATATATATATATTTGGTGTAGCAATGGCATACAATAAAATAAATACATCACTTTAAACTGCAGAGCAGTAGCTGTCGAGCACCAAAGTAAGAAAAATGATGATGATGATGAGGAAGAAGAAAAAAAAGCATGGAGCATGAAGTCATTTCAGTAGAGTTACAATCTTTGTCTACTTTGCACATTTTTTAAAGTTAGAGATATTAAATATGAGTGTTTGGCCATTAAAAATGTTAAACTGAAAAGCTCAGCATGTTTTGTTGTTTACTGATGACAGTTTGCCTTGACCAACACGCACACATGCACATAAACCAAGACAATGAACAGCACCGTGCACAGCTTGCTCCTTAAACTCAAGTTTTATGCACCATCTTTCACAGTTTGTGACAAAAACAAATTCATCAGTACTTGTAACAGAGGACACACATGCTATAATTTCAGCTTGCAGATGCTTCGCAGTGACAAGCACACACACACAGACACACACACAGACACACACACACACACACACACACACACACACACACACAGGTATGTGTAGGGGTGAGCTTTAGGTCTGAATAATGCAGTATCCATTTATAATTTAAATAAATATACACTGATGCTTTTTTATATTGGTATACTAATATTATTCAAATTTAGTTAATTTATCTCTATACTGAGCTGAAAAACTTTTATGCATGTGTGTATGTATGTATGTATGTATACCCACACAAACACACACACACACACACACTACATACCTGTATATAACACAAATGACAGAAGTAACCCATTTTTTGTCATCCAATCTTTTGTTTATTTACTATTTACAAAGTAAATTATTTTGTAAAAAGGTAGAGAATTAAAACAAGGTGATTGTTTACACTTATCAAGGGTTACAATTACCATTGCTTTCCCCTACTTTTGGGTATAAAATGCACCAGACTTCATGCCAGTAGGCAAAGGTGTTGTTTGTGAGGCTGCATCCGGGGAAGCAACCGATTCACAGACACACTTTTCGAGGAACAAAAAGCTCAATTACTGCAAAAACCCAATCAACCGCAGTGGAATTATAATTACCATCAGACACATTTGTTGCCATAATGCATCATAAATGTTCCCAAACGTGTAGTGTATCGCCATCTAAATTAAATATTAATCCGTTAAAACACTTCAGATTACAAGAATGTGCAACAAAAAGCATGAATGTGTCAGACGTCAACCTTGTGAAGCTGTCTCTACTGACAACAAGTGTCTACATTCAGCTAATTTCCTAGTCGATCACAAAAAGAACCACAGTTTCTTCGCAAATGCATAAGCCACTAGCAAATGGATTTTCAAGCACGCCACCATGATTGTTTTGCTAAAAGGGCCTCTAATGTTTGTGCGTGTGCCTTGCAATAATCTTTATCCCGGAGCATCGCACTGGTGCTGTAGCGTCGGCTAGCACGCCCGTGTTAGCGAGCAGCGGGTTAGCGCTGTTGCGTGCAAATCACACCCTGAGGCCAATGAAAGAATGACAAAGGTTAACAGTCCCCCAAGGGGAGAGGAAGGGAAAAGAGAGCAAACAGGGCAGAGGTGAAGAACAACCAAAGAGGCAGAATGATAAGAAAAATGAGCGGAAAGAAAACAGGGACCTTAAAATGGGCCGACGCGCTCTGGCACGTAACTCGCAAAACACACACGAGCGAGAGCTGTGCAAACAAAGTGAAATCTAAAACAATTACACAAGAGCACATGGGCCTGCACACAAGTAACTGACAGAAATACGAATGCGAAAAGAAATCCGTGCCACTTTAATCCTTTAATAGGTCTACTCAGTAAAACGCACACACGCACAATTACCGAAGAAACAAACAGATCCACAAAAACGCTCCAAATTGCTGCCACAAACAAAGCCCTTATCATGCTAGTTTAAAAAGCTCTTAAAGCATCCTCATTTCTTTCGCTCCCTCGCAGACTCATTAGTCGGATAACAGCAGAATCGCGCTCCCCAGTCGGCCCTCTATCCTCGTTAGCGCCTGCTGGCCACTTTCCCCTGTGTGTTCGCAGAGCTCTCTGCTAAGTGAAGGGAGAAAAAGCAAAAGTGGCATACAACAAATTATTTGACCCCTCGGGCCGCCCTCTAGTTCAAACACAACATTTTTAGGAGCACCGTCACCCAGCCCTCCCCCCAACTCGCACCCTGCTCGCGCAGCACCCTGCCTGGGCATCAGGTCTGATCTCTCTCCTGCCTGGCTCCTGGAGCGTTATTAAGTGAGAAGGCTGTGGCTGATTGTAGCCCGTGGCGCAAAACCTGCTCTAACGTCTATACGCACGCTGCGAATGGCCTACTTCTACTCCATCAAGCTCTGTAGCACAAATGCACGCTCGCATACATAGAGCAAATAACATTTTGTGCCAACCTCACGTCACCTTGCTTTTAATGTGACCCAACACTGGCGAAAGAAAGAGAGAGCTGAGTAGAAGGCGCCGGAGGGCTGAAAATTTCACCGTTTAATGTTTAAAGTGTGGGTTTATTTAGAGACACAAATTTTGACAAGTTTGTTCCGGGCTGAAGAAAACAGGTCAGCCAGATTATAGGGGTCAGACTAGTCAACCAGATGCTTTTAACCAGGTCAACCCAGATTAGTCAAGAAACTACCAGCTCTAAGCACGATTAGCAACCAGCATGGGTCAACAAATGACTGATTTTAAGGTAACTACCATCAAAGCTGGAATTATTAAACATGCAGCATGAATAAATTATGGCAAACGTATATATATATCGATATTTTCACCTAATCTGATCTTGAACCTTTTGATGTGAATCAATGAACTAAAAAAATCGTTAACTCATTCACTTGCAACCACGGAGTCATCATATAAATCTTAACTATATCATTGCATTATAGTAGATGTTTTTTTTTCCTAAACATAGTTGTATATTTTTTTCCCTATCTACTGCCTTTAATGTTACATCCCAGGATAATGTACTAAGCTACTCTAATTGTGCTTGTTGTTAACTGCTGGGTATTTCACTTAACAAGCTGAAGAATAAGGACAACAGCAGGCTAAATAAATAAAAGTATGCTTTTATACACTTTTAACGTGCCCAATTAACGTGTTTAAACAGCCAAACCGGTAAGACTTAAAGCGATAGTTCACACAATTATTCCCCTAATGTCATTCTAAACCTATAAGACTTTTGCTCCACTTCGAAAACAAATGACGATATTTTTGATGGAATCTGAGAACTCTCTCTTAATAACATCCTTTATTCAGCAGTTCTTCACCCCAAGAAGTTTGTTGTGCTCTTTTGGAAAGTATCACAGAATGTATGTTTCAGAAGATAACGCGCACATGCTGAATGTAAACAACGCTTGATACGGTGATTATGTTCTGGGGCACTCTCCAACATGGCGGAAGACGGTAACTCTAGCAAAATAAATAAATTGCACACGAAGATTATTCTCATAGCTTCGTAAATGTCATACATGGACTATTTTAGCGATGTCCTTGCTGTGTTTATGCATTGATCGTGGTAATATCATTGCCGTCTATGGAGGGTCAGAAAGCTCTCAAATTGCATCAAAAATATTGATTTCAAAATTCAGAAAGGACCATGACCACGAGCCTTATGACTTATGTGTCATATTGCATAGTTTTCTGTCGTGACTATAATTGAGCGCGTCCTGAAAAGTGGGTCAGTGTGTGAACAGTTTTGTGAGTCTGATTTTGTGATTTAGATCTGACAAAAAAATTATGATTTCAGGGAATAATAGATTTCGGTCTGTTTTCTACAATGTACAGCTTCACAAAACACGGAATATAGGATACACTTTTCAGATTGCTTCTTCTTTCTTGTCACTTTCATAACTGAAAAGAATGGCCAGGAAATTCTTCAAAAACTTTTGAAGAATACGAAAACTTGAATATTTGGATGAGAACATCACGACTGATTTTGTGATCTGAAACACATGCACCCAAAGCACAGGTCGTCCTCTATCTGAATTATCATTCTACGTACACACACTTAGCTCTCATTCTCTTTGTTCATGTTTCTTCTCTCTTTTGAAAGCTCTAACCCATTCCCAGAGCGAATAAAAGCCATCTTTAATTAGACCACAGCACCTCTGAATATTCTATTTTTCTTTTCTTCTCTTGTGTATTACAAGGAAAAGACACTCATAGCTCTTCACTAACCGTATGGAACATGTTATTGTACATCATTAGCGAAGCAGGGTGAGCAATTCCTCACACAAGACACACAACCAGATGTGATCTATTAAGCTGAATAACAATGAGCAGTTAAACCATTTATAAGTTAAACTGATCAAAAGGTTTTTATTCAACAAGAATGGGCCCTTATCTGTGCTTGATAGAGCTTTTAGGATTCTTTACGTCTGGAGAACAAAAAAAAGAATTCTCATCACCAAAAAAAAAAAAAGAAGAAGAAATGCCATTTTTTTTTGGTCTCAATCTCTCATTTCTGCCACTGAAACCATCTTTACCTTCCCTCCATAACGGTGCCTGCATCTCCTCTCAACCATCCTCAATAACCTCAATTTCCCACTATTACTCTGTCAAAAGCTCCCGGAGGATGACAGCGGAGAACAGCGGAGCCGAGAGCACGGGAGCAGGTGCCACTGCATCTGAGGTCACAGATTTCTCATGTCAAAATGACCTACAGTGAGGGCTAGCTCTGTGACAAGAAACAAAAGAGCTCTGACACGAGACGAAGAAAGACAGGGGGAAGAGAGAGACAGAGAGTGAGGCTGAAACGAGAGAGGAAGCTATCATATGACCGAGTAGGGTGGTTAATTTGCTCGAACAAAACGGAGAGGCCTATTGGGGCTCAGACAACCCTAGTTAAAGGAATAAAGGAAAACTTTGTCTGTGTGATTATTTGAAAACAATGCTGTCTTTGTGCGCTCGGATGGGAGATTTTAAATGCAGCTGAAGAGTGTGCAGGCAGAAGAAATAGCGATGAGATGAGATGAAAGGAAATTATTAACATCCAAGAGGGGAGGAAAGCAGCGGTGTGCCGTGAACGCAAAGAACGCAGCGGTATGTTGTCATAGCAATCTCTTACACACGTTGTTCAGAGTGGTATCAAAAATAAACTTTACTTAAAATATCTTGCTAATTAACATATAAATCATTTTATTGGGTTTAATTTGTTTTTTTAAAGGCATGAAACAACAGATGACATTCGTACTACGCAGTGCAATTTCACGTCCTTATTATACTTAATAAAATTAAAGTCATCTTGTAAAGCAGTTTCACGTTTAGGAAGTTTTTTGACCGTTGCCAATTGATTTAAATGGTGACAAGCGGGCAATACATACCAGAACTATTTGGCTATTTACATTATCCAACAGACTGTGTGGCCTAAATGTGGAAGCTTATTTCCCAGTCAGAATTAATCTAATAGTAACCTAAATTTTACAATATAAATGTATTTTTTCTAGCAATCCTGACATTTAAAAGGGCAGCCTTGTGGAACAAAAAGTCATAATTATCTCACGCATTTCTGATTTTTGGTTTTTCCAGATAGAAAAGTAGGAAAAAAAAAAGATTTAAAAAAATTACAATTGTGAGACAAAAAATAGAATATATGTGTGTGTGTGTGTATATATATATATATATATATATATATATATATATATATATATATATATATATATATATATATATATATATATGTGTGTATATATATTAAAAAACAAAGTTTTTAACAAAGTTTTTAACTGTAAATTAAAAGTACTGTAATGATTATGTTCATAGGGGGGGGGGAAATGTTGTTTTATCAGATGTCAATGCTATACCTCATTAAAACAATAGAAAATAAATGCTGTGTATATCAGCCTGATCTCTCGAGAATCAAATTTAGAGATTGCAATGAGTGTGAACTGTGTGCTTTATAATAATGAAAGCCTCATGAAACTCATCAAAGGATTTATTCTGAAAACACAGAGTGGCACAAATACACACACACACGCACAGAGGTTTTTAATTACTCTTAGTCACTGAAATTGGGATCAGTGTCTAAACTAATCTTCATGCATGTCTGGTTCAGGATGTAATATCTGTAATAGAGCAGTATGAATACTGTTACACTGTCTCCCACTGCTGAAATGCTTATAATTCAAATGAGACTGCTGGAGTTGTTATATTTAATTTAATCTACCAGCCTAAAAAATTATCTGCAATCAGAAGCAGATTGCGGTGATTAAAATGAAATATGGTTTTAAATGTGCATTAATTTTAATGTGACAATGTGTTGTGCCAGAGATTTGCAGTCAATCCGATGACTAACGGATTCATTTTTAATAAAATAAAACAAAACTTTAATTACTGCCCCAGCAAAGGTAAAACTGACTTATAAAATATAAAAACCATATATTTATATATTTATAAAAATGTTAGATCAAAATCGCTCTGTAATCGCTATGGGATCAAGGTTAATACCTTCAAGCACAGCACGCTTGAGCTGACAAAAAAGAAAAAAAAAAATATTACAAAGGAGAAGTGACAGGTTTTAAATGATGAAAGTATTAAAAGTTTTAAAAGTTAATCATTACTTCAACTGAGATCATATCAGCTCACACTTTCTAACACATGGTTAAAACAAGAAAAATGAATCTAAGTTTAACAGACAAGTGCTCAAACCATTAAACTGCCTATAATTTTATTATGTAGCATGACCCAGTTTTGAGATACACACACACACACACACACACACACACACTCCCTTTCAAAGGTGAGGCCAATTCCATATTTTTACTATAGACTGAAAACATTTGGAACTGACATCCAAAGATTTACATGCAAGATTTATCCAGTTTATACACACACACACACACACACACACACACACACACACACACACATATACACATATATATATATATATATATATATATATATATACTGTTATTAATAAAAGCTTACAGACACTAGATCGCTATATTATATTTCTCCGCAACGAGGTGGTATACTCGCTATTTGTGAAGTAACTAAACACAGCTTAATTGTGTAGAGAGACGCACAAGTCCTTGATGCACGGCTAGCCGTTGAGTATCCCTTACATATTCCTTTCTTGGATTCTGATTGGTCAGCAGCTGTTTTATTCACGATACAGCACGGCTATGACCACTTCACCCAATGATGAATCACTGTATCACTAAGCAACTACCCTTAGCAACATAAAAAAATCAATATTACAGCAAATAAACGGTTCGACGTATTATGTATTTTGGCGTTATGTTGCATATTTAATCTTAAATCTTGAGACAGCGCCCTTCCCCTGCTAATAAATGCTTCTCATGTGAAGTTATGTTGATGTGTGCGATCCTCACTGTGAAAGTCTGCAGTTTCGGATGTGAGAAGGAAATATTATTATATATATATATATATATATATATAAATAAATATAAAAATATAGATATTGCTATATTATAATAATCCCCATAATGCAGAGTATACATAAAACACACACAAAATTATATATAAAGATATACATTATATATAGAATTATGAGTAAGGGTCCAATATAAAATATATAGTTTCTGGTTGTTTACTGATCATATCCATTGTTAATGTCTATATCTGTAGTTCATCTGCTAGGACACCTGTGTGAACTGACCTTGATTAAAAGTCACATTTGAAAAAAGGCACAGAAATGCTCGCTGGTATCTATGTTTGGATCTTGCACTAACCAACCAATGATTCCCATTTGAAAAAAACCACAAATAAAATAAACATAAAGACAGAGAGCTTTCTGTGTCAGAGGAGGCATATGGTAGACGCCGGAGTGTCATATGACAAAAAGAGAGGGCCTTTTGCCAACATAAGCTCAAGCACACTCACATCTCATGACTGCTTTGCCTCATTAAACAGTGTGCTCTTTCTTTACCCGTTCAAATTCAAGTTAAACTTGTGACTAATTCGTCTCGTACCTATGCAGACATCATGCATTCTTCACCTCTCGGAACCATAGAGAAATGAGATTATTTCTGCACCCTGTACACAGAGAAAGGTCTTTGTAATGAAAGTCGTACATAACTTATAATAGTTGATGTGGATCATCAATCAGGCTGGAGTCTGTGAAAGGTCTCCTCCACGCCGATTCATATATCATACAATGTTTACTTTTCTTGTAAAGAATTTAACAAACAACTCTTGTCTCATGCATATTTAAATCTCCTTACTTTTTGATCAGGTGCCGAAAAGTTTCTTAAAAGGAAAGTGTTAAAGAAAAAGCATGCTTAACTATTTCATTCAAAGTGATAAAATAAGAACAAAGGAACAGATGCTAATTTCAGAGGATACGGCCTGCTTTAACTCGACTCATCATGTTTTAGCTCATATTTAAATAGGCGTAATTCTGAAAGCGCATTGATGGTTTCCATTTAACTTTTATACAGTGGTCCATTTTCCTTTACCGAGCGAGATGAAACACTCAAATGCTCTTTAAGGAGTTCATTTATCACGCCATCCATTGAAATTGAGAGGCTGATTTCTGCAGGTGCGTAACAATGTGTTTAGCATCACAAAAGCTGCGGTAATGCAATAGATCAGCACTCTGCATAACTTTGGATGCTGTACGACCAGCAAAATCGACTTAGCAGCATGTACTTCATGATAATGTAGAGTAATATCCAAAATGAGAAAGGGAGAAATAGAGAAACTTTGAAAGAAAAGTCCCATCCCGTTTTGCATTAGTTGTAGTTTCATGCAATAAAAAAATAATAATAAAAATATATATATATATATATATATATATATATATATATATATATATATATATTATTTATTTATCATGTGTTTATTGTGTTATTTAAATGATTATTTATTTTTTTATCTAATCAGAATAACCCAACTGCATTTAGTTTGAGATGAGAAACCAGTCACTATCTGGTGTGACCACCACTTGCCTTCACATAGAGTTGACCGGGTTGTTGATTGTGGCCTGTGGAATGCTGGTCCACTCCTCTTCAATGGCTGTGCGGAGTTGCTCGATATTGGCGGGAACTGGAACACACTGCCATATACGTCAATCCAAAGAACCCCAAACATGCTCAATAGGTGAAATGTCTGGTGAGTATGCATCCCATGTTTTCAGCTTCCAGGAATTGTGTACAGATCATGAACATGAGGTGAAGGTCGTGGATGAATGGCATGGATCTCGTCAGGGTGCATTCAAAATACCATTAATAAAATGCACCTGTGGTTGTTGTCCATAATACGCCTGCCTATACCATAACCTCCCTGCCACCACGCGCCACTCGATCTACAACACTGACATCAGCAAACTGCTCTCCCACGCAACGCCATACACACTGCCCTTTACGTTGAAAACCGGGATTTATCCATGAAGAGAACACCTCTCCAAAGTGCCAGAGACCATCGAATGTGAGCATTTGCTCACTCAAATCGGTTATGATGGCGAACCACAATCAGGTCGAGACCCGATGAGGACGACCAGCATGCAGATGAGCTTCCCTGAAACAGTTTCTGATCGTTTGTTCAGAATTTTTTTGATATGTAAACCGATTGTTGCAGCAGCTCTCCGGGTGGCTGGTCTTACGATCTTGAAGGTGAAGATGCTGGATGTGGAGGTCCTGGGCTGGTGTGGTTACACGTGGCCTTTTGGTTGTGAGGCCCGCTGAATGTGCTGCCAAATTCTCTGAAATGTCTTTGGAGACGGCTTACGCTCCCTCAAAACTTGCGAAATCAGTGGCATTGTGCTGTGTGATAAAACTACATTGTGCAATGATCATGTTGTCTAACTAGAATCTCGATATGCCACAGCTGTGAGGTGGATGGATGATCTCGGCAAAGAAGTGTTCACTAACACAGATTTAGACAGATTTGAGAAAAATAGGCCTTTCGTGTACACAGAAAAAGTGTTGGAAGTTTGAGTTTAGCTCATGAAAAATGGAGCAAAAACAAACATTTTATATATATATATATATATATATATATATATATATATATATATATATATATATATATATATATATATATATATATATATATGCTGAACAAAAATATTCCTCTGAATAAACATATTAAACTGGCAGCATGAATATGCAGCAGGCTAAAAAAAATAAAAGGCAAGCAGGTCTGGTCTAGGCGGCGAATGAAGCCTTCTCTCTGATTCCCACCGCTGCCTGCAGCCAAAGGCTCTCATCATAAAATACGAAGCTGACAGGAGGTGTTCTGGATTAAACCTGTTTAAACAGGAGACCGTGGAGAGCAGGCGTGTCTCTACTCGTGGGCCGCTTAGGTTCACGCTGTCTGGATTAGACCCCGAACAGAGCCCACTCGCGCACATCAACACACACCGACATACGAACACACAGAGCTTAGCAAGCAATAAAGCATCTCACACCTGACACCATTTTAACCTGCCTGGTGCAGAGAGAGAGAGAGAGAGAGAGAGAGAGAGAGAGAGAGAGAGACAGATTGAAGCGTTGCGAATGAGCACAGGTTCATCAACAACAGGAAGAGCGGATGAGGCAAGCTTGGTTAATCTAAAAGGAAAACGAAAGCACAAAACGAAACACTCTATCATAGTATGGAAAATCAGACATGATGTGTGAGCATACCTTCGTTACGTAAGTGACAAGATACT